>NC_062275.1:15780623-16384965 GCF_916048215.2 Malus sylvestris
TCCTTACCGTGACCTCCATCCAACCTAAACACATTCAGCCATTCCCTTCCATTCCTCCATACAAACAAACCTTCAAACAATTACCAACACATTGTGCTGTAGCAAAGTAAGGGAAGGAAAGTGCTTGGACGTGCTTGCTGTCCAACTTGGATCGTTGGAGCGTTTAGGTGTTTTCTTTCTTTTGTTTCCAATGTTTAAATTCATTTTCTTTTGTTTTGTTGTGAATATAAGTGGCAAAACCCCTCTTGGCTAGGGGTGATTTCAAAGCCATGATTATGTGTGCAATATAATTTGATAAATTCCAATTATGAACTTTTGAATCGTGAATGCAGTTGGCTTAACTATTTGATTGATAACTTATTTGTATTTCTTAATTAAGGGTCGATACTTAATTGGCATGTATAAATCCGTTGCTAGAATATAAGGACGTTTCACATAATCGTTACCAACTTATATTCACATGTAGTGAAGGTCGCTTATAAACAATCGTGTTAAGTTTAATTCCTAGCATGAGTGACATGATGTCATAGTTGCAAGTGCTTTGTCAATGGTTATGATTTTCATTAAACGTAATGATCTTTTATTGTATCTCTATTATGATGTCATGTAGGGAACTTTAGAAGAATGTTTTGGGTTGTCGAATGATGTCATCCAATCCAATAAAACAAGGAAAATCTGAGAGTTAACTAGTGATGTCACGGTTAATTTGGAGCATTGTCGTACATAATTCAATGAAGTAGTAACTGAAAATCGAGTTATTTGCATACATGTCATGTGTGAAGAAAAAGCCTCTAACTATCTCATCCATCATTTTATTTCTCAAATTTGTTTTACAATCTGTCTAGTTTTTCATACTTGTTGGTTTGTTTCAACTTTGTCCAAAACTCAATCCCCATTTACTTTAGTGTGTCTAATTAGTTAGAATCTGTTTTAATTTGTGTTTTTAAATGTTTTGATTCAAGTAAAAGTCAATTTTCGTCCAAAGTCATTCCTAGTGTCTAGTTTAAGTTTATTTAGTTGTTCTAAGCTGGTTTGAGTATTTTAAGTTTGCTTTGAGTCTTGTGAGTCTTGTTAAGTATTTTTAAGTTTAGTTTTATGTTTTTGAGTCAATTTAGAGGTTATTAGCAAGCCCTCCTAATCCCCAGTCCAGAACGATCCCTACTTATACTTATACTACAGTTGTCAAAAAAAGGTTAAATTTGTGTGTTAAGTAAATTCGCATCAAATTTTTGGCGCCGTTGCCGGGGATTAGCAACTTTGCTAATCCCTTGTTATTTCTTTTTGTATATTTTCGTGTCTTTTGTTTTTAGTTACTGACTTTGTTTCTGTTTGTGTTTTTTTTTTTTTTTTGTTTTACTTTTGATATTTGATTTAGTTTTGTTTCCTTGATTTCAGGTACTAGAGAAGTAAGACATAGATTTTGCTACCATTCAACCTCAATTGGCGAAACTGACTTCTCAATTATCACAATATGCCGAAAGGACCACAATGCAAAGTGTCCCTACATATGGTGTGTCCTATGGGCAAGGATATCCAACTCATCAATGTTCTCAATTCGCTGCGAATGAAGATGCTTGGGGTTATCAAGGCCATAGCCAATCATGGGACAACATGTCTTCCAACGCTTACAATTCGGATTGGAGAGACTATTCTGATTACATGTGGGGAGAACCTCAACAATTCCAACAAGATGGATATTGGCAGCAAGAAGAGGAGTTCTATCCAAGACCTATGCAGCCACCACAACCTCCTCCACAACAATTCCAATCAAATTCAAGTATGCCTATGAGTTATGATGAAATTCTTGATGTACTAGCCTCTTTGACGCAGGGCTCATATGAACCATCACAGCCACCATAGCAATCTACCCAATTCAATTCAGGTACGTCTTTGGATAATGATATGTTTAATAAGTTACTCACCTCTTTGAACCAGGAAGTAGAAAATCGAAACAAAGAGATGCAAAATCAAGCCAAGAAGACGGGTGAATTGGAAAAGCAAATTAGGCAGATAATGGAGTTCATGGCATAAATTCAAGAGAAAAGTGAACTCTCCAACTCAACTATTGAAAATTTGAAGGAAGATTTTGAAATCCAAGATGTTATCACTTTGTCCTGACCCCGTTTCACCAAATGTCCTTATTCCTTGCAGGATCATGCAATCTAAGGAAGAAGACGGTGAGAAAGGCATCTTTGAAACCTTTCCAAAGAATCAAGAGCAAGAAGTGGATGGGGAATGTCTAGAATTCATCAAAGAAGATACACTTGAGACGAAAATTCCCGAAGAAGTTGGATTTTATGACACGGGAAAAGTCATAACTCTCAAAACACCAAATCTGGCCAAGTCCTATATCCCTGCAACCTTCAAACATGTGGTGTTCGTAATTGTGTTTGTGTTGGAGCAAGCAACTAAGCCATCTTCTCTAACTTCGATTTTATTATATACTAACTTGCTGATTTTGATGATTCAGGCACCTACACTAGAATTTAAACCATTGCCGGATCACGTCAAGTATCACATTCCATTCAAGGATCAATTTCATGCTATGGGCCCTATCCAAGTTTAGAAGAAATTCGTCCGGCTGGAAGACGTTAAAGCAAGCGTTTCTTGGGAGGCAACCCATGTATTCAAATGAGGAAGATTTTTTAATCGCTCCACAATCAGTTTTGCGTTTCTAAAAACCTTCCCTTTTCTGCAGTTTTATTTTGCCATGATTGTCATATTTATTTGTTGCTTGTTTAATTGTTTTTGGTGTGGGTTTATTTTTGAAACATTGACAGATATGTAAGGTATTTTTACATTCATTTTCATGAAAAAAAACGAACATTAAGCAGAAAATACAAGAGGAAACCTTCACAAATGCTGCTTAGGAGAAGTCTCAGCAGTCGGCAGAGCCCTAGAAGGAGGAGGCATCAGAGGTTGATCATTTGGAGCTTCATTACGCGGTACAGCCCCAGAAGACGAAGGCAAATGTTGTTGGAACAAACCCACAAACCTCTGATGATCAAGTAAAATCTGACCATCAGATTCCTGCATATGGTCAATCTTCCTCTTCATGTTTGTAGCATAGTTATGTGCGAGCTTGTGCAACTGTTTATTCTCATGCTTGAGCCCTCTAATCTCCTGTTTGAGACTCATCACTTCAACCGCCAACGATTCAACTTGACGGGTTCGAGCAAATAGGCGCTGGGCCATATTAGACACAGAACCTGCGCACTGCACACTGAGAGCTAGAGAATCCTTAACAGCCAACTCATCAGACCGTTTGGAAAACAGTCTGTTATCTTTGGGAGTGACAAGGTTTCGGGCCACCACCGCAGCGGTCATATCATTCTTTATCATCGAATCTCCAACGGTAAAAGAACCAGTAGGGGATATGAAGGATGGGCGCCATATGTTGTCTGGAGAAGGCATGGTTGCCTCTTCACCAAGGTTCAAGTCAAAACGACGGTCGGAAGGGCCAGACATTTTCAAAGGTGTTGAAGAAAGAAGAGGTCGGACAAGTCAAGATCCTATAAGTGCAAGAAGGGAGCTTCTACAGGCAGAAATTCAAGTGTACTTTGAAACGTACTGCGCTCCTCTATAAAAACCAGCACTCGACAGGATTTCAGATATCAAAGAGGCGAACTCAGAAATCGAAGAGGCCAATTTAAAAATCAAAGAGGCGCTAGCTTTCTCAAAAGCTGGGCTTGCTCAGAAACCACGGGCTAATCTTCTTTTCCAAATTTGTCCGCACTTGTCACATGCAACCTCTGCACTCGACGGAGCTCAGAACTCGAAGAGGCGAGCTTAGAACTTGAAGAGGCAAACTCAGAAATTGGAGAGGCATCTTCTTTTCCAGGCGTGTCAGCATCTGTCACATGCACACTCAGCTTTGCGGAAATAACGGACAATTTGTCGAAGCGCAGATTCTAGATATCGAAGAGGCACTTGCTTTTCCAGACGTGTCAGCATCTGTCACATGCACACACAGCTTTGCGGAAATCACGGGCAGTTTGTCGAAGCGCCGATTCCAGATATCGAAGAGGCACTTGCTTTTCCAGATGTGTCAGCGCCTGTCACATGCACACTCAGCCTTGCGGAAATTACGGGCAATCTGTCGAAGATTTCTTGTGAAGTAGAAGGCACATGAGGTTTATTGTTAAATCATCCAACGGTTGCCGACAAGAGTGAAAGAATAGTATCGGTTATTAATTCCTATAAATGTCAACCTTCACCCTCCATTGCAAGGCAGACATACATAACCTTTCTTCATCTTTGAGAATGTCTTCCCAACGAAGCCTCACGAGTTACTCAGTGTTCCTTATTCCTTGGGGTACCTCTGCAAACAACTCATTCAAAGCAAAAGTATTTCATATCATGAAGGTTGAAAGCAAGAGTATCTCATTCAAAGCAAAATTGGTATGAGCATATGGTGTCACTGGTTCTCGCATCTAAGTAGTAGCATACCATTCATGAGATCATATCTAAACATGCTTAATAAATTTAGAAAATTGCTTCCTTTGTTATAACATATGTGAGTCCCACTCTTTAGTGTAGGGTGTGTTGTCCGAAAATGTGTGTGAAAATAGAGAGTATCTTGGAAGGAATTGATCAAATTCTCTAAGGCATGTTACTACATTCAAAACATTGTTTTAATTGGTTAATTGTGAAATAGTAAGTAGTGACTGTGATTAAGTTTGTGCTCAAGTGTGAAGATAACCAAAATCTGTGGGAATGATGATTTTTAACATGTCATGTGCATTGGAAATCCCTGAGGCAAATGTGGAAGGTTAGGTTGAGTTTTGTTTGTTTTGTTTCGTTTTGTTTCTTGCTCGAGGACTAGCAAAAGCTAAGTGTGGGAGAATTTGATAAGAGCATATTTATGCAACTTAGTTAGCTTGTTTCTTGGCATTTACTTAGTTTAATTCTAGTTATTTTAGTACTTTAAGCTATTTTTGTGTGTTTGTAGGTTCAAATAACAAAGTTAGCAACAAAGTGCTATTTGGAGCATTTTGGAGCATTTTTGGGCCAAGATTGGATAGTGCAAGCATGGAGACATGAGGATGGATGTTTTTGAAGATTTGAAGGCTAGAAATCAGCATGTGTGTGTGCAAATGTGTTGACCTACAACTACAAACATCCATCCACTACACCCATTACATCCACTCATTACCAAACACTCACCCACTACACCCATTACATCCACTCATTACCACAACACTCACCCACTACACCCATTAGATCCACTCATTACCAAACACTCACCCACTACACCCATTACATCCACTCATTACCACAACACTCACCCACTACACCCATTACATCCACTCATTACCAAACATTCACCCACTACAACCATTACATCCACCCATTACCAAACATTCATCCACTACACTCATTACATCCACTCATTACAAACATTCACCCATTACACCCATTACATCCACTCATTACCACAACATACACCACTACAACCTTAATTAGATGGTGGTCCTCTCCCTAGCCTATAAAAAACATCCACCTTTCACCATAACAAAAGGGGGGAGATCCATCCAAAGACACATTCACACGGACAGTTTAGGGAGAAGGGAGGAAGACACATTCTGCCGCAAGGCAGAGTCTTTTCTTCTTAACCATTCTACACATTCCCACAACAAAAACACAATTCCATGCACCTTCATTTCCCTTTCCTTTCCGTGACCTCCATCCAACCTAAACACATTCAGCCATTCCCTTCCATTCCTCCATACAAACAAACCTTCAAACATTTACCAACACCTTGTGCCGTAGCAAAGGAAGGGAAGGAAAGTGCTTGGACGTGCTTGCTGTCCAACTTGGATCGTTGGAGCATTTAGGTGTTTTCTTTCTTTTGTTTCCAATATTTAAATTCATTTTCTTTTGTTTTGTTGTGAATATAAGTGGCTAAACCCCTCTTGGCTAGGGGTGATTTCAAAGCCATGATTATGTGTGCAATATAGTTTGATAAATTCTAGTTATGAACTCTTGAATCATGAATGCAGTTGGCTTAACTATTTGATTGATAACTTATTTGTATTTGTTAATTAAAGGTCGACACTTAATTGGCATGCATAAATCCGTTGCTAGAATATAAGGAAGTTTCACATAATCGTTACAAACTTATATTCACATGTAGTGAAGGTCGCTTATAAACGATCGCGTTAAGTTCAATTCCTAGCATGAGTGACATGATGTCATAGTTGCAAGTGCTTTGTCAATGCTTATGATTTTCATTAAACGTAACGATCTTTTATTGTATCTCTATTATGATGTCATGTCGGGAACTTTAGAAGAATGTTTTGGGTTGTCGAATGATGTCATCCAATCCAATAAAACAAGGAAAATCTGAGAGTTAACTAGTGATGTCACAGTTAATTTGGAGCATTGTCGTTCATAATTCAATGAAGTAGTAACTAAAAAACGAGTTATTTGCATACATGTCATGTGTGGAGAAAAAGCCTCTAGCTATCTCATCCATCATCTTATTTCTCAAATTTGTTTTACAATCTGTTTAGTTTTTCATACTTGTTTGTTTGTTTCAACTTCGTCCAAAACTCAATCCCCATTTACTTTAGTATGTCTAATTAGTTAGAATCTATTTTAATTTGTGTTTTTAAATGTTTTGATTCAAGTAAAAGTCAATTTTCGTCCAAAGTCATTCCTAATGTCTAGTTTAAGTTTATTTAGTTGTTCTAAGCTGGTTTGAGTATTTTAAGTTTGCTTTGAGTCTTGTGAGTCTTGTTAAGTATTTTTAAGTTTAGTTTTATGTTTTTGAGTCAGTTTAGAGGTTATTAGCAAGCCCTCCTAATCCCCGGTTCAGAACGATCCCTACTTATACTTATACTACAGTTGTCAAAAGAGGGTTAAATTTGTGTGTTAAGATAATTTTCGCATCACCTAGTGCAATAAAGATTGGACTGTGGTATGGTCAATGGACCTTGGCAGGCCTGGTGGCCGAATACGACTGTTACCCAAGTTGTAGTTAAGGTGTCAGACCATTGCCCACTATTATTTAATACAGACCACCAGGCTGCTAAATGTAGATGACCCTTTCGGTTTAAAGCGTTATAGGCTAAGGAACCAGGATGCAGGGATGTGGTGGAAAATAGCTGGCGAATTCACAATGATGGGCATTGGATCTATAGGTGGCATCGTAAAAAGAGAAATACGAAGAAAAAAAAATTAAAAACCTAGTGCCGTGAAACCTTTCAAGAACGTGAAGCCTTAATCAACCAGCTTTTTGAGCATCTGGGTTTCTCCAAGTGAACTAGGGGGACAATGCCGAGAGTACAAAAGTTACTACGACCAGGATCCTCGATCTCAAACTTCAGGAGGAAACGTTATGGGCACAACGGTCTCAGGTTCGTTGGCTGCAGGCTGAAAACTCTAACCCGACTTTTTTTCCACCATTCTACCATCCAAAAGAAGATAACTAATAGTATCACAAAGATTATGGATTCTTGTGGAAACTGGGTGGAAGACCCGGTAGGTGTCAGAAGGTCTTTCAATGACCAGTTTCGGAAGTTGTTTTGTTTTTCGGGTAACTGTGCCTTGGTGAACCTCTTGGATTGTATCACTCCCTCAATCAGCATTGAGATGAATGCGGCGCTTACATGCCCGATTGATGAAGTTAAGTTTCGTACGACGACCTTTTAGATGGGGGAGACCAGAGCCTTCCGGGGCCAAATGATTTTCAGGGATTTTTTTTCCAGTTGTTTTAGGATGTCATCATTGCTGAGGTCAAGGGCTTTGTTGCGGATTGCTTGGAGGGTGGCCGGTGTCCCCGTTCGTTCAATGCTACTCATATTGTCCTTGTCCCCAAATTCCCTAATCCTGAGACTGTGAACCAGTTCCGACCGATCAATCTATGCAATTACTCGTATAAGATCCTCTAAAAAATCCTAGTTAATCACTTTCGACCCTTCCTTCCTATGGTGATCTCCCAAAGTCAGAATGCATTCGTTAGGGATCGGAAAATCCATGATACCATAGTAATTGCTCATGAGGTTTTTCACTTCCTTAAGCTTAGGAAGATGAAAATGAAGCGATAACTGGGAATTAAGCTGGATATGAATAAAGCCTATGACCGTGTTGAGTGGGATTTTCTGGAGGCTACTATGCTAAAAATGAGCTTTGATCGCTTATGGGTGACCTAGTTATGAGGTGTGTTTAATCAGTGGAACTTTCCCGCTTATCAATGGTTGTCTGGGGATGGTTTCAGGCCATCTCATGGTATCCGACAAGGAGACCCCTTCTCTCTATATATGTTCCTCATAATCAGTGAAATTTTATATCAGCTATTCCAGCAGGCTACTGAGATGGGTTTTCTTGAGGGCATCCGAATTAGTGCCCACAGACCTATTCTATCCCACCTCTTCTTTGTGGACAACACATTGATCTTCTTAGCAGCCACAAAGGAAAATTGTGAGAACATTGTCCACCTTTTAAAGGCTTTCTGTTTTGCTTCGAGGCATGAGGTCAGTTTGCAAAAATCGGTGGTGTACTTTAGTGCTAATACACTTACTGATGTCCAAGAGGATTTGTGTACTATCTTGAACTTGTCTAGGGTGGAAAACCCTGGGTCTTACCTGGGTAGTTCGGCAGTGTGGGGAAAGACTAAGTCGGTCGCTATGTCTTACATTATGGATAGAGTGTTGTCCAAGATACAGGGCTAGAAAAATAAATTTTTATCTCAGGCAAGAAAGGAAATCCTGATAAAGGCTATCGTCCAAGCCGTGCCTACTTACCGGATGAATATCTTTCGCCTTCCTACTTGGCTTTGCAATGACATTGATGGGGCTATTACGAAGATCTGGTGGGCTAACTCGGGTAAAGCTTATGGAATTCATTGGTGAATTAGAAGGATATGACCCTGCCAAAGTGCGATAGTGGTATAGGATTTCGAAGCTTTGGAGACTTTAATCTTGCCCTTCTGGCCAAGCAATGTTGGCGGTTCATTAATGAGCCTGACTCATTATGGGCTTGGGTCCTCAAGGACCGATACTTTCCCCACTTCTCATTTCTCGAGGTGAAACGCGAAGCCTGTTCCTCTTGGATTTAGTCAAGCCTTTTGGATGGGAGAGACCTTATTCTAAAGGGTGCTTATTGACAAGTCCTGAATGCCAAGACGGTCCGCCTGTGGAATGACATTTGGGTCCCGAATTCACCGGCGGGTCATCCTCTTCCTATTGGTGATGGCTTTGTGGATTTTGATCAAAAGGTGAGTTCGATTATTAACCAGGATGTTGGGTCATGGGATTTGACCCTAATCTCAAATGTTATCTTGGATGAAGATCGATTGGTGATTGTTGGTTCCCATTTTGGTGACTCTGAGAGACAAGACCGCCTTATTTGGCTGACAGATAAGAATGGTGCTTATTCTGTTAAATTGGGATATCGTTGGGTTAGGGACCAACACCCGCAGCATGCTGCCAGTGTCGGGACGAACCCACGGGTCTGGAAGTTGATTTGGGGAGTGATGGCGCCTCCAAAGATAAAAAAATTTCTATAGCGTGGGGGTCGTAGAGCAATTGCAACTTCCCAGATTATTTTTCGTCAACGCTGCAGACCTTCTCCTTCGTGCCCAATCTGTAACATGCATAAGGAATCCATTGAGCACCTTTTCCTCATTTGCCCTTGGGTTGAGTCTGTTTGGTTTAATGGTCCCTTGGGCATTCGGGTGAACCGTGATTCCTTCTCCACTTTTGCTGACTGGCTTTGCCATGTTGGTAGTGCTGACTTCAGAAGTAAATAGGAAAGGTTGAAGGCTCTTTCTCTTATTGCGGTATCTTGTTGGCAGATTTGGAAATCAAGATGCAAGTATGTTTTTTATCATCGCCTGACGTTACCCACCTTCACCATTGCGGCTATCAGAAATAAGTTTGATGGTTTTTCGATGACGATGAACTGCACTTTCTTGCCTTATTCCCTCGTTGCCCTCCTTGGTCTGCTCCTCCTAGGGGCATGTTTATGGTAAATGTGGATGCTAGTTGGAGGTTGGGTGAAGTCCAAGCCTATGTGGGTGTAGTTATTCGGGACACCCAAGCCTGGTGTGTGGAGGTGTGTCGGAGGGAAACAACAACTTCTAATGCTCTTATGGCAAATGCATGGGCCATTTGGGTTGGTTATGATCTGGCTCGCCGAAGGCATTTCAATCGCATAATTGTGGAATCGGATTCTAAATTGGCCATTTCATATTTAGTGGATGGCTTGGTGTGCACTCCTTGGAAGGTACTGCCCATTTTAGGCCGTGTCCTGGATTCGGTAAGTTCTTTTCAACAGTGCACCTGGTCTTGGGTTCGAAGATCAGCAAATGTTGTGCCCGACTTTGTGGCCTTTCATTCGTTAGCTGGGATGTGCAACTTTGTGTAGGTCGCTAGACCCCCATCCTCGCTAGTGGGTATCCTCAATAAGGATGGGTTACCCTGCCCCCCTCGAGGGTTGTAGGAGGCTTCAAAAGCGGTGGATTTGACGTTGGTGCCGAGGTTCGGCTGTGTCTTGTGTTTATATGTCCTCTTTGCTTTCTTTGTGTTCTGTGTTTGTTAGCCATTCGTGGCTTTCTTATATTTTCTGGCTTTTGCCATGGTTAATGAATTTCCAGCTTCCTCAAAAAAAAAAAAAAAAACCAACAAACAAACAAACAAAACAAAAGTGGAAATCTAATTAAAATAATAAATAAAGTTTGTTTTATTAACACACCACAAATTATTAAACACCTCACATTTGTTTTTGGGTAAATTACACAAAACTATCTCAAGTTTAGGTCGAACCACAATCTCATACCTCATGTTTTAAACATTGCAATGTTATACCTCAACTTATAAATTTGTTGCAATGTCAGACTTCCATTAAATTTTCTATTAATTTGGCTGTTAAATGATAACGTGGTCAGAGAACCCCACTCATTCGCCAATTAAATAAAAAATTAAATAATTAATAATAAATTAAGAAATTTTATTTATCAATTAAAATTAATTAAAAATTATTTTAATTAAAGGAAAAATAATGAAAATGACTTGAAAATTATGAGTTTTAACAATAAGGACAAAATAAAAGGTAAAATAAATAGTACCATTGTTGAGCAAAAATTGTACACAATATGTAACCAAATGATTCACTCAACACAATTTCACCCTCGTTCATTTTTTTTTTTTTTTTGAAGAGGGTTTTATTAATTTGAGTTCGACCCATTCTAGGTTACGTGCCTATTAATTACAACCTTTCTTTTAGGAAATGAATACCCTTTGATTCTAATATGAATTTGGATGTTTATTTGATTTTGTGACTGCACCTAGGTAGAGCCCTAGATTGCCTACGTACTCTCGTTGAGGGAACAAGTCACTCGTACTTCCTTGTATGCTTGATACTTGTTTGGATTTGATGCCTTGTGAAATTTTAGCTCATACGGGTGAGGACTTTGTGCCATTTGAGCGTTTAATGCCTTGTGCAGTTTAGGCTCTTGCAGGCGAAGACTTTAAGCCATTGGAGCTTTTAATGCCTTGTGCAGTTTAGGCTCTTGCAGGCGAGGACTTTAAGCCATTGGAGCTTGATGTGGCTTCATGCCATTTGAGTCTTGTTGCGGCTTCGTGCCGTTTGATATTTGATACGGCTTCATGCCATTTGAGATTTTTTCCTTCAGCTTCGTGCCATTTGACATTTGATACCGCTTCATTCCATTTGAAACTTGACATGACTTTGTGTTGTCCGCCCTTAGTTTTATTCACGGAGTCCAAAAATATAAAGTTCACATGAATACAAAATTGTTATTTTACTTCAATCTCACATGGAGCAACATTCCCTATAAAATTAAGAATTTTGTTGCATGAGCAGCATCCATTAATTGGAAGTCTAGGAACTTGTGCTTTGAAGACTTCGCTTGTACTCTTTGTAGAATTTGTATTTACTTGATCAAAGTAGCAGAAGTGAATTTAGTTTATATAAACCAGGGATTCGCCTTGATTTCTTGGTTGCGTCTAAAATTTGATATCAGACTGCCTACGTATCCTTAACGAAATCAAACCGGCGTAGTTCGTAATTTTGGAATGACTTTGTGCTATTTGAAGCGGCTTTGTGCCATTTTAATTTGGATTTAGCTTTGTAGAAATTTTGTATCAATTATATGCCAATTGATACAATGGACGAATTTACTTTGGAGATCATGTCCATTGAATTCACTTGGAAAATTATACCAATTAATTGGTAATCAGTATAAACCCCTTTGGACTGGCAATTTTGTTTTATGAGTTCAACTTGCTTCGTATTTGAAAGCTTTGCTTCATACCCTTTGACTGGCAATCTTTTATTTGTTGCTTGGGAGTACTGATAAGCTTTGTAGAAATGGCTTTGTCTTTTTTGTTTTTGAACAGATAGACACCCTTTTAATTGTTGGGTCTTTCATCCTTTGAACTATCATGTGGCCTCATTTCTTTCATTGTACAAAGGCTTTATTTGTATGACCAGGATGAGGTATTGCCATAATTTGGAATCACCACCCAGGATATTATCATTTTTTTATCATGTATCCACTTCAAGTCTTTCATAGGGGTTTGCTCATTTAACCACGCGAAATGATCATGGGACTTTGACTTCCCTGCAGCACAATTGCCCATCTTTTTGTCTTTTACTGCAATCCTCCACTACTTTCGAATCAACTCACCTTTTCTTAATAGCAAGGCTTTCGGTGGAATAAAAAGGAAGAACAACTATTAAAGCTGCAAAACCGGAACATCAAAGCTGCTATAGTATCGTTGGCTCGAGTATTGCTCAAATCTTTTCTTGATGAAAACTTACTTATTTCCTTTACTTTTGACTTGGAGCTTCTATCAATCCATTTCCATCTCATCTTTTCTTTGTGTTTGTGTCAAATTTCCTAGCAACTTTGAAGACAACTTCCCTGTTTTTATTCCCTGCTGTAGCTTTCTTTTTGCAGACTTTACAATGTCCATTTTTCATTTTCTTTAGAATTCTTAGCTCAAAAGACTTTGGTGGAACTCTTGAACAATACGTTCTCTTTCTTTTCCCTTTTGTCTTGCAGCATCTATCAATTTTACTCACTTTTCCTTTGCAAACCTTCTAGATGCCTAAGCAGCCCTTTGTGTTCTTTCCTCCATTAGTGACCTGAGAGCAATCTTCATTCCCGTTGGTGCTTGAAATTGGCATCGTTCTGGCACCCTTTTTAAAGTAGGAAGACTTCGGCTGATTGCATCGCCGTTGGTCCATGCTTCTTGTTGCTTTTTCATATTCGTGCTTGTTGTTTCCGTGTTCGACATCTTCAACTTTGAGAAGACAGAACATGGCGTCGGGACTCTTACGGAAGTTTCAGGTTTGATTAGAACTTCACGGGGTAGTTTAAACCACCCCGAAGAAATTCATGGGACTAATTGTAGCGGAAAAAACTGCTCCTTTTTTCTTCTTGGCATGGATGAACTTGCTGGGCAGAGATCACGGCATGGCTGCTGCTAGTGTGTCCATCTTCGTGCTGTTGGCGAGCCTTGGAACCATCATTGGGCGCGCTAGGTTGACGATGAAAAAACCGGTTTCGAAACCTTTTTGGGCACCCAAGCAATTGTTTTATTTTTTTTGTTGCAGATCTCCAGAGGCCTACAACTTTATACTCTAGTTCGGAACCGCCGGAGAGGAATAAACTGGTAGTCAGCGACTCGGCGCTGCTCAGCCGAGAGAGAGAGAATGTGTCACGGGGAACTTGAAATGAGGATGGTGATTGGGGTTTTTTCAAAGCAACGCCTCTATTAAAAGGGGTGGATTGCTTTACCTATTGTTGGCAAGATTGAGGGGGAAGGAGAAGAGATTTTTTTTTCTTCTCTTATCTTTTGGCTGCCATAGGGAAATTTGCCCATCCATTTTTTCATTCATCCTGCAAAAAGCTGCACCCAATACACAAAACCAAGAACAAATTAAAGATAAAGATTGATACCTTTGGGTATTTTGATGTTCTTTGTCGTGTGCACACTTTGATGTTCTTTGTCGTGTGTACACATTCCTCCTTTCTTGCTTTTGTTTTTCCTCTGATGTTGTGTACTTTTCCCTTTACTGTCTTGCTTTGTTCTTCTTTGTCGTCTGTTCTTCACACTGTCGTCTCTCGATTTCTGCAAAGTCTCTCTTCTTCTTTTTCTGTTTCCTCCTATTTGCTTTGGTTTGATGCCTTTTTATAGGCGAAAAGGTGGACATGGCAATTGAAGCTAGTGGGATGCTATTTTCCTAGGGTGTGGAGATGCTGAGAGAAAGCCATCACTTGAGTGGAGAAAGTGGGGGTTTTTGGAGAGTTCTAGACACACATGATCTTTGTACTTGGTTGCCACGTAGATGACAAAACTCCATCAGACTTGTCATAGTCCACGTACATGCGGGTGTAGAATATATATATATATATTTTTTTATTTTTCTCTTAAGTCTCCCTGTTTTTTATAAGAGTTGCTAATATATTTTATTTGTGAAAATATATAGCTCAACAACCATGATTGACTTTTTAGTATAGAAATGTGATTTTTCGTTAAAATAAACAGTACCGGAAGTTTTTCATTAAAATTCCCTTTAATTAAATTATTTAGAAGAAAAAAATTATTAATTAAAAAATAAAAAATGTTCTTCCCACTCGAGCACCTACATGCTTCATCTTCACCTCAAATATGGAATTTGTGGCACCTATAAGCCGTGTGTTTAAAGCAGGATCCCCATGGTTCCATGGGTTTGAGGGAGGAAGCGTTAATCCCAGGCCGTCTAATTAGACCTGGCATGTTGGACCCAACCCGACCCGACCCGTTAATATTAGTATTTGGATGGATACTTAACTGGTCGGGTCGCTAATGGGTGAACCCATTAAATAACGGGTCACTTTGGGTCAACCCGTTAGCACCCGTTAGTTGAGGATGTTTTAGTAATTTTAGTAAAGTCTTAACAATAAAAAATAAACTCTATGCAAAATAATAATAATAATAATTGTTAACGGGTGTTAACGAGTGAAACGGGTGATCCGTTAGTTTAATGGGTCAAGTTCGGATGACCCGATAGCTTAACGAGTTGGGTTCGGATGACCCGATAGCTTAACGAGTTGGGTTCGGATGACCCGTTAACTTAACGGGTCGGATTGAACTCGACCCAAACCCGATAAAACCGACCCGTTTACAGGTCTGCGTCTAATCTCTTCTCTCTGTGTGTAGCTTCAATTCCTAAAAAACCCCATTCCTTAAAAATCAGAAGGAATGGAATCAAAACCCCAGAAAACACTAGAAAACCAGTGGGAATTTGAGATCGAAAAATCCCTCCAAAAGGGGAAAATTTGGCTAGGTCTACATAGCCCGATAGGTAAAGTTGAATTTCTCCTCAATCGAAATCGAAAATCTTCACATTTGAAACAATTGATAAGTTTTTGTGAAAAAATTGGTTCTTTAAACTTGGGTCGTGGTCAATCGGGCAAGAATCTCCGTCACGGCCTCAGATTTCCTTCATAAATGGCCTTCGCGGCCTCCATGAGTGACCGCTTGGAAACGTGGAGGTAGCAGCAGGTTCCACGGAGGACAACGAAGATGACGATAAGGAAAGGGGCTTCTGACTCTGACTCGGGGCCACCAAAGAAACAAATGTGAAATGTTGGATGTGGATGTGGAGCCACAAATAATCATAAGGCGACACGTGGATTTTTGGGCAAAAGAGGACAAAAATACCCTTGAGGCATAACAGGTTCCCTACGCGCGAGCAACGGGCAATCATCCCTCAATGAAGTCAAAAGTGCCCAAAAAAGGTAACAAATTCAAAGTTATCTCATCCATCCTCATCTTAGGTAATTACTTCATAACCTATAAATTATTTCATATAAACAGAGATCAATTGGCCAATTAATGGATTATTTCCTAATTAATCCATTAATCACCAATTTAATCACGCATTATATCAAATAAGTCACCCAAATTAATCCCAAAAGCTAGTCAAAACCGGCCACTTCCCTTTGCTCCTTACCTTTCTTATTTTCTCCACTTTATTACCCAAATAAAGTTAGTCATTCAATTTGATAACCCCCCATTTATTTCTTTCATATTTAATTAGCCAATAAATTGGCTAATTAAACCACAAATTCAACAAAAAATCCACAAGTTGGCCGGCCACTTTCTCTCCTAAGTGGACCGGCCTAGCCCTATAAATAGGCTCCCATTTTCACCAAACATAGAGTCCAATCCTCTTGCAAAAAATCCTAAATACTATAAACACTCTTTCTCTCTAAATTTTAACTTTGGCATCGAAGGTTCTTCGGCCAAAGCTCCCCATTCATCGTGGGCGCGTGAGTTTCTTAGCCTTGACCTAAGGTGTTAATTATTTTGTAGGTGCAATTTTGTCCAAGCAGAAAAAGGCGGAAATTTGCATCCAAAAATTGGTGCTTTTATTGAGAGCTGAGATCCATACTCGTAGAAGACTCTCGCATAAAAAGGTTTTTCTCTATTTTCTAGTCCATTTGAATATTTTTCATACGTTCTTGTTATTAGAATATTTTATTTGCAAAGGTTCTTTGATAAAACGTATAAGAAAAATATAATGGCTAGAAATTTAGAAAATTCCACAAGTGAAAATTCTAATACTCAAGAAATGGGACCGCAGTGATCCACGAGTCTAAATGTGGTCATAGGCGAAGTGGTACCACCATGGCCCAAGCCGTGCCATCCAAGCTTGCACGGGTCCAAGCCTAAGCCTCGCATTCACATGCATCACGCGCTAAGCAGCCTGCTCCCAACAAGTAGCCCACTCCGGTGGTCCAACCTGCTTCCGACGAGCAGCCCACTCTCGTGGCGCAGCCTGCTCCCGCCAAGCAGCCCATTCTCGCAGCCCAGCCTGCTCTCGCCGAGCATCCTGTTCTCATGGCCCAGCCTGCTGCCGACGAGCAGCCCACTCCCGTGGTCCAGCCTGTTCCAGCTGAGCAACTCACTCTCGCGGCCTAGCATGCTCTCATGGCCCAGCCTGCTCCCGTGGCTTTCCAAGCAGGCCAAGTCGACCCAAGACTATCTCAACTATCCGGACCTACCATATAGCTGGGGGCATTTTCACCATATTTTTTCACAGATTTGACATTTCCCAACTCAAATCTTGCGCCCGGAGTCTACCACACTTCCACTACTCAAAGAGAAACATTCCTTCCAAGTTCTTCCAACCCAAATGGAGAACAACATTTGTCTTAACAAGTCATAGAATTGATGAGCACCCTCGCACAGCAGACAACCTTGGTGAACCAGCTCTTGTAGTGCACCGAGATGCAATATGCCCCAGATGAGGTGTCCCTAAGTAGGACAAAGGCAGACAAAGAACCTTTCCAGCAGCATCCCGATAAGCAGCCACTCAATCAACCACGAATCGAGCGTTCAAGCAGTGTACACTCCTGATTGGGCCCCCGAGATAGCGTATACTACCGTCTTAGAGAGCGGAGGAACATGCACTCTCGACTAGGCCCACAAATGAGCATACATTCACGGTTGGGGTCAAACTCCGATATTCAACATGAGCAGCCTTCCAGATGAGGTGTTCATTCCTGGCTAAGCCAGCAGCGAACATCATCCACCTCACATCGGAGTAGGTAGCACGACGGAGAGAAACAGTCACTCAATACGACTCAAGTTCAACCGGCAACCTACGAAGAACTCGCTCACCTGTTAGGAACGTGTTACATGCACCGCATCCGCGACATAGACGAGCCAAACATATGGAAGACCAGCAAGTCACGGTTGGGGGCAGCCGAGAACTCCGCTACCCCAACAAAGACAAATTCAGGAAGAAGTATAGAGACTCTCGACCAAGCGATTGCGTAATTTCCAACGCAATAAGGTCACCGACAAGGCACTACGACAAAACATGACCAACATAAGCAGGTCACCCTTCACAGACAAGATTGAGCAAGCAGAGCCTCCATGCAAGTTCAGCATGCCACATTTCATATCTTTCAAATGGGATAAAGCCCCGGAGAGACACCTAAAGCACTACTGAAGCGCAATGATCCTCTATCGAAACAACGATGATCTCATGTGCAAGATATTCGCCACCACTCTACAAGGCGAGGCGCAAGATTGGTTCTACACCCTGCCGCTACAATCCATCTAGAATTTCGACGAACTTTCTTTGGTTTTCACCAAAGAATATTCATCCTATCGCTCGATCAAAAAGAAGTCCGACCATTTGTTCGACGTTAAGAAAAACCCAAAGGAGTCGTTTCGCGACTATGTGAGGAAGTTCAAAGCAGATAAGGCAAGGATAGTCGAATGCAACGACTCGATAGCTAAAGCAGCATTCCAAAAAGGACTTCCAGCAGACCACCCACTATTCAAAAAATTGATCATGAAAGAATATCTAACTCTGGCAAACTTTTTCGCTTTGGCAGATAAGCATGCAATTTAAGACAAGGCTCGCCAATGCACATTCAAGGACTTGAAGAAGTACCTGACATCACCTCCCTACTATCCAAACATTAAGCAGCGGATGACTTATTCGCATGTTTGACGGTATCTAAAGCAGCAATAAGCTCTATCATCATGTGAGAAGAGTTGGAGGCCCAACTACCTGTATTCTACAGTTCAAAAGCTCCCATCGATGCTATTAAAAATTCAAAAGCTAACTTTGGCAATAGTTGTTGTAACCTAAAAGCTCAAGTTTTACCTTCAAACGCATGTAGTCATCATCATGACGCACTATTCCGTCGAATCCAGACGCACGACGATAAAGGCGTAGACCTTGGTGGATGCAAAGTTTTTCGACGAACGCAACAACTCAGCCCAAAAGACATGCCAAGGGTAGACGAACACTAGAAAAAACACTCAGAAGCAAGTTTTGTCCTCGTCACCCCAGAAGATTCTACATAAGAGCAACATGTACCGGCAGTTGAGCACTACCTCCTGCTGTGCATCACACGACCCTAGCTGACTCTTGCTCTATAATTCAATTCTAGAGTGGCCCAATACCAGTAGTTGAGCATCTTCTGTTGCATGTAGCATAACCCTAGTTCCACGGCTCCATACCACTCATTTACGACGCAACAGAGTGGCTCAACGACGCCCTGGAGGTAGCTGAGAACACTTTAGTCGCACCTACTTCCTTAATGGAGATTTCTGGCATTTACATGTCGACAGCCCATTCAGCTACAAAGGCTCGCGAGCAGCCGTGGTTCTTGTCAACCCATACGGCTTAATGCTTGAGTAGGCGATCACTCTATGCTTCAAAGCATCTAACGACGAAGTAGAGTACGAGGCCCTAATAGCAGGGCTCTGAATGGCAAAAGACTTGGTAGTGAAGAAGCTCGCAATTCATTCTAATTCCCAGCTAATCACCAGCTAGACTACTGGGGAATACACGATAAAACATTCAAAGATGGCGCAATACCTAAAGAAATTACGCAAAGCAGCTTGAGGCATTTCAAACTTACACTCTCAATCAAGTTCCCCCGGCAGAGAACGCCCATACAGACTAGCCAGCCTAGGCTCCGCCCTCGATCACCAACTTAAAACACTTTATTTCGGTGGAATATCTTGACAAGCCACGCATAAAGACAGAGCCAGCAGCTTAAGTGTCATAACATTCTCATCCAAATATCCCACACCGGACCACATCTCTGCTACCAACGTTACAAGCCAATACCAGTACAGCCTATCAGCGAGCTATAACCGCAGATGAGTCCTTAGCTGTTTATGCAGTGGGCAATCGACCTGGTAGGACCTATGTTGCCTACTACTGGAGGCAGAGGCATGATGATCGTGGCAACCAACTATTTCACCAAATGGGTAGAAGCAAAACCCATAATGATCAAAATTCAAACGGACATAGAGTGCTTTATATGGAGGAACATCATTTGTCGATTTGGCATCCCTCAGTCCATTGTCACCCACAACGGCCCGCAATTCATGGGCAGAGATTTGGAAAAGTTCTTCCAAGAATATGGCATCAAGCAGCACATGTCCATGCCGAGATATCCTCAGAACAATGGGCAGGTTGAAGCATCCAACAAAATGATCTTTGACTGCCTCAAGAAATCCTTCACCAACAAGAAGGAAAAATGGCCAGACGAACTCCCCGGATGTCTATAGGTATATCGCACCACCAAAAGACGAGCAACTGGTGAAACTCATTTCTCTTTGGCATTTGGTTCGAAAGCAATCATTCATCTCAATGTCATCAAGAAAAACAGTAAGGAGATGTTCACAATCTTAGATCTGGCAGAGAATAAGCGCGAGCAGACCAGCACCCGCATTACAACCTACCAACAACAGCTTCTCTCCAGGTACAACAAAAGGGCTAAGATTTGGCAATTCTAGTCCGGAGATCTAGTCCTAAGAAAAGCCTTCATCACTGCCCGCAGAGAAGGCTCCAAAAAGATGGATCCCATCTGGGAAAGTCTGTACAAGATCAGCAGAGTAGGCAGCAAGAGTAATTACACCCTCGTCATCATGAAACGATAAAAAGATCGAAAAGCAGTGAAGCTCCTACAATCTGATGAAGTACCATGTGTGACCTCCCGCTACATCAAAACCCGAAAACTCAAGAAGCTCGACGGGCACCACCTCACAAGCGGAGGATTATCCAATTGTTATGCAATTCCTACTTTACAGGTAAGTTCTCATTCGTTTCACTCATTTTTCAATGAGAAATTCAGAAGTAATCATAACTTGGCTCAGCTGCATGCTTACAAGAATTGATCACTCCTGCACTTCACAAGAAGACTTCGTCCTTCTTAGAGACTCATCGCAGGAATTGTGCCCCCCGATATACCAACCATGCTTTCCAATGCGAGAAAGTAAACTAATTGCTCTCCAGTGCGAAATGGTAAACCAATTCCCCGACACCCATATAGGTCAGCTCTCCAAGACGAGAAGATAAACTTTACTCTCCGAATATCCAGACTTGGATGAGCCTGGCTGTCTTAGTATAACTAAATGCACGATGGCTTGTGCTGGGATTCCTAGAAGTAGCCATAATGGCCTTTTTCAAGGCTTAGCTAACTAAAGGATTTTGGGTCTCTTGGCCTAATCCAAGGGGAACCAGGCCTTAAAGACGGAGAGGGCATATTACGCAGTGCACTCTACAGACGGCTGCCCTAGAACCCTAAAGTTGCTACCGAGTGCATTAAGGTAGCCTACGGTTTCCAAAATACTACCTACGGCTTGCCCTTCAAGCAGTAAAGCCGCGCTAGACTTATACAACCACACATTCTTGTGAAAGGTTAAACAAGCTAGCGCGCATATATGAAGTTTTATCCACTGCCAACATGTTACGTAGTCGATAAGCTTCACCTCTGCCAAGTGCGAAACAACCTACACCAAGTCCTAAAGTGTTGTGATACTTGCTACACAACTTACGGAATTTGAGAAAGTTAAGGTTAACAGCCTAGTGGTTACACAAACTTGTCTGCTTCTGTAAGTAAGGCATCCGGATGCCAACCCTATGGCTAACAACTTTGCAAAGTTCTACACCAACACCTACGGCTGCATAGGCTACGCAAGTTTGTCTGCTTATAAAAAAGTAGCATGCCTGCCACTGGTCTATCAAGTCTAAAGGTTAGGGCATGAACAAAAGAAGCGAAGATGAAGAAAAGTGAAAGAAACATGTTTATAAATAATTAGCAAAGGCCAAAGGAGTTCAAGCAAAACAAGAGCTACAAGGAAAAACAAATAAAATCCTAAAGACTACCTAGAAGACTACAGCAGCTTAGATATCCCACGACTACTCGGTCACCACACCTTCAGCAGCCACAATATTCTTAG
Organism: Malus sylvestris; assembly: GCF_916048215.2. Classification (NCBI taxonomy): domain Eukaryota; kingdom Viridiplantae; phylum Streptophyta; class Magnoliopsida; order Rosales; family Rosaceae; genus Malus; species Malus sylvestris. The sequence goes on from NC_062275.1 coordinate 15,802,364, forward strand.
TAGCGGCATCATCTGGCGCTTCACCCCCAGCTACCCTAGCCTGGGCACTAGCTTCTCCAATTACTTCACCAATAGAAGCCTCAAAAGTAAAAACAAGCAAGTCTTCCGGAGAAATAAGATCTCGAAATCTCAAGCTCATCTTTCTCACCCTTCAGCTGCTCATTCTTCTCAAGTAGACCAACAAGGACGCGCTGCAGCTCATCCACTTCCTTCTTCAAACTTTCGTTGATCTTTAGTACACATTGAAGTTCCAACACTTGGGGTTCAAGCCTATCAACGATTCTTTTGAAGTGGATCACTTGATTATAAGCAACAATCAACTTTTCATCCTTTGCATAAGCAGCGAAACGAAGCTCAGAAACTGCAAACTCAAGGTTTTGAATTTGAGGTATATAACATCCAATCTCCTTCTCTGCACTTTCATACTTAACTTGGATCGCGTCAAGCCTAGTCTTCAAGTTAACAATCTTTTGGCGAGCAGTCTTAAGCTGCAGAGAAGTGGGGGCAGAAATATTAGACCCCTTCAAAGCAACGAGCTCAGAATCCGACCTCTTAATCTCCTTGGTTGAGGAATAAGCTTCAGCTGCCATAGTCTTCGTCACCCTCCTTGGCAGCATTGCTATATATACATCATAGCAAGCAGAGCAGTCTTTCTATATTGGGTCGTATGCTTTGAAAATGAACTTGGGCAAACAACCTTTCTACCGCCATCAACAAACTTGGCACAAGCTTCCATGTCTTCAAGCAGATCTAGTTTCAAAAGCACACAGATCTCAGCAGCCTCCTCAGAAGCAAGCTTAGTGAATTTCTCACAGCTGCCCACGAGAGCAGTCTCTTCCTTCCTAGCAGGATCAGTCTCAGCAGCAAAGGGAGTAGGCATTGGCGCCACATTAGTAGGAGAGTCCACCTTATCTCTATTAACAGTAGCAAGCCTCTCCAAAGGTGAACCAGACTTAGCTCCCAACAGACATCTTGGTACAGACTTCGGCACTAGGGGCATGACATGACCTTTATGCTGAGCAATCCTATCAGCAATCGTACTAGCCATTCTCGACATGGTAGGCGCCATAGGCTCAGATTTAGCAGCCTTATTTTTTCTCCCCATTCGAAGAAGTTATGTCAATCACAAGCATCTCGGCAGCAAGTAGGCCCTCATGAGCTGCAGAGGAAGTTTTCAGTCGTTATCAACAGGTATCTCTTGAGCAGGCGGGGAAGATCTCTTCTTTCCACCATCATTCATAGTAGGCTCTACAATAGCGATCAGACAAGCCAATGCATCCGCCTTGATCCTCTTTACCTCATCTTTCGGGAGCAGTCCACCTTACTTCCAACGAAGAGAACTAAGCAGCTAACGCCATTCACGGTACTCAGCAAAGGAGATCAACCCAGCATTCTAGCAGGCAGGAGGCCTGCATGCCCAGCATTTCAGCAACCCATGAGGCTCACAACCTCCTCATTTCTTTCAGTCGCCAGCCTGGCCCGAGTAAGGTCCAAGAGCCCAAAGGACATGAGTCATGTGGCTCGCCTAGCACTGCGCCCCAACGCCACAATCCGCGGCCCCGACCGCACAAGTTTCCTTTGGCTCAAGCCAAGCCAAACAGCCCAAGCAGTGGCCCCTGCCACGATCCCATACCGAGCCGACTCCTGGCCCCTACCAACGGACTTACTGCACCACCCCGACGGCTGCCCTGCAATAGCACTATCCAAGAACAAGACAAGAAAAAATTAAATTTTTCTTACATCGGTGCGGCACAGAGAAGATGAAGAAATCAACGAAAGACGGTTATTTGCACGGGCAAGATATAAAAGATTGCTAGAGGAGGGGGAACAAATATCCTTTAAGCTCTCTCTTTCTTGTAGGGTAGAATAAATTGCTCTCCAAAGTTAATTTAATAACCCACTTAAGGTGGACTTAAATAGGCTTTGGGAGAAATTTACTTCCCTTTCCTAGAAGGACCTAATTTCCTATTAAACAGAAAATCTACATCAAAATAGGAAGCAGTCCTACGTTTCCTAAAGCAAGATGATCTCTACACCTGCTGCCATTTCATACGAGCAGCCCAACAAGTGTGGGGGCATTTGTGGAGCCAAAAATAATCACAAGGCGACACGTAGATTTTTGGGCAAAAGAGGACAAAAATACCCTTGAGGCATAACGGGTTTCCTATGCGTGAGCAGCGGGCAATCATCCCTCAATGACGTCAAAAGTGCCCAAAAAAGGTAACAAATTCAAAGTTATCTCATCCATCCTCATCTTAGGTAATTACTTCATAACCTATAAATTATTTCATATAAATAGAGATTACTTGGCTAATTAATGGATTAATTCCTAATTAATCCATTAATCACCAATTTAATCACCCATTACATCAAATAAGTCACCCAAATTAATCCCAAAAGCTAGTCAAAACCAGCCACTTCCCTTTGCTCCTTACCTTTCTTATTTTCTCCGCTTTATTACCCAAATAAAGTTAGTCATTCAATTTGATAAACCCCCATTTATTTCGTTCATATTTAATTAGCCAATAAATTGGCTAATTAAACCACAAATTCAACAAAAAATCCACAAGTTGGCCGGCCACTTTCTCTCCTAAGTGGACCGGCCTAGCCTTATAAATAGGCTCACATTTTCACCAAACACGGAGTCCAATCCTCTTGCAAAAAATCCTAAATACTCTAAACACTCTTTCTCTCTAAATTCTAACTTTGGCATCGGAGGTTCTTCGGCCAAAGCCTCCCCATTTATCGTGGGCGCGTGAGGCTCTTGGCCTTGACCTAAGGTGTTAATTATTTTGTAGGTGTAATTTTGTCCAAGAAGAAGAAGAAGGCGGAAATTTGCATCCACATTGGAGACAGAAGAAGAGGAGAGGGAAGAAGAAGGAGGAGGAACATGAAAGTACTTTCATAGCATGGTGGATCTAGTTCTTACCGAAGCAAGAGCGACAAGCCGGCCGACCTGCAAAAAGGGCTGCTTGACGAGAAGGCAACCTTCATATTTTTTTTTTTTGGTTTTTTTTTTTTTTTTTTTTAAGTTTAATTGTGTCTTTTCAATTAATAAAATATTCTTGTCAAAATAACTAATTAAAATACTTGTTTACTTTTAATTGTTAAATAAAAATTAATAATTAATTAAATTTTTTATTCCATTTGACGAATGAGTGGGCCCCATTCCTATCACATCATTATTTAACAACTAAATTAACAAAAAATTTAACTGAGGTCTAACATTGCAACGAATTTATAAGTTGAGGTATGACATTACAATGTTTAAAACATGAGGTATGAGATTGTAATCAACCCATAATTGAGGTATTTTTGTGTAATTTACCCTTTGTTTTTTCACTTAAAATTTATCTTAATACACCATACATATTTTTGCATAACACATTCACACCCTACACTCTCATCATAAACCCCACATTTTTAACATACACTCAACATTTTTCACATCAATTGCGAATACATACTTTATGTTTTTATTTTTATTTTTTACTTTTGTATAATCATAAAACCGCGCAAATGCATAGCAAGCTTGACCTCAACATGAAACAACAACCATGCAAATGCCAGTGCAAAATTAAGGAAGCTGTTAGTCATTCTTTGCGACTGCAAGAGTCAAAAACACCCCTAGCGTAATGTCTTGATGGCATTCAGAATTAGGCAGTATGCAACAGTATAGTGGAGAGCCTCCTCAACAACCTTAGGATACTACTTCCACAATTCATTGCATTGCCTAGACCGAGAACCTCCTTAACAACCTTAGGATCACAGTATGTAACAACATAGTAGAGAGCCTAAGCATCATCTAACGTAATATCAGACTCCTTAAGCAGAAGTCCTACCAGTTCAACATCATCAGAATCCTTGTGGATTCTCCTGATTCTCTTATCCTTTATCGGCTCAATTTCTTACACATTTGATTCACCATTTTCCTGAGATTTGAGACGAAGCAGTTTGATATCATTTGAAACTTCAAGCGGAAGCTCTTTCTCTATAGCCATGTTGTCAAGATTGAACCTTGCTACCCTATGGATGCAGTGTGAGAGCAGTTGACTCAGTTGGCAATGGACGGCAACCCCTCTCACATCAGACCTCTTGATGTTAATAACCATGTTCCATTCGTTAAAAATAATTTTTTTTTAATTAACGTGTTTGTAGTTTCATTTATTAGAGTTTTGTTCTATAATGGAGTTGAAATTGATTTTGTAGTTGAAGAAGATAAATAATTTTGGAATATTTGAGGTGTATTTATAATTTATTTTACTTTTTAAAAAAAAGCCATAGATAAAGGTTTTCTAGTTAAGTCAGAATTTGGACCGCAGAGAAAATATCCCTTTTGACCAACCAAATCAGTTCAGATTTGATCTCAAATGATCTTTTTTTATAGCTTGACACGTCCTCTTCAAGTCCTCAAAAGGAACCTTCCTCAAAAAACACTGTCTTGATCGTCAAAATGCCCAAAACGTTCCTAAACGTCAATGTTGGAAAGCAATGCACACAGCCTTCTTTTATTCGCTCAGTCAAACAACACTGAATTAAAATACAAAATTTTGGAACAATCATCTTGAAAGACTCGCAAACCAGCTCCAGTTGGACTTACTCCAAAATTCCTACGTGATGCCCAAAGTAGATTCGCATGTCTTATAATTGAAATATAAAGTAAAATATGAAAATTCTACCAAATTAACATATAAATTAAAATTAAGAATAGGTTAAATATATATTATAAGATCGACTCATCAATATTTTACACAAATCTACTTTAAGAAATCGTACGGGTTTGAATCATGAATGCAATGAGTTGAAGAATAAGATCCTAACTACCTAGGACAGTCCATCACTTGCATGTTTTTACACATAAGTTAATTAAGATTTTTATGCTCCATTGATATTAAAATGTAGGTGGTAAGAAAAAATATAAACTTTAAGGAAACCTAACAACCTCAATTCTATATTTATAGATTAAACCACATCTGTGGGCTACAACATTTATAAGAACAGGACAATTTACATATTTTTTTCCTCTACTGCACGTGACGGTACAGGCCACGGGCACCAATGTTGTGGAATTCATACTTACAAAATTAAAGCGTATTCATACATCATTTATTTTAAAGAATTTTAAAAAGTCATAGATTTTAATAGACTTTGAGTGCATTTATGAAATGATTTTTGTTATAGCAAAACTGCTTCCTTTAAGATTTTATTGGATTTCATTTTTTTTCAATTCTCTAATGATATACTTCATCATCCATCATAATGCAATGATTATTATTATCACCACTTCTATCATCATGTTATCATAATCACTTACCTTTAGGCCAAATAATGACCTAGTGGACTCCATAAAATTATATTCCAGCTCTTGATTGTAAATGAGCTTTAAGGCAAATAAGACCATATTTTTTCATTTTTGAACATTTAGCCCTTGTGGCCTTAGTTCATTCAAAAGGAGAAGCAAAAGCCATTAACCAAGAGATACAACTGTTAGTTTTATTCCATTTTTCTCCACCACTTTATCTCTTGCTTTATATTTGAAATATTCCCACAAAATACGACTCATCCCCTAGACTGACACTTGGAAACCATATACATATTTATAAGCCACGTCAACTTTTTTGATGAAATTGACAAAATCTAGGTAAACAATAAGAACAACAATTAAGCTTAATTTTATTAAGTGGGATGAATGTCAAATTTCAAAGGGAGTTAAGTGTGCAAAATGTCAACGTTAAGAAGAAGTGGGATTGAAGTCAAGTTTCAAGAGGTATTGCGAATAAAAAAATAATAATAATAAAAAAATTAAAAAAAATTGTTTACTTGGTGGCTTGGATAACTCTGGAAATTGGTAAAAATGAACTTTATAGTCATACAGAGACAAGTTCAAGCACGCCCCCTGGTGCCGTAGTCAGGGGCGGATCCACAGTGGGGTCAATGGGGTCACACGACCCCTTGGAAGGCATGGAAATAACCTTGGAGCTGCTGGTGCGACCTCTTGGATCTGCTGGTGCGACCTCTTGGAGCTGCACACCATGTGGTCGACAAAATGTCTGAAAGAAGAAGAAAGAGTTCAATTGTAGGTTGAAGAAGAAGGAGGCTGCTGGCGCGTGGATAGCCTCCTCGAACTTTGAGAGAGAATTCGCAGCCTCCGGTCTCGACCAAGCAACAAGCAAAATGCCGAAGCAGATCCATGAGATCAAGGATTTCCTTCTAACTGCAAGAAGGAAGGATGCCCGCAATGTCAAAATCAAGAGGACCAAGGATGCTGTCAAGTTCAAGGTTCAGTGCTCCAAGTACCTTTACACACTTTGTGTGTTTGATTCCGAGAATGCCGACAAGTTGAAGCAATCTCTTCCTCCAGGTTTGAACGTTCAGGACATTTGAACAAGGATTTTAGAGTAGCTGGTCGCGCTATCCTACCAAGACTCGATGAAATGATGATATGCATGCCGTTTCTGTTAAAAAAAATTTGCGCGCTGCGTGCTATCCTTATTGACCCCCCTAACATTATTTCCTGGATCCGTCACTGGCCGTAGTCCATAAATCTTTTCCAGAACCAATGCTGTTTCCAGACTCTTTCTGTCATCTCTTCGATCGGGACACCCTTCGATAGCGAACCTCTAGCGGCAATGTCTCGCTAGGGATCAACCACCCAAGAGGTCCCCAAGACCATGCAAGGGACGACACAAAACTGCAAACCATAACCACCACGATGGCCGAGCCTGGGGTAAGGTTGTTAGAGTTGTCCTGGACTTTGAGTCCCGTCACTATTGCAACCACCAATTGAGAAAGAAACATTTGGACACCACCTTCTAACAAGAGCACGCGACGACCGGCTTTGTCAACAAAGTAGATTGATACAACGGTTGAAAGGACATTGACAGCTCCTGTTATAACAGCTGAGTAGAGGGAAGCATCACTCTTGAATCCCACGGTTTGGAACAAAACTGGAGCGTAGAACATGATTGCATTGATGCCAATGAATTGTTGGAACACCTGTACAAAACATTAACACATTAACTAAATGAGAATATCAGAATAAACCAATTTGTAGGTTTTATTATAAAATGAACGAAGATGAAATAATTTATCAATTATTGACCTGCATCATAACACCAATGACTAGCTGAGGCCTGTTCCTACGCTTAAGGAGATTTTGGAAGGGATTCTTCACTTCTTTAGCCACACGACTTGCTTCAACGATTTCTAAGAATTCTGGTTCCACATTGTCAACACCTCTAATCTTTTTAAGAGCTGCTTTGCCTGCATCCAACTTACCACGAGCAATCAAACTATTAGGTGTGTCTACCACTATGAGAGAACCCAAGGTTAGCATAGCTGCAGGAATGCTAGCCAAACCCAATGGTAGCCTCCATCCCCATCCCCCTGCAATTCTGTGGAGCAAAAATACATTATAATTACTGTACCCGTCCAAAATAAAAACCACAAGTACATTTTAGCTTAGCGAAATATATTAAAACACCTACTCATCATATGATTAAGTACTATTTATGACTTCATATTCTTGTGAAATTAAGGTGCAATATTGGACTTACTTGGAAGTTCCATAGTTGATAAGGTTTGCAAAAAGAATGCCTATGGTGACATTGAGCTGGAAGAGTATGTTAAGTGCCCCACGAATTCTTGTAGGTGCAATCTCGGAAAGGAACAGTGGCACGGCCTGATATATGCACAGAAAATACAACATGATCAAAAATAAAATTATTGGTTTATAACATGTTGCATATATGTGCTCGTACGTTTATGCATGTTAGGGCCAGTTATGCAGTGCCTTCCTGTAGCTAATTAAAAGTGTTTTTGACAGGGTTTGTCGAGAAAGAAATTAAATGTTTATTGGTTGTAAAAGCACTTTCTGGAGAAGTATCTAATATTAGTGTTTGTTTGATAAAAAAAAAATTATGTGCTTCTAATGAAATCATCCCAACAAGAGTGTTTCCTACAAAACCACTCCCAAACATGCTAGGTTCAAAACAAAATACTACTATTAGTGGTAGTAGTTGGAGATAAAGTTGAAACTTAAGATACCCGGTTAGCAAAGCCAACGCCACATCCAAGTAAAATCCTCCCAATAATAAGCCTTGAAAATCCAAAATTTTTTCATGAACTTTAAACAAACAAATGTCTATTAGAACCTGAATGTTCTACTCCTATGTGAATGGATTGATTTTTTCTTCATTACACTAACCACATTCTTGTCCATTTATTTTATGATAGGGACATATCGAATTTGAACAAACTTGACTTTACCGCTTTAGAGGTCTCTGGAAGAAACTACCTTAGGTGGATCCAGGATGTGAAGCTCCACCTCACCGTAAAGAATTTGCGTCCCGCCATTAAAGATGAGACGGACAATCCGGTTGGCGAAGCTGAGAAAGCTATTGCCATTATCTTCATCCGAAGACACATTCATGATGCATTGTAAACCGAGTACCTTGTTGAGGAAGATCCACGAGCACTTTGGGTCTCTTTGCTTCGATCACCAAAAGGATATCTTCTTGCCTGAAGCAAGACATGACTGACAGCATTTGCTCTTCCAAGACTTTAAGTCTGTGAATGAATATAATTATGAAGTTTGTCGAATCTAATCACTTCTCAAGTTCTGTAACTAGAACTTGACCAAAGAGGATCTCCTAGAGAAGACCTATTCGACATTCTCTACTACCAATATTGCCCTACAACAACAATATAGGTCTCATAAGTTCACTAAGTTTTCAGATTTGATCTCTGTTTTCATCTCCCTGAAAAGCAGAATCAATTGTTGATGAAAAATCATCAAACTCGACCTATTAGGAAGACTGCTATGCTTGAAGCAGATTATAGCACAAATCAACACCCAAAATGCCAACATATACGTGGTAGGGACAGCTAGAAGCCACTCTATCAAGGTCAACAAAGCCAAGATCCATCTAAGGAAGGAAACAGAGCCCAGAAGCATTCTAACATGACACCATGAATGCAAACATGTGCTACCGCTGTAGTTCAAAGGACCATTGGTCCCGTGTTTGCCGTGCTCCCCAAAGGTTGTAGCTGAATATCATTCTCGTCGTAAAAAGTTTGAATCAAACTTTTGTGTAAGTGGATGAATCGGAGAGTACCGAGATGAAGGTTTTTGACTTTCAATAGGCCATTACCCATATGGAAGATTTGAATCTTAGACATGAACTATTTTTAGTTGATTTTTAGAACACCTGGGGCCAAATTCCAGTTAGTGGCCGAACCCTCTCTTTGTTTTTGTGTATAATTTTGAACAATTTTTCCTTTATATTTGGATTATTTGTTGGTGATTTGTTTTTGGATATTAAGTTTTTAAATTAATTACCATCCTTGAATAATACTTACATTATTTTGAATGAATATTTGTTTTTAGAACTTTTATGCAAGTGATCGATTCAAATTAATTTTTATTTCTAGCTATGACTAGTGGGAAAGTTAGTTGTTTGGCAGATAGTGCAACCACGCACATTGTTTTGCGTGGACTCATTTATTTCACTAACTTCATACCTAAGAATACATATCTGACAACCCTCTCAGGCCCATCCAACCTGATCAAAGGATACGGTAAGAAACGTATAATAATGTACAATGGTACAATCTTGACCATTGACGAGGCACTGTATTCTCCACGTTCCGGAAGAACGTAGTTGAGTTTCAAGGACATTAGAAATAATTACCATGCTAAAACCTATGTAGAAAATAGAGTTGAATTTATGTGCATCACTTCTTACGAATATGGTCAGAAGCATATTTTAAAGAAAATGGAGCGTATTTCGAGTGGTCTATATACTACAACCATATGTCCTATAGAGAGCCACTATGTAGCCGGCCCTACCTCAGGGACCGCGCACGAAATTACAGTTTGGCATGATCGCTTGGGACACCCTGGACGAACAGTGATGCGCTAGATCCTCAAATCTTCACACGGACATCCACTAACCCGAAGTTTAGGTTCGATTCAAGGAATTGTATGTCAAACCTGCTCTATGTGAAATCTTATTAGTAAGCCTTCTTATGACAAGATTCGTTTGAATCCTCCTTTTTTTTTTATAAAGGATTCAGGAAGACATTTGCGGATCGATTCACCTTAGGAAAAGGAAACAATTCTAGGTTTGTTTTTATAATTTGGAGACAGAGAATTCTGACGGAGGATGGCACTACCACTATTGGGATGGTGGTTGATAGTGACACCTTCCAATGGTTTTGTTGAAAGCATCAGGATTCACGGTTGGGATGGTGGTTTATAGAGACACCTTCCAGTGGTTTTGTTCAAACCATCACGATTCACATACCAATTTCGGTCCAATCAATAGCCTGTAAATCCTAAACCCTGAATTCGATTACATACAAAAAGATTCAAGACAAGCTCCCGCCAACTGTGAAACACCCTATAATTCAATTTATCGACTTATTCAACAAGTAAAAATAAATAGATTGGAAAAAAAAAAGTAGAAATAAATAGAAACTACAGTAGAATCTCAAATTTGTATACTTTGGTTACAATTGGGTTTTGTTTTGGGAGCATTATTACATAGAGGGTTCAGGTGGGTGTAAAGAAAAGTGTATATAATGGGTTGCGTTTTGTTTTATAATTGAGGGTGGTAATAGTATTAACCTGCAAAGATAACAAAATGGGATATTCTTGTAGAAAAAGCATTGTATCTCTTACTTCTAAAACCTAGGAGTGCAAAGCAAATGCTTGTTCATTGTACATACTATTACCACATGCAACTATTTATCTTTAGACCATCTCCAACACTTGGGGATAAAACTTAAGAATTTAAGCCAGAAAATTTTAAGTTTCTAGAAATTGTTTTTGTCACATCCCTTGATCTTTGTACATACTATTACCACATGCAACTATTTATCTTTAGACCATCTCCAACACTTGGGGATAAAACTTAAAAATTTAAGCCAGAAAATTTTAAGTTTCCAGAAATTGTTTTTGTCACATCCCGGGCTTGAATCCGCCGTAGCATGATATTGTCCGCTTTGGGCCCCGATCACATCCTCACGGTTTTGTTTCTGGAAACTCACACGAGAACTTCCCAATGGGTCACCCATCATGGGATTGCTGTTGCGCAATCTCGCTTAACTTCAGAGTTCCGATGGAACCCGAAGCCAGTGAACTCCCAAAAGGCCTCGTGCTATGTAGAGATGAGAATATACATATAAGGTTTACATGATCCACTCTCCTGGGCAATGTGGGATGTCACAATCAAATTGTCACATCATCGCCCGGGCCCGCACCATATTCCGGGCTCGACTCCATCGTAGCACGATATTGTTCACTTTGCGTCTCGACCACGCCCTCACGGTTTTATTTCTGTGAACTCACACAAGAACTTCCCAGTGGGTCATCCATCATGGGATTGCTCTTGCGTGATCTCGCTTAACTTCAGAGTTCTGATAGAACCTGAAGCCAGCGAACTCCCAAAAGGCATCATGCTAGGTAGAGATGAGAATATACATATAAGGCTTACATGAACCACTCACCTGGGCGATGTGGGATGTCACAGTTTTTCTCCTCTAATGGTTATGGCTAGCCGAGATTATTATAATAATTTTAGCCTAATTTTTTTCTTAGAGTAATTTTTTTTTAAAACAAAATTTATGTAGATTATTCTAATTTATTTTTATGAACATTTTAATTTAAAAATATTTAAATTTTGATAAGTAATTAAAAATTATACAAATACATAGGTATTTATAAAGTTTTAAGTGAAATTTGATTTAATTAATTTTTCAATTTTTTTTAGTACATCAATAGTTTTACACTAAGGGGAGGAAGAGTTCGGCTAAGCCACACAATGGACAGCCTAATTTGATATCAAATCTTTTTTAAAATTATTTTAGACGTTAGCTTTAATTTTGGGCTGTCAAATCTTTTTTTTTTTTTTTTTGAAAAACTAATGAAAATGGCTTGAAAAGTTTTAGTTTTAATAAAAAAAAAAACCATGTTATAAGTTTTGTTTAATGCTTAGTACAAGGTCCATATTAAAGCAGTCCAATTAAAAATGGCCCAACTATAATAAATTATGATTTATCGACTTTACCCCCAACTTTTTAAGGTTGAGTTCCAAATTTTCATCGTTAATGAAATTCATCGTTGTTTTGCAGACCTTCTTCTTTTTCTTTAAAACAAAAATATAGATCTCATGCTATTTAATTTATATTTTGTATTATTTCGTTGAAATGTGATCATCGTTATTATTTATAGTGTATTTGCGATATTGTTTTTCAATTGTTCTTCGTCAATGGAGTTCATCGTTTGTTTCTCCATAAAATAAATTTGAGATTTGCATGCTATTCAATAATAACGACGGGTCATTGTTTCTAGACTGTAAAAATAAACTGTCTCTGGATTTTAAGTAACAATATTTCTAGAATCTAAGTCACAGTTTTTTGAATTTAAATTACTGATTCTGGAATCTAAGTCACTGTTTCTGAATTTAAATGAAATATATACACTGTTTCTTAAATGTAAGCTAGAAAAAAATGGTGAAATTCATTGTATTTGGATTCAAAGCAAAATAAGCACTATGTTTCTTAAATATAATCAGCTGATGCATGAAAGAAAAGAAACAATCAATGGTTAAAAACATAGACTGTTTCTGGAATGTAAGTCACTGTTTTTGGAATCTAACTCATTGTTTCTGAAAAAGAAATAGTGAAATTTACTGTATTTGTATTCAAAGCAAAATAAGCACTCTGTTTCTTACATATAATCAGTTGATGCATGAAAGAAAAGAAACAGTCAAATGTTAAAAACATAGACTATTTCTGGAATGTAAGTCACTATTTCTGGAATTTAAGTCATTGTTTCTGGATTTTGGTTTTTTTTTTTTTCCAGATACAGTGTTTGTTTGTGCACAGACAAAACAAACACTGTATCTGATTTTTTTTTTATACCAGAAACACTGTTATGTTTTGGGTTCTCCAGAAATAGTTTTATGTTTTGGTTCTTTTTTTTTTTCCAAACATTTTTTCGTCGGTTTCTGCCATTAAACTTCTATGAACTTGGTTCGGTGGCTTTGTTCCGATGAATGATTCCTTTTTCAACTTTGATTTGAATTGACTCTTATTTACGGGTTAAGGTTGGTGAAGAGTTGTCTCCGAGTGCCGCACACCAACATCCAGAGAGAACAAAATCCCCACGATTCTTACATGTCCGCCTGCGCCGAGAAAGCCGGCCAGAAGGGTGGGTTCTTCATGCAAGAGGAAACTGTAGTTCTTCGAGACCACGAACCGCAAAGAAGTTGAAGATATGTTCAACATCCAAAGAGAATAAATAATAAGAATTCAAAGAATACCAATTAGCTAGCTAGTTGGGGAGGAAAGGTAATTCATATGATTGAAGTAATTCAACTCATAGATGATGAAGGAATACAAATATATATCCACATTCAACTGTCTGAAAAACTCATCCAAGTACCCCTCCTATATATAACCTGGAAATTCAGTCTTGCCCACCAGGCTTGAATCTATCCATGAACTTGTAATACAAATTATACGGACGTGATTTCCACGTTTTTGGACCGTACATAAACTTAGAAACCAAAAATCGTGAAACAGCTTTGATTTATGTACATGGGTAGCTCCTTTGGGCACGAGAGTTGTGTTTGGATCAAAACTTGAACTTTGGGCTCAGGAAAGGGGCTGGCCCAAAGGGATGCCTAAAGGAGAGTCGGCCTAAGCCCAGCCAAAGCCCAGAAAGCAGAAAATGGGCTTTTCTGACTTGGTGCAGCTCATGAAAACCACTTGCTCGCCTACCCAAAAGCCAAGTGGTATAGACTGACCAGCTATACAGCCCATAAAGTACTTTATAATGGCAGAACAAGTAATATAGCTGATGAGTCACTGCCTCTCAAGTTGCATTCGGGCAGGGCTGCTGCTACAAGAGGCCAAGCTGAGTTGTCTATAAAAGAAGAAAGAGAAATCAGGATTAATGACACTCAAACAAACAAACAAATGCAAGCACAAACTCTGCTCAAAGCCAGATTTGCCTTCAGAACGAAGCTGTAGTCAGCCCAAGCCTTCATCCCTCTCGGGACAAGCCTTCACTCAAACCCTTATAATAGCTCTGCTACCCTGTTCAACCTTGCTGTAGTATCGATTTCTCTTTGTAAAACTCCTTTCCTTATCTCTCCTTAAAGCTCTTAGACCCTTGATAAGCCACAAAGATAGGAACCTGCAAGACGACCAGGCTTGCCCGACAAGGTTAAACCTTGCCCGACCTTCTTTGTGTTTTTGTCTTTTCATTCATTAGCCTAGCAATATGTTGTATACTTCCAGTTGTATTCAAGTTATTTCTAGTAAGATGACTATTAAAAAGATCTCTTAGTGCTTGGATCCGATTTGAATATATCTTCATTGTTCAAACCAGATCTAAGTTCTAAACCCTCGGGCATGTAAATTTGATCAGTTGAAAGTCCTTGGCCTCAAGGCATAAAAAAGAACCTTATGTGGACTTAACCCATCCACAATAGCCCTTGATAAACAAGAAGTCCGAAGTTACTTGGGGCGCAAGTAATCAACCTATCCCTTAGTTTTATTTCTATTATATTATGATTATCATAGAACGCTTAAGCATGGAATGGATTCTGATAGGAAGCCTCAAGGCCTACACCTAAGGCCCCACAAAGGTACCTATTTGGATTCATTCCATTCTGCGGTCTGGAACGTTTGAGTATAAGAACGAATTTTGATGGGAAGCCTCAAGGCCTACACCTAAGGCCCCACAAAGGCACCTATTTGGGTTCGTTCTATCTCTCAGATTCGGGTAATCAGAAGTATAATAGTTGTACGGCTCTTGCAATCAATCGAACGCATATTATATGTTCGAGCATGGTTTAGTTATTGATGGGAAGCCTCAAGGCCTACACCTAAAGCCCCACAAAGGCACCTGTTATAACTAACACGGTTTCTCGGGCATATATATATATATATATATATATATATATATATATATATACACACAACTAAAACGCGACATCCATTTTACATCTGCCATGCTAAAGATGGTAGTGGCACGCCTGAGTACTTAGAAGTTAATCTTGATTGTGAGCCTCAAGGCCTATACCTAAGGCCCCACAAAGACACCTTTCAAAGTTAACGCTGTCATTTTCTTCCAGCCTTGCCAGATAAGCAGTGCCCGACGAGTCTTGCCCGATAGGCCGTGCCCGACGAGCCTTGCCCGACAAAGCCCGACGAGCCTTGCCCGACAAAGCCCGACAGTGAAGCAGAAGCCCAACAACAGCCCTCAACCGGCGCCAACCTCCTGGGGAGCTGTGCGCTCGTCGGCCAGGAAACGTCCCCGACGGAAATTCCTGACGCGAACAAGTTGATCATAAAACTCAATCTGAACATGTCTTCAACCTCTTCGCGGTTTGTGGTCTTGAAGAACTGCAGTTTCCTCTTGAATCGAATCATTTAGGGTATTTACGGAAGTCTAGATTTATAGCAGGTTGGGCTTGTAAGTTTGGCCCATGGACAATTTTTGGATGGTTTTTTATTAACCTTTGAGCCGTTTTGATTAAATAACATTTTGGGATGATTTTTTTATTAAATATTTGTTGACCCAAGCCATTTTCATTAAAGCTCTTTTTTTTTCTTCTTAAATTTGACTTGGGAAAGGGATCCTTTCGGATCCCTTTCTCCTAATCCACAAACTTTGGAGATCTAAACTATTGAAATTTGATCCAACGACTAAAGTTACTTATATATAAAAACTAAAGAAAATTTGAAATATGAAAATTTGGTAGGTCTAAAATTATTTCAGGGACATGGGGGCGTGGGTTTGCTTAAAAAACCGTATTTATTTTTTAAAGGAATCAACACGAACATCTTTTGAAGATTCGATTCTCAGGTCCATTTAACGAATTCATTGTGATTGGATATTGTGGTGCAAGAGCTACAAATGGTTCAAATACAATCCATTGCTAATTGCTAAACGCCAACTTATTTGGTTTTCACATTTGGTTTAAAATTTTGTTTTTCTAGTATTATTCATATTTAAGTATTCATGGGTGATTACTCTATAAGAAATTTTATTTGAACTCATATAATCTTTTTCTACATCCAACTTACTCATACACTCATATTATTTTTAATGAAAGAATTAATATCTCTTTAAACCCAATTTTATACCTAAATTACCCTCACAAACCCAATTCAAAATGTGAATTTATCTTTACACCCATTTAAAAAATAAAATCCCAATTGAATAATTTGGTGAAGGTTCTACTTGTTTATGAATCTTCCATATACTTTCTTGATATCCATGTCCCCATGACTGTATTTGCATAAGCATAAAGTACATGCCTTCATATGTCTATACTTAAAACATTATAGAAAATAAACTAATAATAACTTTTCTTTCTATGCAGATATTGTGATATGTGGTAGTTAGGCGGGAATGCTTGGGGTATCGACGAAGCTGCCATAGGTGTAGAGAAAGGTGATGTACAATTTGTGTTGCCAATAGCGGTGGAGGATGAGCTTACCAAGCTCTACCTTGGAGATTATGTGTTATACCTAGAGGTGACTTATCGTCGGGAACATTGACCTCCTTCTCAAGCTGGAAAACCACTTCTTTTCCGTTGAAATATTCAACCAAGAAGAGAGTCTTAATTCCAAAGTGAGGCTTCGCCACCATCTACACAGCAAAACTCAACCCCCCCCCCCCCCCCAAACCCATCTTCTCAACTTTCAGTGTCGATGGACATAAATTGAAACTCAAAAAATCATCTTCTCAACTCTATAAAAAAAAATAGAAATCAAACGAAGAAAAAAAAAGCATTTTAACGTAGGATCAACATTACATGATGGTAATTACTTAATGGTAATCACTTAATGGTAATCATGCAATAAGGTAAAAATGATAATTCACATTTAAAATAATAACATATTTATTATTTTTAAAACAATATAACACATGTTAAAATATTATTCAACAAATCAAAAAGAGATGAAAGCTTTGAATGGAAGCAAATACATTACGGACAAGGATTGACTATCCTCCCACTTCCAGTGCTTTTTTGTGCTTTTCTATTTGTGTGGTCACGGTTAAGCCACGTCAATATTTTATATTACTATTCATTTTTGTCTTATTATCTCTATACAAAAATAATATAAAATGTTGACGTGATTTAATCATGACCACACAAAACAGGAGGACACCGAAAGTGGAATAAAAGACAATCCTTGTCCATACATTACACATTGGTCTCGTGGTTGAAACACTGCAGACTACACCAAAAAGTTTGGATCTTTATAGATATCAACGAGGAGGAGGACACTCCATCTAAAGAGATCTAAAAGCTCCATTCGGGAGTCGAAACTTTACGCAATCTTCCGAGGTCGTATCTCTCCATCTCTCTTCCCTCTCGCTCTATTTTTGGAGAAGGATCTGTCTTAGATCTGAAACTTTGATTCAACGGTCCGATCCAGTTTCAAAATTTCCCAGCACTTTTCCATTCACTCCAGTCTCCGATTGTCTTACGACCCATTTTTTTTGTAAATTCAGAGAAGGAAGATTATCGCAAAGCATACATGGAAATTTCATATTTTTATTTCCATATATAAAGGAGGGAGCTTTTGATTGGGGTAGTGGGAGCCTACTCCAATGGGGTCCCGTAAACGATCAAATGCTTCTTCTTCTTCTTCTTCTTCTTCTTCTTCCTCTCAGCACACGGACGCTTCGATCTCAGGCAAGTGATTCAATTTCTCTCTTTTCCTCATTCATTATTTTATTATGTTATTTTTCTGTAATTTCTGACCCTCCAAATCGAAAACCCAGAATTGGTTTTATATTTGGAGTTCATGTTTATTAATTTATTGAGATTTGATTGATTTGAAACTTTGGATATGTTAGAAACAAGTGGACTTTTAGGTTTTATTGGTGAAGTTTGAATTAGGGTGATAATTGGACTATTAAGTGGATTGGTAATAGAAAGAAGTTGAAGTGTAACATTTGAGGCCAAAAGGGTCTTAAGAAAACAATTCTGTTAGGCGAAATAGGGTCTAAGATATGAAGATTGATCTCGAAAACTATCGAAATACTGGATTTGAAATAATTAGGAATCCTTTTGATGCATATCCTGTAAATGCAATTCTATCGTTTTGCTACTTAATGGGCTTTATGAGTGTGTTTAGTTTAGTAGGATTATGAGTAGAAGGATATTATACAAATGTTTTCTTTAGTTTAGATGATTGAAATTGTTTAGTACCGGTTTCCTGTGATATTCTAGTTAAAAAATTTCCATCTTGGGGATATAGGCACCCAAGTATTCACCTCTGTGGTCGTTCAACTTGTATACTTGCACTTGCAAATGTTACAGTAGCCATCTCTCTTTCTTGTAAATACTGTGACTTTCATTTTTGTTGTGCATAAATTCATCTGTAAAAGCTATTTTGCGCACCTCTTTTCTTCTATGTTAATGCTTGGTCAACAAAGTTTCAATATCAGCTGAAATCAGTCGCAAGTTAGTAACTACGATTAGGAAGTAAATGAAGTCAATTATGGATCATCACTCTCTAAAGGAAGCTGCAGACCTGATCAGTCTTCAATATTTTTCACTGATTAAATTGCATAATGTTTCAGGGATCCATGAGAAGCATCAAGAGGAACTAGATAACTTGACACTAACATCTCAACCCTTGAGAACATTGAAGTTTTTCATTTTGGCTGTAGTTCAGTATGTTAAGCGTTCAATATCATATTTGTTGGCAAGAGGTGGTTGGCTTGTGTTTTTGAGTACTGTGGTACTGTCTCTTGGGATTCTTCTAATTACCATTGACGGTCCTCATGAAAAGGTATATTTCTTTGTAGATTATCTTAGTGATATCACATTTTGTAGCAATTTATGTTCTTATGGATGAGTCGGAGGTTTTTCTCGCTGATATTTTGTTCATTATTTTAGGGGCTATCATATATGGTAGATAGGATGCTAACCTAGGGTTAACTAAACCCTTCTGTAGCTGCTTGTTAGGACTTAGGGTCATAACAAGTCACGACCTTTTCAGAGGGCTCCATGTTGATGCCTTGTGAACAATCTTCAACGCTTTTTGTGTGGTGCGGATGTTAATTTTTACACATCATTTGTACCCTCCTGATGGTGAACCATGATATTACATACTGTGTTTGAATTTATCTTATTTGTTTTGTTTAAATGCTTCTTGGGAATTATGAATACAAGTTGTTGCCATATTTCTGCAGCATCTTGAGGAACTCGTCAAATATTTTCAGTTCGGATTATGGTGGGTGGCCCTTGGAGTTGCATCTTCAATTGGTCTTGGTAAGCAACATGACAAAATCCTTGTTCCTATATCAGAATATCTGATGGTGCAAGTAATTTAAACTCGGAAAAGGATGCTCCAATTGTCAATTGTCATACTGTTCATATTTGGAACAAGAAAGAGCATCTCCTCTGATGTTGTTTTTAACTACTTAGCCACATCTTTCCTGGTGTGCCTTGATCTAACCTACCTGATATCTGATATATGAAGACTTCTTCTGCTTATTTTTCCTTCAGGATCTGGTTTGCACACGTTTGTCCTATATCTGGGCCCTCATATTGCGTTTTTTACATTAAAGGCAATGCAGTGTGGTCGGGTTGATCTAAAAAGTGCTTCCTATGATACAATACAGCTAAAACAAGGCCCTTCGTGGCTTGGGAAGAACTGCTCTGACTTTGGACCCCCCTTGTTTACATCATTACATGGTTTGCGGGTTCCACTTAGCAGCATATTACCACAGGTCCAGTTAGAGGCTGTTTTATGGGGTCTTGGGACTGCAATTGGAGAGCTTCCTCCATATTTTATCTCAAGAGCAGGTGAGCAGAACAAAGTTTAGGTTGATAAACCGTCATACAACTTATATTAGTATTTACCACCAAGGGCAGGTATGCGGAGCCATTAGCATACAAGGAAAATAGATAGGGGGAGGGAGCACACTTTTCATCCAGTGATTTACGTTATTTATATATTTAGATTTGATGTTCTTTTGGTTTATTGCTTCATGTAGCAAGCATGTCTGGTAACAAAGTTGTCATGGAAGAATTGGATGCTCCCTCAGATGAAGGAACAGGATTCATAGCTACTCGTCTAAACCAAATCAAGCGCTGGCTCCTGTCACACTCTCAGCAGTTGAACTTCTTTACAATCCTAGTACTTGCTTCGGTTAGTTTGAACATCTTTCTTCATTACTAGATTACCATTTTCAGAAAATATGAGATTTAGTTTCATCCAAGTGACCTTTTATGCTTTGCCATGGGAAATCTATTATTTCCCCTTCATTACGGATAATT
This sequence comes from Malus sylvestris, assembly GCF_916048215.2. Classification (NCBI taxonomy): domain Eukaryota; kingdom Viridiplantae; phylum Streptophyta; class Magnoliopsida; order Rosales; family Rosaceae; genus Malus; species Malus sylvestris. The sequence continues at coordinate 15,822,688 of NC_062275.1, forward strand.
TTTATTCAATGTTACACAGATAAATGAATTTTGGATTTCTATTACCACAGTAGTTCTATGAGTTAGAGTTAGTCTTTTAAATCCAACTTTTAAGTCTTGAGAATTCTTAAGTATGTGCTCATTAAAGCTGGTGTTCATGTATGCCTGTACTGCCGGACTTCTTGTTTGATCTCAGAAAGTATCAGTTGTTAACTTGTTATGCATATCTTAAAATTGTTTTCATTACTATTTTCATTGTAACCTGCCAGTTAACTGGGATATTTTCAGGTGCCGAATCCTCTTTTTGACCTGGCCGGCATTATGTGTGGACAATTTGGTATTCCATTTTGGAAATTTTTCCTTGCAACACTGATTGGAAAGGCAATTATTAAAACTCATCTACAGGTTTGTTAAGTTCCTTTTGGTATGTTTTGGTTTCAGTTACACCAAATGTTTTTAGTTTTCATTTTTGTGATATATTTTGGCAACCAAATTGGCTTCTGATCAATGCCGGTGGTTTGCATATTTTCTATACATGCAGACAGTTTTCATCATCTCAGTTTGTAACAATCAACTTCTAAATTGGATAGAGAATGAATTGATTTGGGTTTTCAGTCTCATTCCTGGTTTTGCTGCTGTCCTTCCTAACCTCATTGCGAAAATTGATGCGGCAAAGGAAAAGTATCTCACAGCTTCTCCTTCGTCAAAAATCAAGGTAACTCTACTGATTATAATGCATCCTTGTACATTGGCTTTTAACTTGTGGATATTGATCTCAAGTCCGGGTTTATTTCAATTTGTCTAATTCAAAATCCTTGGCAGGTGAAAACGTGGGATTTCTCGTTTGCCTCAATTTGGAACAGTTTGGTGTGGCTTATGTTGTTGAACTTCTTTGTCAAGATTGTTAATGCAACCGCTCAGAGGTATCTGAAGAAACAGCAGGAAACGGAGCTTGCTTTGTTGTCAAAGAAGTCATAGAATACCGGTCACACATAATGTTTGGCCATGGCCTTTAAAATGGCGGCACTGCTCTTTTTTTCTTTTTCTTTTCTTTTCTCCTTCGGTTTCACAACTAGGAGTAATAGAAATTGCTAGATACAGCTCTTTCGGAAGGCACCGTTGATCTCTCCCCAAAATGTTCTGTGCATGTCCTTGTTAGAAGCTAGTATAGGATCACAAATATCATGGAGAACTGTACAAGTTGCAGGTTTATGATGCTTGTAATTTTGGGGAGAGCATTATTTGGGGTTGGTTTTTTACCCTTTGTCAACTAAATGTTGAAATTAGAAATTAGAATCTTATTATTATTTGCAATGCAAGACAGCGTTTGGAGGTTCTAGTACATTTCAGTGTTAATCTCTCTCTCTCTCTCTCTCTCTCTTTCAAATCCTTCTTCAGTTAATACACAGCACATTTCTTAACTTTGGACGTACTTTTTCCCAACTTTTGGGAAATAGTTGGAAACTGTTTTATCTCGGTTATTGTATATTTGACCAAGGATTTAACTGTTAAAGCCGTCAGAGTGAACACATTTACCGATTCGAGTGATCTAAACGCACTACAAACAAAACAAAGTCCAAACTCCAGTGATCTAAACCATCAGAATGCATTAATAGCCAAGTTGCTCTAGCAACGTCATTTCTTTTCTATGAACCACGTCTTGATCAACTTTTGGCATTTAGTCATCTTCTAAATACTCACGAACTATAACAATGGGGAGCATATTGTGCAAGGAAAAATGTCGATAAAAATGAGAGTCACATGTTTTACTGGGTTGTCATGATATGTCAAAATGATCCTTGAACACACTACAACATGCCGTTGATAAAGTGCATAGATAGACATAACTTCACTCGTTGTCAACAACAAGCGAGGCTCAGACGCCTTTTGACATGTCATAACAAAGTGCATGGGTTGTACTAGCCTCGCTTGTTGACATAAAGCGAAGCTATATGTCAAAATACATGGCAAAGCTAAAGTCCATACATGACTTGGAAAAAAAATTGAATGCCTTTTCCATCTATTTGGCTTGCTAGCATAGCGATGTAGTTAGAACTTCTGTCTCACCAAGTGAAGAGGAATATTACTAACTCTAATAGGGAAGGATTCATTGATTAAATATAAATGATTACATTCGCATATGCTACCAGAATGAATAACCACTCTTTTGTTGCACTCTCTTGGAGTAAACTGGAAAAATACATGCATGCCTTAAATTGCCGCAGAGGTGTAGGATATCATGAACAATACCTTCCACAGCCGTGTCTGTCGTCGTCCCCTTCCTCAGCTTGCCAATAATCGCCTTCGGGTTCGATTCTACGTCCCTTCCGTTCAAGACACATTGAAGGCGAAGCCCCTGAAGTGGAGTCTCACACCGGCCCATTTTAGTGCATCCGAAACACAAATGATTCATCTTACGTGTCCTAGGCACACGAATGATGTCACACACTTCCCTAACTAACGCGTCTATATAATATTGAGTAATAATATTCATACCATCTTTTTATACCATATTTATATATCATCTTAGGTGACATCTGATGTAGATAATCACATCATTTGAAAAATTTGCAAAATCCAAGGAAATGAAGGATAAAGACTCCTTGTATACCACAATCGTCATTTAATTAACTAGTTTTTCTTAATTATTAGTTTATTAAATAATAAACTAAATTTAAAAATCTAATTAATTTAAATGATGTAACTGTTTATATCAAATACCACTTAAGGTGGTATGAAAATGTGGTACAAAAACATAATATGAAAATAAGGAAAACTAATGAAAAGGGCTTGAAAACTTTGAGTTTTAATGATAAGGACAAAATAAAGGGTAAAGTGAATAGTACCAGGATTGACTTTTTAGTGTAAAAATATGGTTTTTCGTTAAAATGAACAGTACCGGGTGCTTTTCGTTAAAGTTCCCATGAAAATATGGTAAATTATAAAAAGCAGCCCAGGTTATTGAAGTTTGTGTCCACGTTCCCAAGATCATGGTTTGATTCTCATCAAGCCATATTCAAACCCTATCAAGTACTCTATGGAAGCAAAGAAAGAAGTAGATTAATAATGGGGAATTTTAACCAAAAAGTTTCGGTTTATTTTAACGAAAAATTATATTTTTACATTAAAAAGTCAATCCTGGTACTATTCACTTTACTCTTTATTTTGTCCTTATCGTTAAAACTCAAAAATTTCAAACACTTTTCATTAGTTTTAACGAAAATGACAAAATAAATGATAAAATGAATAGTACCATGATTAACTTTTTAGTGTAAAAATGTAGTTTTTCGTTAAAGTGAATAGTACCAAGAGCTTTTTCTTAAAGTTCCCTATAAATATATACAAGTTATATTCTATTGGGATAATTTGATTGCGGTCCCTAATCCTTAACATTCTTTGATTAAAACCTTAATAGTATTCAAAGTTTGATCAAGGTCCCTTGACTTTGTACACCTCATTATATTACTATTAATATTTATATTCTTATAGTTTTTGTCACAGCCCGTTCCAAAATATTACATTCGTGGCTGTGAATGGACGAAATTGCCCTTAAGAAATACTAAGTATGTGAAGCTCAAGTTGTTAATTATCTAGGTTCCTAAGTTTTGAAAATAAAATGGAATTTATTAAGGATGGAACTTAGATTTTTAGGTTAAAATTTTGTGGTTTGGAGTTGGGGATTGGAAAAGGACCACGAGGGATCCCCACATCCCTCAATCCTCTCCCTATTTTCTGCATACTGTCTCTCTCTCTTCCCTCACGACTCTCTCACTCTCTCTGTCACTCTTCTTCTCCGTTCGAACAAACCAACCACAAAACAACCCTAAACTTCTACCAACGACGGAGTTAAGACCACCATCAAACTCCTGGAACCTCCACGATCACGATGGTATCCATTTCAGGTAAGTTTTGCTTCGGAAAAACCCTAGTTTCAAAGTTCCCGTGAAGAGCATTGTTCATGAACTTCGAATTGGCTTTGTTTTAGGTGAAACCAAACTCACAGTGAGCTTTAGGAAGTCACAAGGAAGCTCGGAGTGCTTCGTTGGCATGGATTGGACGTCGGGATCACGAGTTGTAAGTTTGGCCGATTTCTTGAATTTTTGAAAAGTTTGATCTCGTAGTTTTTAGGCCCTAAAACTAGTCCAACGTGAAAGTAGATGTTTAGGGCTTCAAATGGGTGTAAAATTCTAGAAATTTGGATGAAAAACGAAGGAGAATAGTGGATTTGAAATATTCCCCAGTTTCCGGTGACCGGAGTCCGGCGAGGGACGACCGGAGAAGAAGAAGGAATATTCCGTTATTTTTAACGGCATATTCCTAACGGCAGTAACGGTATCCGGTTAAGTTAACGGAATATTCCGGGATTTTAACGGAATATTCCTGACGGCGTCAATTGACACCGTCAGTGTGCACGACACGTGGCCGCGCGTGGGGGCGCGTAGGTCCGTGCCACGTCAGGCGCGTGGGGGCGCGTGAGACCTCCAAAAATTATTTTAAAAATATGGGGATGATCCTGAGGTTGTGTAGGTCACGGTGGTATATTCATATACCCAATTTGAGCAATATATGAGGAGTTATTAACTAAGATTTGGGTTAGGCGTTAAATAACGTCAAATTGGTTACTTTTGTATAGGTGAGGTTTATGCGGGCATCGGGCATGGCCAAGGGATGCTCAGGGACTTACGAGACGTCGATGTAATCTGTGAGTGGGCAGTTTTGTTTTCCGTATACATATATACTTGCCGTTTTCCCAGAAATTGAAAATGCATGAAATTATGATTTAAATGAAAATGTATAAAAGTATATGAGATATATTAGTTGAAATGCCATGCATAGTAGTATGCGAAAAGTATATAGAATTATATGAAAAACGTGAATCGAATTGCCATGCATGAAAGGATATGAATTGATATATGATGCATATGTATGAATTGGTGCGGCGGACGCACAGGTGAGTATCAGGTGAGTATTTAAATACTGTTATGATGATGTTGATATATATTGAGCTCAAATCCTGCACCATGGTTTAGTGCTTATAGTATTCACCGCATCGCACGCTCGCCTTGGATCCAAGTAGATGCTGGTTGCACAGTCCACGCGGAGTGGGTGCGACGGGCCAGTCGAAGAGTGTTAGTGAGATTTCGACTGGTGGGTGACCTTAGATTATGTGCACAGATGATTGATGAGAAAGCACTAGAGCGTAACTTGTGTGCAGAAGGCCGGACAGGTCACAGAGGTGACTCCGGCAGAGTGAGAGTGATAGATTTTGAGCTCTAGGTTCAACCGTGCAGGGCTATTAGAGGGCCTCCGGTTGATTACTTTCTTGCACCTGATATGATTATTGTTGATGCATCCATACTTAACTGTTGATTTTAGACATGGCATGGCATAACTGATATGAAAAATGTTGAAAAAGTGAATTGACGTTTTGAGAATATATATGTATATTTATATTTTACATTTCTGGGAAAGTATACAGGTTTTACGGAGAGGGGTTACAACGTTTTGAGAAATGTTTGGATTTGGAAAAGAATTGTTTTACTGACCCACTCAATTTTGGTTTTGCGCCCCTCCAGGTTCAGGAATCACAAAGGTGTGGTGACTACGAGGAATTCGACGGTGTTCTGACAGATTGGACAAAATTAGGACTCACCTTCGGGTGTATCAACTTATAAATTGTATCTTTAAAGCTTCCGTACTGTGCAAATGGTTACATCACTCTCACGTGACGGCCAGCATGCCCTCCTTCGGGACGGGGTGTGTCAGTTGGTATCAGAGCATGGTTGCAATCTTGGACATTTTGAGAAGTTTTAGTGAATTCTGTCAGAACTACACCGCCTCGTAGCAAGCCACTTAGTTAGAGGAATTTAGTCTCCCTAATATAGCGGTTTAGGGGAAACTATTATTATGGTGATTCAGTCTATTATAAAAAATAAAAAATAAAATAAAAAAAAAAAAGACATTTTAAGACGGGTAATGAGTTGAACTTGAATCACTTAAGAGAAATGATGAACCTGAGGGAACGAAGTGACGGTTTAACCGTTTGGAAAAGAAGTTTCGGATTATGCAAGTCAAAGGAAATTTCCTTCTGACAAGGGGTCGAGACGACTACCTGGTTTTGGTTATGAATTTGTATCCTGGTGGAAATAGGAGTATGATTTGTTGTCACCGGAGGAACAGTCGATTGAGAATTGTTTAAGGACTTGTTTAAGGAAAAGTTTATCCCTCCGGCATTTATCGATGGTAGTAAACAAGAGTTTACAATTATGAGACAAGGAAGGTGATGATCGAGGGATATTATAGAAAGTTTTCAGAATTGCCTCGTTCCATCCAGATATTACTGTTAATTTGGTTGAGGTGTTATGTTGTTTTAAGCTGGGTGGCAAAAAGGGAAGTGGTATTTTGGGTGACCACTATCCATTATACTTCTTACCAGGAATATACGAGATGTTGTTGAGCCTTGAGGACTCTGAGAACATGATCAACGAGAGTAAAGAGGAATAAGAAAAAAATGGGAATCAAAAGAAGACGATAAAGTTAATGATTCGTCATATCAAGGATATAGAAAGATTCAGAGCTTCGAAAGAAGTGAAGCTAGAGTTAATTCTTCCAGCTGAGGTTTTAATGTCACTGGTCAGAGTAAAAGTGATGGATATACTGGTAATCCCAGATATTTGAGACAAGGTGTCTCGAGTAAAGGAAATGTACTTTGTGCATCAGGTACAAAATTAACACTTTGTGAAGTGTGAAATTAATGACTGTGTTTATGTGAACAGAGGGGACACAGAATTGTGAATCGTCCCTAGAATCAGTTGTACCCAACAGTTTTCTATGACATCGTAGTATCGATTCAGCAGGTTTATGGACTTAGTAGTTTGGTCGGATTGACCGTGGGTACAGAGAGATTTGATGAGTTATATGTTCAGCCGTACAGGCCACGAGAGGTGGATCTGGCTGACGCATGAGAAATTGGTGAGTTATAGGCTCGGCCGTACCGACCACGCGGAGTGGATCCGGCCGACGTATTATTGAGATAAGAGTTGAATCAGCCGTATTGGTCATTCTAGTTGACTCCGGCTGATATATATATATTTTTATTATTATGATTGATATTGCCTAGAAAGTAGTAAATAAACGCGGTTGAGACGAGTGTATGTATTTTGCATTGAGTGACAAAATAGTATTATTATATCTTCAAGAGTTGTTGCTTACTTATCGAGACAACGATGATTTATCAGTATTGCGGGCTGCAGACCGTAATATTAATAACTCATTCGTGGATTCGTTAAGCAAGCAACCCGGTAGATTATTTTATGTTAGTATTGTACTTATTCAGAATGCTTAGTAGTAATAGAGTATGAATTGTGTCGGTTAAATTATTTCCATTAGATTAGTTGGTTATAATTGTGACTAGATGGATTGTTACGGGAAACCAGTCATTTTCCATCGATCTGGATGATCAGAGGTTACCTTAATGAGTGGGCATGCAAAGTGAAGTGAGTTCAGCCATTATTTATGCTGTGAAAGCAAAGAGATTGTTTTGAAAGGCTGCCCAAAAATACTTAGCTCATGTGGTGCTAAATGATATTGTTTGGAGTAGTGTGAATAATGTCGAAAGGGTTAGACTTTTCTTGATGTCTTCCCTGAAAGTATATCTGGATTGTCTTCAGGCAGAGATATGAGGTTCATTATTGAATTGTTGCCAGGTATAAATTTATGTTAAAGATTGGTTCATGATGAGTTAAGGGAATTGGAAATTCAGTTGAAAGAATTGGTTGATAAAAGTTTTATTCAACCTAGTACAACACTTTTGAGGAGCCCAGTTTGTTGGTGAGGAAGAAAATGGATCTTGAGACTGTTCATTGATTATAGACAATGGAGTCGGGTAACGATTGAGAACTGTTATCCATGGTGATGTACTGATGTTTATTTAACCAGCTCAGAAGTAATTGCGAAGATTCAAAGATTGAATTGAGATCTGGTTACTACCAATTGAATATTATAAGTGACGTTGATCATAAGATGGTTTTCTGGACTTGTTATGGTCCTTATGAAGTTTGGTGTTGCTATGTGGATACTCATGCTGTTTTATGAGTTGATGGATGAAGTATTCCAATAATGCCTTGATAAATTGATATCATTTTCATTGAAGATATTCTGGCATATTCTGAGCCAGAGCAGAGCATGTAAACGTATTAAGTCGATGAAGCAAAGATTGAGAGAACGTTGGTTGTATGCTAAGTTTAGCAAATGCGAATGTTGGATGAATCAAGTGGCATTCTGAGATTGGTTATATCTGCTTAAGGTATTCAAATGAATTCTTAAAAGGTAGCAGAAATTGAGGAATTGGAACAACCACGAGCTGTAATTGAGATTCGGAATTTCTTAACTTACCAGGCTATTTTTGATGGTTGTGAAAGAGTTTTTAGTCATTGCTTTGTCATTGACGAGACTGTTGAGAAAAGAGGTTATGTATGAGTGGGAAGGAAATTGTGAGCAAAGGATTCAACAACTGAAGTATTTCCTCACTCATGCACGTATTTTGGTATTCCCAAAGAATAGTGGTAATCATAAATTTTTAGTGATGTTTCTTGAATGGTATTGGAGGCATGTTGATGCAAATGTTAGGGTGATTGCATACGTTTCACGATAAAAGGAACCTCATGAGATGAATTACCCTACGAGTGACTTGGAAGTCATGATTACCATTCTTGCTGTGAAGTTATGAAGGCATTATATTTGGTAAGAATGCAAGATTTTTACGAATCCAAAAAGTCTTCAATATCCATTACTCGGAAGGATTTTGATCTGAGGTAGCGAAGGTAAATTGAATTGTTTAATGTATATGATTGTACGACCAGGGTGATCGTAAAATTGTTCTAGCTGATACACTTGGTGAAAAGATTGCAGTAAGATTAATGTCTGGCACGTTGCCAAGAGTATCATCTTGTGGATTGAAAACCAACGGAAGAAAAATTAAGAATGGAAGATCGAGAATAAGTTATACTTGTTAATTTTCAAGTTAGGCCTGTTTGGTAAGGTCGTACTCGAGACTCAAATGGTTAACGAAGAAATTTAAGAATTAACCAAGGCAGAGAAAGAAAGGAAAAAGAATGAGTACATGATTCGTGAATCAAATGGTATGTGGATACAAGAAAACAAAAAGTATGTGCCTAATGCTAAGGATTTAAAGTAAGTAATTTTGGACGAAGTACACTGTTCAGCTTCTGCAATATTCCGAAAGTAATAAGGTTTATCATACCATTCGACAGTTTTATTTGGTCAGCAGATTGAGGCAGAAAGAGATAAACCTTTGGATTGAGATAACTATTTTCTGTTTCGCAGTGGAAATGGAAAGATATTACTTTGGATTATGTGTACAAGTTTCCTTGTACATAGGATGGTTATGATCGAATTTGAAGTGATAGTTGGTCAATGTACCAAGTTAGTACAATTACTCCAGTGCTGAGTAATAACTTTTTCCCAGACAGAGCAACGGTACTTATTTGTTTTATGGAAAGAGAATTGGATTACGGAACTGCTGAGTTTCTTAAGTATGTTGGGTGCGCAGTTTCCGAAATAACGCCATAAGGTCCATGAAATGTGTCATGTGTGTCGATTTTTGCGGATTTGTGGATGGAATGCTTCTGGGTAAAGAAAGATTCCATCATGAAAGAGTTTTAGTAGACCCTGAGACTATGGATGAGTCTCCTCAAAGTATTCAGGTGATTAAGTTAACCTGAAGTAACCAGGAATGGCAAAAGAGATCAACAGATGGATATGCCACTAATCGAGTGTGTAAGGTAAATGGTTTGATATTTTTGGAATTTCACCATGAACAGAAATAGTAAGATTCAGAAAGGAAGATAAGATAAGACTTAAACACAACGGTCCGTTTTGATCACTAAGGGAATCGACGAAGTTGCATACAAGTTTGTGATGCCTTCAGAATTGGCTAAGGCACATAATGTATTTTGGGTTCGATACGTTGTCACTAGGTGGCAGATTCGTCACATGAGATTCTGGTGCAACTATTGAGAATTAAATTGGATTCGACTTGATAAGGAACCAAGGACGACTTTGGATTGGAAAAAGAAGGTCCTGAAAAGTAAGACAGAGTAAGTGGTAAAAGCTTTGTGAAGGAAATCATTCAGTAGAAAATTATGTTGGAGAAAGAGAATCGGATGAGAGAGATTTACCCGAAGCGATTGTTGGAGTATGGTTGATTTAGTTGGTTGCTGGAATTTCGGGGACGAAATTCTATAAGGAGGGGAGATTGTCACAGCCCGTTCCAAAATATTACATTCGTGGCTGTGAATGGACGAAATTGCCCTTAAGAAATACTAAGTATGTGAAGCTCAAGTTGTTAATTATCTAGGTTCCTAAGTTTTGAAAATAAAATGGAATTTATTAAGGATGGAACTTAGATTTTTAGGTTAAAATTTTGTGGTTTGGAGTTGGGGATTGGAAAAGGACCACGAGGGATCCCCACATCCCTCAATCCTCTCCCTATTTTCTGCATACTGTCTCTCTCTCTTCCCTCACGACTCTCTCACTCTCTCTGTCACTCTTCTTCTCCGTTCGAACAAACCAACCACAAAACAACCCTAAACTTCTACCAACGACGGAGTTAAGACCACCATCAAACTCCTGGAACCTCCACGATCACGATGGTATCCATTTCAGGTAAGTTTTGCTTCGGAAAAACCCTAGTTTCAAAGTTCCCGTGAAGAGCATTGTTCATGAACTTCGAATTGGCTTTGTTTTAGGTGAAACCAAACTCACAGTGAGCTTTAGGAAGTCACAAGGAAGCTCGGAGTGCTTCGTTGGCATGGATTGGACGTCGGGATCACGAGTTGTAAGTTTGGCCGATTTCTTGAATTTTTGAAAAGTTTGATCTCGTAGTTTTTAGGCCCTAAAACTAGTCCAACGTGAAAGTAGATGTTTAGGGCTTCAAATGGGTGTAAAATTCTAGAAATTTGGATGAAAAACGAAGGAGAATAGTGGATTTGAAATATTCCCCAGTTTCCGGTGACCGGAGTCCGGCGAGGGACGACCGGAGAAGAAGAAGGAATATTCCGTTATTTTTAACGGCATATTCCTAACGGCAGTAACGGTATCCGGTTAAGTTAACGGAATATTCCGGGATTTTAACGGAATATTCCTGACGGCGTCAATTGACACCGTCAGTGTGCACGACACGTGGCCGCGCGTGGGGGCGCGTAGGTCCGTGCCACGTCAGGCGCGTGGGGGCGCGTGAGACCTCCAAAAATTATTTTAAAAATATGGGGATGATCCTGAGGTTGTGTAGGTCACGGTGGTATATTCATATACCCAATTTGAGCAATATATGAGGAGTTATTAACTAAGATTTGGGTTAGGCGTTAAATAACGTCAAATTGGTTACTTTTGTATAGGTGAGGTTTATGCGGGCATCGGGCATGGCCAAGGGATGCTCAGGGACTTACGAGACGTCGATGTAATCTGTGAGTGGGCAGTTTTGTTTTCCGTATACATATATACTTGCCGTTTTCCCAGAAATTGAAAATGCATGAAATTATGATTTAAATGAAAATGTATAAAAGTATATGAGATATATTAGTTGAAATGCCATGCATAGTAGTATGCGAAAAGTATATAGAATTATATGAAAAACGTGAATCGAATTGCCATGCATGAAAGGATATGAATTGATATATGATGCATATGTATGAATTGGTGCGGCGGACGCACAGGTGAGTATCAGGTGAGTATTTAAATACTGTTATGATGATGTTGATATATATTGAGCTCAAATCCTGCACCATGGTTTAGTGCTTATAGTATTCACCGCATCGCACGCTCGCCTTGGATCCAAGTAGATGCTGGTTGCACAGTCCACGCGGAGTGGGTGCGACGGGCCAGTCGAAGAGTGTTAGTGAGATTTCGACTGGTGGGTGACCTTAGATTATGTGCACAGATGATTGATGAGAAAGCACTAGAGCGTAACTTGTGTGCAGAAGGCCGGACAGGTCACAGAGGTGACTCCGGCAGAGTGAGAGTGATAGATTTTGAGCTCTAGGTTCAACCGTGCAGGGCTATTAGAGGGCCTCCGGTTGATTACTTTCTTGCACCTGATATGATTATTGTTGATGCATCCATACTTAACTGTTGATTTTAGACATGGCATGGCATAACTGATATGAAAAATGTTGAAAAAGTGAATTGACGTTTTGAGAATATATATGTATATTTATATTTTACATTTCTGGGAAAGTATACAGGTTTTACGGAGAGGGGTTACAACGTTTTGAGAAATGTTTGGATTTGGAAAAGAATTGTTTTACTGACCCACTCAATTTTGGTTTTGCGCCCCTCCAGGTTCAGGAATCACAAAGGTGTGGTGACTACGAGGAATTCGACGGTGTTCTGACAGATTGGACAAAATTAGGACTCACCTTCGGGTGTATCAACTTATAAATTGTATCTTTAAAGCTTCCGTACTGTGCAAATGGTTACGTCACTCTCACGTGACGGCCAGCATGCCCTCCTTCGGGACGGGGTGTGTCAGTTTTGACATTAATTGTTTGATATTTTATGAGATTTATAATCCTATAAATTTAAAATCCCTCATTATAATACTATTAGAAACAGTTGTAATAAAAAAATTCAAACATTTTAATTGAATAAATGGATAAAAACTATGTAAAAATAAGAAATAATAAATGGCAAAAGAATGTATCCATAGTGTTAAAAAAATTGGTACATTTTACAAAAAAAATTGGTACATTTCACATATAACAAAGTGGTACATTAATAAAGAAGAATGGGTACATTATAAATAAATTAGGGTACAAATAAAAGATTAAAAATTATGAGTACAAATGAATTTTTAAAAATATAGGTGTTAAAAGAAATTAATAAATGGGTACAAAATAAAACTAAAAAGAAAATACTACAAATTTAAAAAAAAAATGTTGCAAATTAAAAGTGGGTACAAACTAAAAATATAAATATATGATACAAAGTTTAGGCATAAAACATAAATATACCATATGTAATTTTTCTATCATTGATTAAATATACAATATCACGTGGTGGTATACACATGGATATAAACACAAATAAAACTTTAAAAAATATGGGCACAAAAAGAAACTAATATATGGGCCGGTGTGAGACTCCACTTCAGGGGCCCATATATTAGTTTTCCTTGGCCAACAAGTAGATTTAATATAATTAACCATTCGTAGTGGCATCCCATTTGGCATGACTACTGAATTTCCACAAACAACGTCCCTACGACCTCAAAGGCTAATTTTTCTGAAAGTTTGGTATTAAGTGGGTACTTCATTTGTCATAAAATAAATAAGGAGATACAGAATAAATATTTTAATTTTTTTACTTATATTATAATATGGGAAATACCATTTAAATACTCATAACTTACAAAAATCTCTCGATCTCAAATTATCACTTTAATATAAAGTATGTTTTAGAATATAAAAAGACCTGGCGGACATTGAGTGATAGAATCGAGAGGGTTGGTGATAAGTCTGTCATGGGGCACCAATATGGCAGATCCAATGTATTATTCTCCTGGACAGCATAGCCAAGTTCGTTCATGTGTAAAAGCGTTTCTTAATTTCATAATTTATTTTGGTCTGAGTACAATTTACCCTAAGTTTAAATTTAGTTGTAAAAAAAGAAAACTAATGAAAATGGTTTGAAAACTTTGAGTTTTAACGATAACAACAAAATAAAAGGTAAAATGAATAGTACCAGGATTTACTTTTTAGTGTAAAAATATGATTTTTCGTTAAAGTGAACAGTACCGATAGCTTTTCGTTAAAATTCCTTAAAAAAAATGGCAAAAAAGTTGTAATGTTTACACCCTGCCATTTTTACATCAACTAATTTTTCTTTTTGTTATTTGATAAAAAAATTGTACTTTTTGTTAGGTTAATCGTCAGACCAACTATATTAATTAATGACGTGTAAGTAGGGGAAACACACTCTCAAATCTCCCCAATGTATTTTTTTGGTGATACAATTAGTGGGTTTTAAAAGTGGAAAACTAACCAAAATACCCTCAAAACTTTACTTTTAATCATCAGGACAGATTTTTTTCAAAAATGCCGATCCTACCCTTCACACATATGTACAAGATTGGGTCAGTTTTATGCAAAGATCATGTGGATACATCCAAAAGAAGAAAAAAGAGATTGACATTTTCAGAAAGCATTTGCATGCAAAAGGATATGTGGCAAACATTGCAACAACCAAGACAATATAGATTCACATGCAAAAGAAAATGTGGCAAACACTGCAGCAACCAAGACAACATAAATTCACATGACATTCAAGCAAAGACAAGACAGTCAGCTTTCAGAAACAGTGCTGACAATTTTCAGAAACAGTGTGCTGTCACTATTCAAAAAATTGTAAATAGATGAAATGTTATTTTGTCTTTGAAGAATTAGATTTTGTATATAAGGGAGCCTTTCCTCTCATACAGAGGACACCTGAATACCACACACCTCTCTCAACATCTGAAAACACAATACTCACTTCATACACTCAAGCATTCGTAGTCTTCATAGCATTCTTGTAAACACTTCTTTGTAATCACTTTCTTGTAAACACTTCTTTGTAATCACTATCTCTGTAAACATTCCATATATCAATAAAAGTTCAAGTGTACATATTCAAGCAATCTCCAAGTCTTAAGTAAGTTTTCTTTTCCTTCTTTAGTGTGTTTGTTTAATTAGACTTCTAGTTCAAAACAGGAAAACACTATTATGGTTATATTATTAACCTGCTAAACTGACGATCATACTTTGTTCGAGCACTCTGTTATAGTTGAATGTTTGCCATACAAATAACTGGACATTAACCAGGGTACCTCTGAGTTCTTCGTACCTCTGAGTTCAGCCGTTAAGGCCTTATAATTGTACTGTGAGTGGCCGTCATGCTGAAACATGTCGAGTTCCATGTGCAAGGTTCTCTTTCTAGTTGTTATAATGGTCATCCGACTATTTAAACAAGCATGCATTTTGAATTTGGTATCAGAGCCAAGTTTAGCATTTTAATAGTATAATTATAATAGTAAAGTACCTTAAGGATAGAAGTCATTGATACAACTAATATCATATTTGTTTATTGTGTATGAACAACAGATATTATTGTCCCTGTAGACCCTGTTAACCACAATTACCAGGTATTTATTGTCCCAGACATCCAACTATAACTAGCATAAAGAGAAGATTAACATATATATCCAAATGAATTAACAGTACTTTGAAGAAGCAAAAATTTTATCTTGGCTATCTTGAACATCCTTCATTTATTCGTAAATATAATAACACAAAAGTGCAGCATAAAGTTTTGGAAGCAAAAAGAACAACAGATCAAGCTTTAGAGACCTTGAGAGAAGAAAGAGAGTTTTTAAGAAACCAGTTAGCTGTAACTCTAGAGAAGAGTAGAATGTAATTTATGATAGATTATCTTAATTTAGAAATTAGTGAACCTCAAAAAAGAAAAATAACTTTAGACTAAAATAGTTTAGTTTGTTATTTTCCATCAAGAAAGCATAATCATATTTTGCACAGTGAAGAAAATCCGCAAGCCAATAGTATTGTAGATCTTATTATTAGTCAAGCAGAAAATATAAAATTAGAAAATAATAAGCATAATCATTTGTTAAACCAGTTGTTAGAACATTTTCAGAAAAATTCCATAAAGATAATTAGACAAAATTTAGATTATATTACATCTCAGTTAGAAGATAATAATAAAAATATTCAAGGGCTTCCTAGTAAAAGAGAGATAAAAGAGCTTGTTGACCTTATAGATAGTACGCCAAAGCAAGTAGAACTTAGGTCATTAGAAATAGTTGAACAACTAAAATTAGAAGTTCAAAAAATTCAATTCGTACAAAAGGAGTTGAGTGAACAAGTAGATAAGTTGCATAATAAAATAGATAAATTATTAGTTTAATGACAGATTCTAGAACTAGCAGAAAATATATTCAAGCTTTGAAAGAAATTAGTAAATTAGATAAAGAAGCAGTAGGATTAACAGATTTTTCAACACAAGTATCCAGTAGTAATATTCCCATTAGGAAAAATAATTTAATTATCCAATTAGTTTTAAGTTTAGCTGAAAAATTAGATCAAGTTGAAGAACAAATAGCAGAAATAAACCAAGTTTTACATAACGCATCTTCATCACTTCCACCATCCTTGCTAGATAAATTAGAAAATTTAACTTTGAGTGCAAATAATAATAGAAGACCTAAGCTAAATCTTTTTTATAATAGAAAATGGAACTCTTTAGGAAAAAAGGAAAAAAAGTAGTTAGAGCGGAAGATATTTATCCAAATGAAGAAGAAGCACAAGACCTATTCATGTCACGCATAGCTATAGGCAAATGAGTAACTGCTTGTGTACTAGAGCGGAAGATATTTATCCAAATGAAGAAGAAGCACAAGACCTATTCATGTATACTAAAGCTTTTGTACCTACTTGTGCTCTGGTTAATCCTGCTATTCCAATTAATATTGTTCCTATATGAATCTGACTAAAATGTGATTTTCTCAAATGAGTAACTGCTTCTTTACTAATTAGATTAAGTGTGACTTCTTTATCAATACAGCTAACTTCATGTTGACTGATGTTGCTTACAATTCTACTTCTGTTTTCAAATAAACCTAATTGATACAAGTTATATTTATTTTTCTGTGTTCTCTCAAAACCTCTTCGAATAAATTCTTGTGCTTCTTCTTCATTTGGATAAATATCTTCAGCTTTAAACCTAGAGGGGTGAAAAACAAGATATTTGACACAAAAGCTTTGCTACTAAACCTAGAGGGGTGAAAAACAAGGGTGAGTGGGCCTGAAAATAAAACTTTGTAAAACCTTTTCGAAAATGTAATAATCATTCGCTGTAAAACAAGTATAGTTTCCAAATATAATATACTACGTATAGTATGAAAACACTTATTACAAAACAGCAATATTTCAGAAGTACATTAAATCACAATATTTCACCTATAAAACATATAACAGCTAGTAATCGTAATATCTCGCATAAACAAACATATAATATCGGGTGCTCATCGACATATGGTGACACACGAGCTCATGCAGAGGTATTCTGACATGAATAGAACTGGGTGTAACAATGATTTACGCTCTAGTACTACAATCACGTGAAGACTGGCGCTATGCGTGTCAGATACGAGTCCTAATTGCCTATAGCAATCTAGGATAGGACTAGCACCTACAATGGATCCAAAGTGAGCGTACGATGCGATGTGAACATACATGTGAAGCCTAGCCCTGGCTCAGGCGAGTACTGACACCAGTGTAGCACATGATAAGCAAGTAACATAAATACGATCATGCAACGGTAAATCGATAATTCATGTCAACACAATACTATTCAATAAAATATTTAATCATGGTCGTAAATAAAATCCTGTAATAGTACGCATACCTCTGCATCTCGTAGGATTCAGCATAATTTCGTAAAGTTCTTCATTTAACTAATTCTTAAAAACGTTAATCTAATCTAGGCATACATAGAAAATTCTTTATATAATATATATATATATATGTGGAAACTAAATAAATATATAATATTTAACAGCAAAGACCTACTCATTAATCATGTCGTCGAGTCGAACTTGCCTCACTGGTATCGAAGATCTTGCAATGCATTTCACTTACAAACAAAACCATTTACATAAATATATAACGTACTAACGTAAATAAGCATTTTCATACAAAGTTCGGCTAATAAATGAACTATTTTAAAACGATTGAATTTCGAAAAACGGAGCACGGATTCGGATTCAGCACGTTGAGAAACTTAAGGCAGGACCTCGGGTTCCTCCACATGCTACACACACCAACCACCATGCGCGCCCACGTACCGGTCACCACGCCCACCGCGCACCTTCTTCGGGATTTCCAAATTTTAGCTATTTTCTCTCCAACTTTCAGAGCTCCGTTTGAGCTCAATTATTCACCAAACTCGATGATTCAAAAGCCATATTGAAGCTAGAAATGTAGGAAACAAAGCTATACCAAGGTGGGGTCGAGTTATAGTCGGTGTTGGCCCAAAAAATGGCCACGGTTCCATTTTTTTTTCTAGAAATTTGGGGAAGTCTCCCCCTTCGTCCTTTCTGCAATAATCATTTTCCAAAACAAGTATAGAGGTTACAAACAATACCAAGTCCTGTTTAAAAGGAGAATCTTAGGGATTTCAAGGCTTACCTTGGTTGCACAGTGAAGATTTGCCATGAAAAATGGCGGTGGTGTTGATGTGTTTTCTCTGCACTTGCAAAGATAGGGAGAGACGAGAGAGGGAGGTAATGAAAGTGGGAGAGAGTGTTGTGATAGTCACTAGTGGTTATGGTGGAGTTCATCGAGGAGGTGGTGTGTGGTGTTGCCGTTGCACCATCTCAATGTTTGCCGATGAAGACGGGAGAGGGATGAGAGTTGAGAGGGTTTGAAAGAGTGAAAGAGAGAGAGAGAGAGAGAGAGAGAGAGAGAGAGAGAAAGAGTCCAAGAGTTTTGGAAAAGGGAACACATGAGTGGGGTGTGGGTACCAACTGGCACACAGTCCAAACCCAAAAAGATGAAACAGAAAAATATCTTCCATAATTGTGAAATTACCTGAGAGATAATCCAAGAGTTCTGGAAAAGGGAACACAGGAGTAGGGTGTGGGTACCAATTGGCACACAGTCCAAACCCAAAAAGATGAAACAGAAAAATATCTTCCATAATTGTGAAATTACCTAAGAGCAAGTCCACCCCTAAGGACTTTGTGCCAGCACCCAGCCCATTTATTCACTCCAATGAACAGTAATAGGCCAATGCATCTCCACCCCTAACAAAAAATAGCCTAGTCAATTTTATTAAAATATTATTATTTTTATTATAAAATAATAATTTAATTTTTAATTTCTAAAACATTATCCCTTCTTCTTCTTCCCACTTTTCACTCTCCCACTGCAATCCCTTCTTCTTCTTCCCACTCTTCTAATCTGGGTTTTTGTTATTTTTGGTTCTGATTGTGTATTTATTTTATTTTTTGGTATATATTATCAGCAGACAAATGTGGATGGACAAGGAGATGTGACGAGAGTGGCTGAGAATTATGAGGCAAACAACGGCGGGAGAAGGAGCAGAAAGGAAGAGCACGAGAGTAGATCTGGGAGTGACAACATGGATGGTGCTTCTGGGGATGATCAAGATGCCATTGACAACCACCACCCTCATAAGAAGAAGCGTTACCACCGACACACCCCTCAGCAAATCCAAGAACTCCCCAAGAAATTTGGCGACTGCTTCCTCCTCCGCATAGGGCAGCGCAACCTCGTCGTCGTCTCCTCGCCGGAGCTTGCCAAGGAGGTGCTCCACACCCAGGGAGTCGAATTCAGGTCGAGGGAGGTGTGGCGGTATCACATGGCGTCATGTAGGTCGGGCAAGAGCTCAGCACATTCTGTGCCGGCCTAGATACTAGCTTGGGCTGCATGCCAGCCTATATGCTCGGCTGGAGTGGATTGGCTGGGTGCCGGGTCAATAATTTGACTGGGTGCCGGCCTAAAGGTTCCTCGGTGGAACTGCTCTAAACACCCTTCGCGTTCGTAGTTCTGTAGAATTTTCATCGTAACTCCAAATTTAATTCTGCTTGCGCCTACACGTTCGTACCGTCGAGTACTTCGAGAATACGATAAAATAATAGCTCAAATATGTCATGAAATGATGGACAACAAAAGTTAACAATCTCGCCTCTAAAGGCATTTGGGTCAATTCAGACATTTAAAATTAATACAATTGTAAAATTAAGGACTGGTTGTTACAAAGTAAGCTACCACATAGGGTGGTATATAAGTTGTGGTATAAGAACATCTCTAATAGAGACGTAAAAAAATATGTGTCTAATTTGTATTTGATGGCTAAGCTGATATTGAAATAGCATCTTTAAATTTTTATTTGCGAATGGAAACATCAGTTTTTTATTTTTTATTTTTGTTCAAATGGGACCCATAAAAATATGTATTATTACTTTTTAGTAGGACCCAGACCAATAAATAAATAAATAAATAAGTTGCTTTGGAAGTGGTAGAAAATATTTAAAAAAACCAAAATGAATCATTTGCCGCTGTTGTCTAATTTGATGATAGCAGCTTGATGTCAACTTCCATCTCAGTTTTAACATATTGGTAGGAGGAAGATATGATGTCAAAAACTAATGTTAGATTGTAGAATTGAAGCCTCAATTGAAAATGATCTAATAATGTTGTAAGAGTAGCATTATTCTTTGATACTGACCTCAAACTTCGATTGTGTTTTACTCTTTTGTTTTCAGACCCATTAAACCCATCCAAGTAAAAACAATTCCAGCAATAAAAGAAAAATATTGTTATAGTACTCCCAAATTTGGGTGGCAAAGAAATGGGTGTTTTGGTGGCTAAAAATGAATTTTTTGTTTTTTTAAATTTATGAATTATTTAGGGTGAGTGGAGGACAAATGAATGAAATCTTAGAACATGGATTTGACCAGATTTTTGGGCTTGATCGAAGAGAGCAAATTAATCAATTATATTGGGGAATTTGGAAAAATAACCAAATTTCGGACCCTAAATAAAATTCTAACCACCATTTTAAATTTTTAATAATTATAACCACAAGTTGATATGAAAATACTAATACATCCTTAAAATAAAGTTTTCTAAAACAAAAAAAAAACAAAAAAACAAAAGGCTCGGTTATCTTTTACCTCCATCTCTATCATTTCTATAGTATAGATGATAATCCAAAACCACAAAAACCCAACCCATCACATCCCAACCCAAGCACAACCAACCATGGCGTGCAGCACGATCCCTCTCTCTTCCTCTTTTATACTCTCACACACAACCTTCATTTTGTTCCGAACCCCCAAAATTTTTTCGACCTCCTCCACATGAAGACGACTCTCACTCTCAGTCTCGGTCAGCTTCCTCCTCTGCTCTCCAATTTCTGATTTTCAACTACGACGATGTAATCCTTAAGTTCGAGCACTTGCACCACCAAGCTTACAACGAAGCCTTCGCTCACTTCAGTGTCCGCTGCTCTTTCTCTACATCACAGCCCCTCAATTGGGACCTCCACTTTTAAGATCGGCTCTAGAACCAAATCGTTGGTGAAAAGCCCAAAATGTGATGGTCCCTATCTCTTTCTCTCATTTTCTCCAAAGGTTGAACTTTGGATTTTGTTTTCTTCTATGATTAAATTGGGGTTTTGGGTTTTCTAAGGAACTTCAAGGAGCATGGGTGGCTTTGAACGTTTTCAATTCTACTTCGAATCTTCTTATCTTAATTGAATCTTGCTTTGTTTAATTTTCATGGATGACAATTTTTTTATTTTTTTTTTTGGTTTTTTTGAGAAAACTTTATTTGTAGGGTGTATTAGTACTTTTGACTCACCTCGACCTAAATCAAGGCGTGCTGGCCATCATTTGAGGGTGACGTAGCCATGTGCACAGTGCAGAAGTGAAAAAGGATATAAAAATGCGAATAAATAAAAACCAAGCTAACTAATTTACACTAGACAAATATAAGTGCAAGTAACGGAATTTAGGTGTGATTACACATAATCAGAGCGTATATAGCCTAAGGGTAGTCCAGTAGGACAAGTACTAACTATACAATACCAGAGATTCTACATTAGTGATAATCTGTCAGAACCGCCATCAATTCCTCGTAAGCCACCAACAAGCACTCCTACCTAAAACCTGGAGGGGCGCAAAACAGAAAGTGTGAATGGGTAAAAACAAAGCTTTTCAAAACCATTTCAATCATCAAAGGTAGTAACCCCTCGCCGTAAAACTTGTATAATTTCCCATAAAATAGAATACATACGTATATTGAAACCATACTCGAAATAACAAAATCCACATATACGCCATGCCAAATATCTTAGCAATATAAATAAGTAACCCAAATGAAGCAAATCAATGAAAAGCAATATGTCAGCTGGATCCAGCTAGTGTGGCCTGTACGGCTGAACCTATAGCTCATCAAATATGCCTGCACATGAGTCGGAACCACAGTGGTCTGTACGACAGGAATGGGTGTGAATAAATACACTCAAGTGTTACGATCACATGAAGATTATGTGAATAATCGCGGGTCGTCTACGAGTCGGAACCACCTATAATGGTTTGTACAACAAGACTGTGCACCTAACTTGGATCCAAGGTAAGCGTGTGGTGCAGGAGGTGAACATCACGTGAAGGATTGTGCCCTGGCCATCGGCAGGAACACTAACACCGGGGTGCTGGTTTATGAGCTCTAAATGCATCAAACGTAATTATAACCATGCAACTCACATTCACTGACACACCCCGACCGAGGTCAAGGCAAGCTGGCCGTCACGTGAGGGTGATGTAGCTATGTGCACAGTGCGGAAGCGATAAAGATAGCAACTATACAAATAATTAAAAACCAGATTACTAGAGTGCACTACTAAACGAAAGTGATAGGAGTTAGTTACAACAGTGAACACCTAATTAGAGCAAAAAGTCTAGGTGCAATCCAGTAGGACAAGTACTAGTTACACAATACCAGGAATGCCCTACTATTATTCAAATAGGTCAGAACTGCCAACGATCCCGAGCCACAGACAGCAAGCTTACTTAAAACATGGAAGGGCGCAAAACAGAAAATGTGAGTGGGCAAAAACAAATGTTGTACAAAACCATTTCATTTAACAACATATCTAACCCCTCGTTGTAAAACATGTATAATTTTTCCCAGAATCAAGATATAAGCATATACATAAATATATATATATATATATATATATATATATATATATATATATGAAATCATATCAATTCAATTCATACTTCACATAATCATATTCATATGTATGCCATGCCAAAATATAACAAAGTAAACAATCCAGGCAAGAATGATTTCATAGAAATGTGATATGTTAGGCGAAACCCCTGAGATAGTCTATACAGCTGAATTCATAGCTCAAAAGTCAATCTAGCCGGAGTCACTACAATGACCTATACGGCAATATACTGCACATAAGTCAGAACCACTAAAGAGGGTCTGTACGACAAGATTGGGTGAAATATAATTATGCTGAATTCCATTCTCTCATAATAGTCGAGCCACGAATCGCTAGTCACTTACGAGTTGGAACCATGAATAAGATCTGTACGACAAGACTGTGCACTTAAGTTGGATCCAATATGAGCATATAGTGTGAAAGGTGACGTAAATAAACAGGCCTGTAATTCATATCTCTGACTAATTCAC
The DNA here is from genome assembly GCF_916048215.2 of Malus sylvestris. Lineage (NCBI taxonomy): Eukaryota > Viridiplantae > Streptophyta > Magnoliopsida > Rosales > Rosaceae > Malus > Malus sylvestris. Next base: position 15,845,976 of record NC_062275.1, read on the forward strand.
AATCACCCTAGGTGCAGCTTTATGAGTTCAACATTACTTGATAGGAGCATATTTATGCGACTTAATTGGCTTGTTCTTGTGCGTTTACGTTGTGTTTCTTTATTTATTTTAGTGTTTAAAGCCATTTTCATTTGTTTGTAGGTCTTAATAACAACCTTGGCAAGAAAAGTGCTTTTTGGTGCATGTTGGATCAATATTGGGCTCAAATGGATTGCATGCATGAGGATGGACGTTTTGGGCATATGTGTGTGCAAGTGTGTGTGTGTAATTGCAAGGATAAACAATGACAACTCATACACATGCAAAGAAGCCCACATGCAAAGTGAAAGACTCTAAGTACAAAGTATGCAAGAAGATGCATTTTGGAGGCCTTTGGAGCATGTTTCGGGCTTGGAATGGATAGCAAATGCATGGGCCAAAGTGGATGGACGAATTTGAGAACTAAAGAGGCCAAGAATGTGAAGAATTAGTGTCCAAAAGATAAAGAATTCAGCCCAAAAATGTCACTCCAAGTTGCACACTCCTTGCCATGCAAAACACATAGAATTCCCTTTGGATTCCCATGCCATGCTTGATCACTCTTGTCCCCTACATAATTTCTGATTTCATGCTTTAATTCATTTAATTATTTCACTCAATTGGTTGATACCTCTTGTTCCCTTCACCCATTAGATTTTAGACAATCTTTACATCCATTACATGCACCAATTGATGCTCCATCATTCACATTTGGAATCCAATGGCATGTGTCACACATGTTGTTGCACCTTTGACCCATTTGTTGACACATTTCACCTCCCTTTCCATCTCTATGCAATGTACACAATCATTCATGCTCCCTAGCTGCAACACCACTCCATTTTACCCTTCACACTTTGCATCATCACTTCATTTTCACCCTTGGACCATTGCACACCACACACACCAACTTGCCATGCATTTCATCCCTAGCCTAACCTGATTTTCTAAGGTTTTTGGGGCCTATAAATACATGTTTACACCCCTTGGCCAAAGAACATTCCCCCATATTCATCATTTTATCACAGAAATTCGTCCATACACACCCTAGGAAGCAAAACACCCCAAAAACACCATTCTAGTGCCTAGAAAACATAACAGCCACTCCACCTTCTTCCACCCTCTTTGCCTAGTTCTCCACCACCTTCCAACCATCAAACACTCTTCCACACTCACCCTAAACCCCTCCATATCATTCCCCATCCATTCTACACCATAAATCCACCCAAAAATCTGTCCACAAGCTTCATGCCGCAACAAGGAGGAAGGGAGATCCATTGATGCACTTGCTTTCCAAGTTGGAGCATTTTAGGTGTTTTCTTTCCTTTGATTTTAATGTCTAATTTTATGTATCTTTGTATTGCAAGAATGAGGAACTAAACCCCCTTAGTTGGGGGGTGATTCGAAACCATGTACATGCTTGCAATATGATTTGATTACATTCAGTTGTTATTTCATAAGTTGCGGATTCAATTCGTTCATCTACTTGATTGATAACTTATTTGTGTATGTTGATTGAGAGTGCACGCTTAGTTTTCATGCATGAATATGATGCTAGATTATGAGGGAGTTTCACCTAATAGTTACAATCTTATAATCACAAGTAGTGAAGGTCGCTTGAAAACGATCGCGTTGAATGAATTCTTGGCACTAGTTTCATGCTCATCATAGTAACGAATGCCTCGTCAACACTTATAGTTCTCATTGTGCTTCATGATTCTTGATTGTATCTTTATTGTGCTCATCACGTAAGGAACCTTTGAGGAATGCTTTGAATTGTTGTATGCGCTTTTCCATCCAATTCATTAACTTAAGGAGAACTTGAAGGTTAATTTAAGCGTATCTAATTAACTTGGGGTGTTGAGTTTCATAATTTATTGAAAGAACAACTGAAAATCATTTTGTTTGCAAGTGTGTCATGTGTGGAGAAGAACCTCCTAACTAGCCTTTTATCCATCCTTTTCATCCAAAAACGTTTTACAATCTGTTTTGTTTTAAAGTTTCTGTTTTGTTTTCAATTTTTGTCCAAAACAAATCCCCCTTTATTTTGAAGTCTTAGATTAGTTAGAAAGTGTTTTGATTTGTGTGTCTAAGTGTTTTGATTCAAGTTTTCATCCAACTTCGTCCAAGTTCTTGTTAGGTTCTCAAAACTGCCCAGAAAGTGGTTTTTAGGCAGTTTTGAGTCATTAGGTTGCTGTTTTGAGTTTTATGTTTGTTTAAGTATTTTAAAGTATAGTTTTGCATTCTTTGAGTCTAGTTTAGTGTTTTAAATTTTGTTTTTATGTTTTTAAGTCAGTTTTCAAGTGTTTAGCAATCCCTCCTAATCCCCGGCCTAGAACGATCCCTACTTACATACTTTACTACATTTGATAAAAAGAGGGTTTAATTTTGTGTGTTAACTTATTTTACGCATCATTACTTAATCACATATCACATATCACATCATTGATGATTCACACAACCAAACATAACTTACCTGAACTCACTTGTGCCTCCACAACACCACATTTATATATATATGCAACCATGCAATGCATATTCAGAATATAGCAGCATTTGGCATAATATTTTAAAGCATACTTTCCTTAAAATGCTTTTCTAGGAAATATATCAAGTATATAAATATATACAGAAAACAAAAGCCCACTCCCTGATATGTCAAAGGGTTATAGCCCCCGAGTCGCCCGTGGATACACGGGATAAGTCTCACCTGTATGCGAATTAACTATAAAAACGTTATTTTTAAAGTACATAGGCAAACAAGCTAATAACTTCTCATACATTGCTCAAAATAGGTATATGAATATACCACAGTGATCTATACAACCTCAGGATCATCCCCATATTTTTAGAAATATTTTTGGACCTCCCACGCGCCGCCACTCGCCGACGGGTGCACGGCAAGATGCGCCACCACGAGCAAGGAATCCTGACGGATTCCCTAACTGCCGTTAGGAATATTCCGTTAAAACCCAACGGAAACTGTCCAAATTAACTAACGCCGTGAGAATATTCTGTCCAAACTGACGGAATATATCATCTTCGTCCCTGGCGAGTCGCCGGTCACCTGAAAACTAGGTAAAACTTTAAACTCACTATTCCCACTCGTTTCTCAACCATTTTTCATCAAATTTGAACCAAATGAAAGCTTAGAGTGAGAAGAATGGCGTTATACCTATTTGGAGCTTCAAATCTCATGAAATCATGTCGGGGAAGCTTCAAAATTCTGACTAAACCTGCAACTCTTCGTTTCCCACGATCCCGACATCCAAATTCTTTAAACGAACTACCCCGAGACTCGTGAGGACCTCATTAAGCTTCCTATGAGCTTAGAATTCTCTGAAATCAACATATTTACATGTGCATGAACAATGCACAATTCGAGGGTTAGGTTTCACGGGGGTTTCGAAGGTTTCAGGTTCTAAAACTTGTACCAATGGACTCTTGAGGTCATAAGGAACACGAAATTGCTTACCTTGGTTTCGATCTGCAAGGTTTGAGATGGTTCCTGGATTTCCCTTAAGAAAATGCCAAAATGAAGAGAGAGAAGTCCACGGGAGAGAGAGAGAGAAGGTATGTGTGTGGTCCAAAAGCCACCAATCAAAAACCAATAATTCCTTTACTTCCAATTTGGGTCCAACAACTTAGGGAAAAATAAAAAATGGGTCCAAATCAAATTTAAATCACACAATACACTTTAACATCTAAGCGTAAAATTGTCATAAAAAATAATCTTCCGGGGCGGGCTGTGACAATCTCCCCACCTTATAAAATTTCGTCCTCGAAATAACATACAACCAATACATCCACTAATAATCATAAAACAAGCGTGGACTGATGCGAAAATTAACTTAACACACAAATTAAACCCTCTTTTGACAATTGTAGTATATGTATAAGTAGGGATCATTCTAGGCCGGGGATTAGAAATGATTGCTAATTGATTCTAAACTGACTTAAAGACACAAAAACAAACTTAAAAACAATAGGATAGATTCAAAAGACTCAAAACTAGTTCACAAGACTTAAAATAAGATAAAAATACTCAAAACTGCCTAAAAACACCAACTATGCAGTTTCTGACACTAAACACAATTTTGGACAAAAATAAGGTTTGGGCTTGACTCAAAACACTTAGAACCCAAACAAAACAAGTTTAAAACAATTTGAAACAAGAAAGTAAAGGGGGGTTGTGTTTTGGGCGAACTTAGAATAACAAAACAAATTGTAACTTAAAAATAGGTTTGAAAACAAATTTAGGAAATTAGATGAATGATGGGATAACTAGAGGTTTTTCCTCCACACATGACATGTATGCAAACATCTTGATTTCCAGTTACTTCTTCATTGAATTATGAACGACAATGCTCCAAATTAACCGTGACATCACTAGTTAACTCTCAGATTTTCCTTGTTTTATTGGATTGAATGACATCATTCGACAACCCAAAACATTCTTCAAAAGTTCCCTACATGACATCATAATAGAGATACCATCAAAGATCATTACGTTTAATGAAAATCATAAGCATTGACAAAGCACTTGCAACTATGACATCATGTCACTCATGCTAGGAATTAAACTTAACGCGATCGTTTATAAGCGACCTTCACTACATGTGAATATAAATTTGTAACGATTAGCGACCAATTAAGTGTCGACCCTTAATTAACAAATACAAATAAGTTATCAATCAAATAATTAAGCCAATTGCATTCACGATTCAAGAATTCATAACTGGAATTTATCAAATCATATTGCACACATAATCATGGCTTTGAAATCACCCCTAGCCAAGCGGGGTTTAGCCACTCATGTTCACAACAAAACAACAGAAAATGAATTTAAACATTGGAAACAAAAGAAAGAAAACACCTAAACGCTCCAACAATCCAAGTTGGACAACAAGCACGTCCAAGCACTTTCCTTCCCTTCCTTTGCTACAGCACAAGGTGTTGGTGAGTGTTTGAAGGTTTGTTTGTATGGAGGAATGGATATGAAGATGAATGGATGTGTTTGGATGAAGGTTGTGTTGAAATGGTGGTGAATGCTCTAACAAAATATGAACTCCCTATGGCTGCACACACACACTCCTTTTATAGAGGTAATGCACGGCATTTTGAGGGAAAATGGAGTGGTGTGTACATCAATGAGTGCAAGTAGGGGACATGAATGATTGTGCACATGGTAGAGAAAGGAAATGGAGATGGAATGATGTAGAAATGAGTCAAGGGTGAAGCAAGAGTCATGATGCACGGCCTGGGAATCCAAAAGGAGTGCAATGGTGCATTAATGAGTGCAATGATTCAATGTAATGGTGCATGAAATCAGATATGATGGAAGGAACAATGAATGTTGTAGCAATGAGTGCAAGGATTGGAGGTTAAAGTGATGAAATGATGCATGAAATCTGAAATGATGGAGGGACAAATGAGTGTTGCAGCAATGAGTGCAAGGAGTGGAGATTAAAGTGATGAAATGATGCATAAAATCTGAAATGATGGAGGGAACAAGGAATGGTTTATCAATTGAGTGCAAGGAGGGAACATGGATGATGATGCACGGCATGGGAATCCAAGGGGATTGCAATGGTGCATGAAATCTGGATCAAATGAGGGAACAATGGTGATGGCATGGCATTGATGGAAAGGTGAAGGAGTGGTGCATCAAATGAGTGCAAGGAATGGACAATGATGATGGCACGACATAGAAGGTGAATGGTGCATTGACACCCTTTTGTGGCTGAGATTAAGGCTTCCAGAATCCTTATTTAGTGTCCTAATATCTTTGGGAACCCTCCTTGTGGCTAGAACTTAGTTGGATTAGGATTAAGAAAGGTTAAATCAAGATAAGGTAATCTTGACTCATGTTTCTTCTTTGGTTGCTGAGCTCTTTGTCATTTTTACATTAATTCTTCTTTCTCTTTAACACATTCCTAGCCTCTTTAGTCTTCAATTTCGTCCATCCACCTTGCTCCATGCATGTGTTATCCATTCCAAGCCCAAAACTGCTCCAAAATGCACCTTATTGCTTTATAAGGCCTATGGACCTACAAACACATGAAAATAGCTTAAAATACATAATTAACCAAGAAATAACAACATAAATGCACAAGAACAAGCTAACTAAGTTGCATAAATATGCTCCTATCAAATTCCCCCACACTTAGCTTTTGCTAGTCCTTGAGCAAGACGAAATCAACAAAATAAAACAAAACACACTCTAATCCTTCCAACATTTGCCTCAGGGATTTCCAATGAAACATGACATGCCAAAGATCACCACTCCCATAGATTTTAGTCATCCTTACCCTCGAGCATACTTAATCATTGTCACCATTCACTAGCTCACATTTAATCAATTAAAACAACATTTTGCAGTAACATGCCTTAGAGAATTCCCTCAATTCCTTACTAGATACACTCTTATTTTCACACAAGAATTTCTGACTACATTCCCTATACTAGGTATATGTACACTCAAGATGGAAGTCAAGGTTTGTAACGGGGTTAAGGGTGTTGGCTAACAAAGAAAGGTAAAGGTAAACAAACGTTCTTAAAGCAATAGTGAGCAAAGTAATGATTTTAACACTTAGAATTCACTTTTGTATGTAAAAATCTACTTAAACACAAAGGGGAAGTTCATGCAACACTTAGGGTCAAATTTAAACTTTTGGACCCTTTCTTCAACAATCACACTGAGTTCATTCTCACTTATTTTCAACTCTTTTTCTTTCTTTTCTATACTTTTCAACTCCTTTTTTTTTATTGCCGTGCCCTATGGCACATAAAACATACACTTTGAAACATTTCCCCCACACTTGTTTTCTGCAATAATGTTACCAAAAAGGAATTCCTTCTAAATCATGCTCCACTATACTTCAAGAACAAGGGTATGGAAAGTCCTAATCTAGGCTAGGTAGGGATAATGTGATTAACAAAGAAAGTAGGCTAAATAAAGCTCAAAGGGGTTAAAACCTACAAAACAAATGGCAAAGGTGGATTCGGTAAGTTTTCTTTGGTTCACTAAACAACTTCATCTTGAATATGTGTTATGCAAATCAATGTCATACTTTGAATGGAATGGGCATGAGTTCTAGTATTTAGATCTATAATGATGAAACGCATTCTAAGTAGCAACCAAGCAAAGAATAATGAGATCATGCAATGACATTAGAAAACAAGACTGCATAGATTAATAACTCTCCAAATAAACATTTAGGCTCAAGTCCCTCAGGGATGTAGCGTTAGTTTGAGTTCCTTCATTCAAGCATGTTACAACAACTGATTTTTTTCTTTTGTGATTGCATGTGAATTCATAAACTATAACTACAACCAAGCATAAACCAAAGAGTATATCAAACTTCCATCCATGTTTGTAACTTTCTTTAATAGTCATGCACTTAAAAACCAAATCCTCATTATTGTGTTGGAAGGTACCCTAAGACACAAACATACAAAAACAACTCAATTTGGCTTTTTCAAAACAATTTTTCAAATTTTTAGTTTTCGAATTTTTATGTCAAAACACACTACAAACACTTAAAAACAGTGAAAAACAACATTGTAAGTGATAGGTGAATAAAGCCCATGAAATTGCATAAAAACACTTGTTTACCCCCCCCCCTCCACACTTAAATCAAACATTTTCCTCAATGTTGCAAGCATAGACTTACACTCAAACAAGCAAATAACATAACTAATAAAACATGAAAAGTATGGCAAAGTAAAAACAAGACAGAGTAGAGTTTAAGAACGCAAATCTGGTTATGAAGATAAATGATCTTGTTGACTTTCCACAGCTTTGATCTCGAACTGGTTTGGAATTCTAAGCAAGGAATATGAGAGTTCCTTGGTTTTAAATCAGACTCCTTCTGCTGGGTTGATTTTGTTGAAGATTGGTATAGAATCCGAGAGGGGGTTCCTAGCTGAGATAGGAGTTCTAATTGTAATAAGTATGGGAAACTTGGACGCAAGTTTCAAATAGGTTTAGGATTCCAACTTAGTTTAGGATTATGTTTGTAACTAGTATATAAGAGAACCTTAATGTTAGGGTGTGCATATATGAGTATAGTGTGAGAGACTTATGTGGCAAGAAACTAGTTGTGTGAGTTTGAGTTTCTTGTAATACTTTATAAATCAATAAAGTAAGTTTCCATTGTTCATGTTTTGGGTGATTGTTTTGGTTTGATAGAAGAGTAGTTTTACAACAAGTGGTATCAAGAGCCATAGGTTGCGGGGTCAGATCAAAACAATGTCAAAACCTAAAAACGGAGATGATAAGGGTATTGAGGTAACCAAAACTTCGGTGCAAAGTGCTAGATTTGAGATCGAGAAATTTATTGGGACCAATAATTTCGCTATGTGGCAGTGTGAAGTTAAAGACGTACTGATTCAACAAGGTTTACTGGTTGTGCTTGGAGATATGCCTATAATGATGAAGAAGGAGGAATGGCAGCGGCTGAATGCACATGCATGTTCCACGATTAGGCTATGTCTTGGTAAAGCACAAAAATATGGTGTGATGAACATCTCATTAGCCAAAGAACTATGCGATACATTGGAGGCGAAGTACTTGAAGAAGAGTGCAGAAAATAGACTTTATCTTAAGAGTAAACTGTATCGTTTCCAGTATAAGGAAGGAACCAAGATGATTGATCACCTTGAAGAGTTTAACAAGATGGTGGCTGAACTACTGAACCTGGAAGAGACGATCAAGGATGAAGATAAAGCATTGATTCTGATGAACTCTTTACCTGAATCTTACGAGTCGTTTGTTACGACATGGATTTATGGTAGAGAAACCATTAAGTTTGATGAGATCTCAAGCGCAATGATGAACCATGAAGTTCGAAATCTAGATAGACAAGAGAGGAACAATTCCGAAGCACTAATGGTAAGGGGAAGATCAAAGGAAAGAAAATCTGCAACTAAGAAGAAAGGCAAGTCACGCTCAAGAGGTGCCTCAAGCAACAGGAGGTTTTTGGATAAAGATGAGTGCGCCTTCTGCCATGAGAAAGGGCACTGAAAAAAGGATTGTCCAAAAATCAAAGCCAAAAACAAGGAGAAAAAATATGAAGATTCAGAAGCAAATGTTGTTGAAGCCAACGATGACGATTTCGTCTGTGCCCTAACAGCATCAGAAGGTATCGACTATATGAATCAATGGGTGCTTGATACTGGATGCACCCATCATATGACCTCTCAACGTCATTGGCTTTCCTCTTTCAAAACCCTCACTGGAACGGTGTATATGGGGGATGATAACCCATGTGCCACGAAAGGAATTGGCAGTGTTAGGATAAAACACCATGATGGGGTAGTCCGAGAACTACAAGGGGTACGATATGTTCCAGATCTTAAGAAGAATTTAATCTCGTTAGGCACTCTTGATTCTCAAGGTTGCAAATTCTATTCGGAAAATCAGACATTGAAAGTAGCCAGATGAGCATTGGTGATCATGAAAGCACCTAGAAAGGGTTTGCTATATTTGTTAGAAGGCACCATTATTGAATCTCAGATGGCTATGGTGGCAGCAAGTGATCAATCAGATACATCTTCTCTATGGCATATGAGGCTAGGACATGTGGGAAACAAGGCATTGCAAGGATTGATTAAACAAGGGGTCCTAGATGAAGCCAAAAGTGGGAAGATCGATTTTTGTGAACACTGTATTCTTGGCAAACAAACAAAGGTAAGATTTGGAACTGCAATACATCAAACTGAGGGTATCCTGGATTATGTACACTCGGATGTTTGGGGACCTGCGAAGAATGAATCTCTAGGAGGAAAGAGATGGTTTGTGTCATTCATTGATGATTATTCATGTAGAGCATGGATTTATATGATGAAGCATAAGCATGAGGTGCTGGATATTTTCTTAGAATGGAAAAACACCGTCGAAAGGAAGACTGGAAAAAGGTTGAAAGTCTTAAGAAGTGATAATGGGGGAGAATATACGTCTGATCCCTTCTTTAGAATCTGCAAGCAGGAAGGCATCACACGACATTTCAGTGTTAGGGAAACTCCCCAACAGAACGGAATTGCAGAACGGTTAAATCGAACACTATTGGAAAAGGTCAGATGTATGTTGTCACAGGCAAAACTGCAAAAACGTTTTTGGGCAGAAGCATTGAGTTATGCATGTCACATCTCTAATCGTCTTCCGTCTTCAGCCTTAAACGGAAAAACTCCAATGGAAGTATGGTCAGGCAAAATAGCTCAAGACTATGAAAGACTAAGGGTATTTGGATGTGATGCTTATTACCATGTGAAAGAGAATAAACTGGACCCGAGAGCAAGGAAAGCTATCTTTCTAGGGTTTAATAATGGCGTCAAGGGATTCAGATTGTGGAGTACAGAACTCAAGAAGGTTGTAATAAGCAGAAATGTGACGTTCAATGAAACCTATATGAAACTGAGAGAAGATAGAAAGGTTGTTCATGAGGTGGAGCTATCAAAGGAACAAACTGAACAATCAAGTGTCGAAGATAAAATAGATAATGAAGATCAAAAATGTGTCGATCAAGAAGAAGAGCAAGAAGAAGACAGTATGGTTGATAATGTCCAAGATCAAGAAGAATGTATTGCCAAGAGAAAAGGGAAAAGAGAGGTTGTGCTTCCTGCTAAGTTCCAAGATTGTGTTTCATGTATGGCATACGCATTGCCAGTAATCGAAACAGATATTCCTACCAACTTTAAAGAAGCAGCAAGTAGTGAAGAAGCAAAGAAGTGGCATGAAGCTATGGATGATGAAATGTTGTCACTAAAAAGGAACAAAACTTGGGATCTTGTGGAGCTACCTAAGGGAAGGAAGGCCATTGGATGCAAATGGGTATATGCAAAGAAAGATGGAATAAATAATGCAAGCCCGGTAAGATTTAAAGCCAGATTAGTAGCAAAAGGCTACGCTCAGAAGGAAGGAATAGATTATAATGAAATCTTCTCTCCGGTGGTAAAACATTCATCCATTCGAATTCTACTTGCACTAGTAGCGCAGTTTGATCTCGAGTTAGTACAAATGGAAGTAAAAACTGCTTTTCTGCATGGAAATCTATCTAAAGAAATTTACATAAGTCAACCTGAAGGATACGAAGAGAAAGGAAAGGAGAATCTGGTATGCAAGCTCAACAAATCTCTATATGGTTTAAAGCAATCACCGAGGCAATGGTACTTGAGATTCGATAAGGTTATGAAGGATTTTGGCTACACCAGGAGCCAATACGATCACTGCGTGTATCACAAGAAAGCAAGGGGAGGTACATATGTCTATTTACTGATTTATGTAGATGATATGCTTATTGCCTCCAGTGATAAAACTGAGATCTCAAAGCTCAAAACTCAGATGCAAAATGAGTTTGAAATGAAAGACCTCGGCGAAGCAAAGAAGATTTTGGGGATGGAAATCACACGGGACAGAAAGAAATGACAGGTATGTTTAGTGCAGAAACAATATTTGGAAAAGTTGCTACACAAGTTTGGCATTCTTGATGAAACCAAACCTGTAAGTACACCTCTAGCCCCTCATTTTAAGTTGAGCACGAAGCTATGCCCTAAGTGTGATGAAGAAAGAACTAAGATGCAGGATGTTCCTTATTCCAGTTTGGTTGGAGGGTTGATGTATGCCATGGTGTGTACTCGGCCCGATATTGCTCATGCAGTGGGATTAGTGAGTAAGTTTATGCATAATCCTGGTAAAATGCATTGGGAAGCTGCTAAATGGATACTAAGATACTTGCATGGAACAAGGAACACCGGAATATGTTTTGAGCGAAATGATAGAGGAATCGGGAAGTTCTCTACTGGATATGTAGATTCTGATTTTGCTAGTGACTTAGACAAACGATGATCTACCACAGGGTATGTGTTTACCATGGCTAATGGTCCTATATGTTGGAGGTCAATACTACAACCAACCGTTGCTCTATCAACCACGGAAGCTGAATATATGGCAATGGCTGAAGCTATAAAGGAGGCTATTTGGACACTTGGTTTACTAGCAGATTTGGGAATAGAGCAGCGCAAGATGGACGTTCATTGTGATAGTCAAAGTGCCATTTACTTGGCAAAGTATCAAGTGCATCATGCAAGGACCAAGCATATTGATGTGAGATATCATTTTGTTCGGGAAATTATAGCTGAAGGTGAAATTCTTGTAAAGAAAATTGCTTCGGCTGATAATCCTGCAGATATGTTAACAAAGGTAGTTGGTGCATCAAAATTCAAACATTGTCTGGATTTGGTGCATGTGAGAAAGGTTTAATACTTGGAAATGGTGGAGCAGTGGAAGCAGATGAAGTCTCTAGATGGATTTCTTACCAAGGTGGAGTTTGTTGAAGATTGGTATAGAATCCGAGAGGGGGTTCCTAGCTGAGATAGGAGTTCTAATTGTAATAGGTATGGGAAACTTGGACGCAAGTTTCAAATAGGTTTAGGATTCCAACTTAGTTTAGGATTATGTTTGTAACTAGTATATAAGAGAACCTTAACGTTAGGGTGTGCATATATGAGTATAGTGTGAGAGACTTATGTGGCAAGAAACTAGTTGTGTGAGTTTGAGTTTCTTGTAATACTTTATAAATCAATAAAGTAAGTTTCCATTGTTCATGTTTTGGGTGATTGTTTTGGTTTGATAGAAGAGTAGTTTTACAACAGATTTGATTATGCAGTCTGCATTCTTCTCTGCTTGTTTCTTCTGCACGGCAAGCAGGCACGAGGTAGAGGTGATGGTCTGTTTCCTTTTTCAATCTTTCCAAGTGCCGACCATTTGCTTTCTTTCTCCTTGTCCCTAGCTGAGGATGAATTAGCACATTGTCTCCACATGCTTTGAGGTATCATTTTCACTTCCTTTATCTGTTTTCCAGTCATATGTGGTATCTTTTCAGGAAGCATAAGATGTTGAAGATGAGTACTCGAGAGCAATGCTAGGTAAGCAATCAGGAAGGTGTTCCAGGCAGTCGGTTCCAGATCGGAAGATTGATACCAGGTGCTGGCTGATTGCTCTCTTTCTCCTTATCCCGCAGGTGAAAACAAAGACAAGGAGAAGGACAAGGAGAAAGCATGATATGAGATACTCTTGCTTTCAACCTTCATGATATGAAATACTTTTGCTTTTGATGAGTTGTTTGTAGAGGTACCCCAGGGAATAAGGCACACTGAGTGACTCGAGAGGCTTCGTTGGGAAGGCATTCTCGGAGATGAAGAAAGGTTATGTATGTATGCCTAGCTATAGAGGGTGAAGGTTTACATTTATATGAATTAATAACCGGTACTATTCTTTCACTCTTGTCGGCAACCGCTGGATAATTGAACAGTAAACTTCACTTGTTTTCTACTTCATCAGAAATCTTCGACTGATTGCCTGTAATTTCTGCAAGGCTGAGGGTGCTTGTGACAGGTGCTGACACGTCTGGAAAAACAGATGCCTCTTCGATATCTGGAATCGACGCTTCGACAAACTGCCCGTGATTTCTGCAAAGCTGAGTGTGCATATTATAGGTGATGGCACGTCTGAAAAAGCAAGTGCCTCTTCAATTTCTGAGATCGGCTCGTGGTCTCTAAGCAGCCCAGCTTTTGAGAAAAGAGGCGTCTCTTCGATTTTTGAGTGGGCGCCTCTTCGATTTCTGAAGCTCCGTCGAGTGCTGATTTTTATAAAGGCACGCATTATGTTTCAAAGTAAACTTGAATTACCACCTGTAGAAATTCCCTTTTTACACTTCTGAAATCTTGATTTGTCTGACCTTTTCTTCAACACCTTAGGAATGTCTTGCCCATCTGACTGTTGTATTAACTTGAATGTCGGGAAGATATTGACATGTCTTCTCCAGACAACATTTGGCATCCGTCCTTCGTATCCCTTAATAGTTCTCTTACAGTTGGGGATTCTATGATGATGAACAATACAACCGCTTCGGTGGTGGCCAGAAATCTTCTCACTCCTAAAGACACTAGGATACTTTCCAGGCGGTCTGACGAGCTGGTTGTTCAGGACTCTTTGGCCTACAACGTCTGATGTGTAGGCTCAGTATCAAACATGGGCCAACGTCTTCTTGCTCTTCTCGTCAGGTTGAGTCGTTGATGGCTGAAGTGGCCAGTCTTCGGTAAAAGTTCAGAGTGTTTAGGCACGAGAATAAGGAGTTGCACATGCTCTCAACTAATTACTCAACAAGTATAAAGAGGAAGCTTGACCAGCTACAAGAGTTCGAAGTTCAGATTCAAAGTGATCATCAAAGGATTATTGTGTTACTCCAGCGACAACTTCTGCCTTCGTCATCTGGCGCTTCATCAAGTGTTAAGGCTCTGGAAAATCAATCTCTGGTGCTTTTTCTTTCTGGAGGTCCGTCGAATGTTGAGGCACCACCTGACCAATAAAGGCTCATTCCTGCTTGTTTGCACTTTCTTGTATTTTTCTTCTTTTCTACCTAATGTTCCTTTTTCCACGAAGATTAATGTAAAAACACCTTGCATACCTGTCAATGTTTCAAACATAAACCCACACCAAAAACAATCAAACAAGCAAAAAAAATAAAAATGATAATCATGGCAAAATAAAAAATTGCAGAAAAGGGAAGGTTTTTAGGAACGCAAAACTAATCGTGGAGCGATTCAAAGATCTTCCTTATTTGAATACATGGGTTGCCTCCCAAGAAGCCCTTGCTTTAACGTCTTGCAGCCGGACGACACTTCCTTCTAAGCTTGGATAGGGCCCATGGCAGTGAGTGGGATTTCTTCCACAATCTGCCCCATATTACTCTCATAGTATAACTTCAGACGATGCTCGTTCACTTAGAATTCGTCGCCGTTCCTTAAGCTTTTAACTTGGACTGCACCATGGGGAAAAACATTAGTAACAATAAATGGCCCAATCCACTTAGAACGTAACTTACTAGGGAACAAATGTATACGGGAATTGAATAGCAGCACTTTCTGTCTAATTGAGAATGTTTTTCCCCGAATCATTTAGTCATGAAATGCCTTTGTTTTCTCCTTGTAAATTCGTGCATTCTCATAGGCTTCGTTCCTTATCTCCTCAAGTTCATTCAATTGGAGCTTTCTATTTATTCCAGCAGCATCTAAGTCCAAATTGAATGTTTTCACAGCCCAATGCGCCTTGTGCTCTAGTTCCACAGGTAGGTGACACGGCTTGCCATAGATTAGTCGAAATGGAGACATCCCCAGAGGTGTTTTGTAGGTAGTGCGATATGCCCATAGTGCATCGTCTAAACGCAAGCTCCAATTCTTCCGGGTTGGCCCAACAGTCTTTTCCAAGATTTGCTTGATTTCTCTATTTGAAACTTCGGCTTAGCCACTTGTTTGGGGGTGGTATGGCGTGGAAACCCGATGCTTGACATTGTACTTTTTAAACAACGCCTCAATGGTGCAATGGTAAAAGTGGGAGCCTCCATCGCTTATGAACACCCTCGGCATGCCAAATCTGGAAAATATGTTAACCTTGATAAAATCTGCCACCACTCTAGAATCATTAGTACAAGTGGCTTTGGCTTCCACCCATTTCGACACATAATCAACGGCTAACAAAATATAAGTAAAACCATATGAGGGTGGAAAGGGTCCCACGAAATCCATACCCCATACATCAAAGATCTCCACATTAAAGATGGGGGTTTGCGGCATTTGGTCATTGGCACTTATTGTACCTGTTCTTTGGCATCTATCACAAGTTATGCAAAACGTTCTAGCATCCTTAAACAATGTAGACCAATAAAAACCACTCTCTAAAACCTTAAGGATCGTCCTTTGAGTGCCAAAATGACCCCCACATGCATAACTATGGCAGAATGCAAGAATTGAATTAAACTCAGAATTATGCATACATCTACGAATAATCTGGTCAGGACAATACTTCCACAAATATGGATCATCCCACACATAAAATCGTGCATCATTTCTGAGTTTATCACGCTTGTATTTATCTAGAGTGCTAGGAACTTGTTTTGTGACCAAATAATTTACCAAATCAGCACACCAAGGCTTACTTACCTCTAGGGACAGCAATTGCTTATCAGGGAATGTCTCTAAAATGGGTAAGGAGTCTTCCTCGTGCACCAAACAGCTGAGGTGGTCAGCCACCATGTTTTCACTCCCCTTTTTGTCTCTTATTTCAATGTTGAACTCTTGAAGTAGGAGCATCCAACGAATCAGCCTTGGTTTGGCCTCCTTCTTGGTGAGAAGATACTTCAACGCTGCATGGTCAGAATATACAATCACTTTAGTGCCAAGTAAGTATGAACGAAATTTATCTAAAGCAAAGACAACTGCAAGAAGTTCTTTCTCAGTGGTAGAATAATTCAATTGAGCATCATTTAGGGTCCGGGAAGCGTAATGGATGACGTGAGGCTGTTTGTTCCTCCTTTGGCCTAAAATAGCACCAATGGCATAGTCGGATGCATCACACATTAGCTCAAATGGAAGGCTCTAATCTGGTGGCATGATTAGGGGTGGGTTGGAAAAACCGAAAATTGAAAAAAACTGACAACCAAACCGAACCAAAGCCGAAAAAAACCGAATCGAAAAAAAAACTGAATCGAATGTGTTGTACCGAACCGAATCGAATTTAGTTGGTTCGGTTTCGGTTTTTGAGATTTGAAAACCGGACCGGACCGAACCGAATCGAAATATGCAAATTAAATATAAATACTCAAAACCTGCTGCTGTGAGGAATCGAACCCCTTCCGTCCAGGTGGGGATAATTCATTCAAGTCAACTTGACTGTAGGCTTATTGTTGCTATATCTGTACCAGTATATCATTTATAGGTATTCTAATCTCTAATGCTTTATAAAATTTGTAAAGTTTACAAACCCTAGCAACCGTCACTCATTTTCTTTCTCAAACACTCTCGCTCATTCCTCAGTCTCTCTCTCCCTCATTCCTCTCTCCCTCATCCGCTGCTCTCTCTCTCCCTCCTTCCTCTCTTCCTCTCTTCCTTTCTTCAACTCTTCAACTCTCATTCCTCTCTTCCTCTTTCCAACGTGCCAAGTCCATGGTTGTAACATGGATCTTCAGCTCTCCTTCCTCCGGATTTCTTTAACAGTAAGTATTCAATTTCTTCCTTTTTTTTCATTTTCTTGTTTAATTCTTTGAGTGCTGAAAATGGTAGTTTTTTTTTATTTATTGATTAATAGTTTTTATTTCTTTAGTTTGTTGAATATGCTTTGTGAATTTATTTGTTGGCTTTGTGAATTTATTTGTTGACTTTGTGAAATTTTGAAGAAAAATTGGTTGATGTTGTTCTTGGATTTGTCTTTGTGGAGCCCTATGTGGTAAATATATTTGATTTAAGGGTTTGTAACCATTGGAGAAAAATGTTGTTTCTTGGATTGCCGTGATCTGTGGGTACATTAAAGGGTTGTTTGTGTATGGTTAATGGTTCTTCTCTTTTAAAGGTTTAATCTCTTCACTTATTATTGAGATTTGGTTCTTCTCTTTTAAAGATTTAATCTTCACTTATTATGGTACATCAAAGGGTTGTCTGATTTATTCATATCTAAACCTTCTAGCGGTGAATTATGCATTTACTAATTCGGTTGTTAACTTGCTTTCATCTTCCCAGGTCAGCTTGTATGCAAATAATAACTTGATGTGTTTTTCTTAATGCGAATGTACATCTCCACTGCTTGAAGGGGAATTTGAAACCCGATTGCTATGCCATCGTGAAGGCATGGTGAATGCTTTACCTTACAATTGAACTGATCTTCTTTCTCGATTTGATTGCTAACCATACAACTATTCAAATGGTCCTGCATCAGTTATGTATCTTCCAACTAACCCATTGGATGTTATGCTCTGTTGTTTACAGGTATATGTTATGTAATTGGTGTTTGGGAAAGCTTGAGTTTGAGGACTTGAAGAGAAGAAATGTGTGCAAAGGCATGAAGTGATGAAACCTTGAAGGTTTATTTGATTTTTTTGTGTTGGAAGACTTGAAGTGTGATTGTGTGGAAGACTTGAACTGTGATTATGTTAGAGATGTTAAATTTTCAAGTTTCAAATTTTTTAATTTTTTTGGGAAAAAAAACCGAAACCGAACCGAAAAAAACCAAAACCGAAAAAAACCGAACCAAAAAAAATGGGCCGAACAGAAATTTCAGTTTGGTTTCGGTTTTGTCAAAAAACTGAACCGATTTAAACCGAACCCAGCCCTTGGCATGATGATGGGGGCCGAAGTCAACATGTCCTTGAGGGTTTTGAAAGCGGTCTCACACTCCTTGTTAAACTCGAAGGCTACTTCCTTTTGGAGTAAACGGCAAAGGGGTTGGGAGATTTTTGAGAAATCCTTGATGAATCTCCTATAAAATCCTACATGGCCAAGAAAAGAACGAACCTCCCTCACCGAAGTGGGAGAGGGTAAGTAACGTACAAGATCTATTTTGGATTTATTAACCTCAATCCCTTTTTCTGATATGATATGCCCCAAAACTATACCTTGTTTTACCATAAAATGGCACTTTTCCCAATTCAAGACAAGATTAGTTTCGATGCATCCTTGTAAGATCAAAGTTAGATTATTTAAGCATGCATCAAATGAGTCACCAAAAACACTAAAGTCATCCATAAACACTTCAATGATCTTTTCCACAAATTCTGAGAAAATACTTACCATACACCTTTAGAATGTGGCTGGTGCGTTGCATAGCCCAAATGGCATGCGTCGATAAGCAAAGGTACCAAAGGGACATGTGAAGGTAGTCTTTTCTTGGTCATCGGGAGCTATCACAATCTGATTATAACCCGAATAGCCATCAAGAAAATAATAAAAAGAATGATCGGCTAACCTTTCAAGCATTTGATCAATAAAGGGTAGCAGGAAGTGATCTTTTCTTGTTGTAGCATTGAGCTTCCGATAGTCAATACAAACTCTCCATCCGGTTTGGATTCGAGTGGGCACAAGCTCATTATCTTCGTTTTTTACCATAGTGACTCCGGACTTCTTAGGAACAACTTGGACCGGAGAGACCCAATGGCTATCAGAAATTGGGTAAATCACTCCACAATCTAGTAGCTTGATGATTTCCTTCTTCACAACGTCCATCATGGGTGGATTGAGTCGGCGTTGTGCTTCTCTAGATGGTTTGGCTCCTTCTTCCAAGAGTATTTGATGCATGCAAGTGGTAGGGCTAATTCCCTTAATATCGACCAATGTCCACCCAATGGCAGTTTTGTATTCCCGAAGCACCCTCACCAACTTGTCCTCCTCTTATGCAGTGAGTGAAGAAGAGATGATGACGGTTAGCGTCTCTCGTTCTCCCAAAAACACATATTTCAAATGGCTAGGCAATGGTTTAAGCTCTAGGGAAGGTGGCTGGATTACAGAAGGAAGCAACTTGTTAGTTGAAATGGGAATTGAAATAAGGTTAGGAGACTTACCAATATAACTTGGATTTGACTCTAGGGCAGCAACCATCTCCACCAATTCTTCTTGAATAGGCATGGCAAAGTGTTCCTTGTTGTTGCCGTGGGCATGCCTAAGTGCTAACCCTTCGTTTTTTCGTCCAATGCTTTGCGTGAGAGTCTTTTCAAGTGCATCCTCACTCAAATCATCAAGGAGTTCCTGCGCCAAAGAGTCAATCACATCAATAGAGAAACAAGAGTGACCATCATGAGGATATCTCATAGCATAAAAAATATTGAAATCAATAACTTCCCCATCAAATTCCATGGTCAATGTTCCCTTGAATACATCTATCTTTGTACGGGTAGTCTTCATGAATGGTCGGCCAAGTAAGATTGTTAATTGAGGGGAACAGTTCGAGTCTTCCATTTCAAGCACGTACAAGTCCACCGGAAAGACTAGGTGATTCACCTGCACTAAAACATCCTCTAAAACACCTTTTGGACAATGGTGATTCACCTGCACTAAAACATCCTCTAACATGGCAGATTCAAAGTAAGTATTGCCTATAACACAAGGAATTGTAAAACTGCTGGGATCTTTGCACTTAGGAGGTAATTTTCATTGCAACACGGCTGAGACATTCTCACTTACCCTTACCACCTCTTTGTTTGAAACCCTCTTCCTTGTAGTGCACAGCTCTTTCAGGAACTTAGCATACTTGGGGACTTGTTTAATTGCATCTAGAAGTGGAATGTTGACTTGCACTTTTCTGAATGTGTCAAGGATATCTTTGTCACTCTCATCCTTCTTTGATTGCACAAACCTGCGAGGAAATTGTGCATTGGGTGGAATGGAATTAGAAGTCATGGAATTTGAACCCAACTTACCTTTGGTGGTCGAATTAAGGTGTGTAGGTGGCTGCGGCAAAGATTGCTCAATCCTTGTCGAGGGCAGGCCTTGTTCCTTCTCCTCAAATTGCATCTTTTCATCCTCCTTTTGATTGGATTTAGATGGGCTGGGATCAAATCCAACTTCTTTTCCACTTCGCAAGGTGATGGCTTTGGCAGATTCGAAGCCTCCCTTTGGATTCACATCCGTCGAACTAGGTAACTTACCTTGTTCTCT
Organism: Malus sylvestris; assembly: GCF_916048215.2. Lineage (NCBI taxonomy): Eukaryota > Viridiplantae > Streptophyta > Magnoliopsida > Rosales > Rosaceae > Malus > Malus sylvestris. The sequence continues at coordinate 15,866,472 of NC_062275.1, forward strand.
ACTAAATTGCCCCATGAATTCAGCCATTTGTCCCACTTGTCTTTTCAATTCAGTCACCTCTCGAGCTTGATTTTGCACTTCCTTGGCGTAATTATGCATATCTTTGGCTTGATTTTCCTGACCCTTTGCCAACGTAGTTAGTAACTGAATAACTTGAGCATTATCAAAAGATAAACCTGAGTTATTTTAGGCAAGTTGTGTTTGGGGTTGTGTGGGTACATACGGCCTTTGGTAGAATCCCGGAGGTTGCTGTCTGAATGCACTTTGTTGTTGGGTTTGTTGGGGCTCCCTCCATTTGAAATTTGGATGATCTTTCCAACCTAGATTGTATGTATTCGAGAACGGATCATTTCTTGGTTGGTTTTGACTCCCAAAACCCACGGCGTTGGCAGATTCCCACCCTCCATTTTCGATCAATTGAGGACACTTATTCGTGAGGTGTCCTTGCATTGAGCACACGCCACAAGTAGCTACACTTTGTTCTTTTGGTTTTTCAACCACCTGTGAAAGAAGAGTAGTAAGATTAGCCATTTGATTTTGAAGTTTGTAAATAGCACTTACCTCATTAACTTGTTGCTGCCTCTTCATATTGTTGAGCATTCAATGCTCGGTTAGCAATTAAGGTCTTGGCAGCCATAGGTGTTTTGTCCACCAAAGCTCCTCCCGTTGAGGCATTTAGCATTTGGCGTTCAATGGGGAGGAGTCCTTCGTAGAAGTATTGAATGAGCAGCTCCTCATTCATTTGGTGTTGTGGACATGAAGCAACCAGAGTTTTAAAACGTTCGTAATAAGTTGGAAATGATTCACCTTGGTTTTGCTAAATGCCACTAATCCTTTTGCGTAGTAGAATGACTCGAGAAGTTGGGAAAAACTTCTCCAAAAATGCCCGTTTCATACTCTCCTATGATGTGACAGTTCTGGGGGCTAGTTCATACAACCAATCTTTACCCTTTTCCAAGAGAGAAAAGGGAAAAGCCTTCATTTTCAGAATGCTCCCATCAACATTCACAGGGGTCATGCTCGAACAAACAAACTCAAACTCCTTCAAATGTTTATTAGGATCTTCCATGGACAACCCATGGAACTTAGGAATATGGTGCAATAAACTGGACTTTAATTCGAACTCGTCGGTCTTATCTTGGGCCATCCTTGGATATTGAATGCATAAGGGCATAGCATTGTTCAATCCCGAAGCGGAAAGCTCCTTGATTGTTCGATTGTCTACTGCCATATCTTAAACTTCTTCAAAAGTCCCTGTCGTGGCCTCCTCTTTCTCTTCTACTTTGTCTTCTTCATGATCTGGTGTAGGTTGAGGTGGTTGGGGTACTTGTTGATTCCTTGCTCGTCTCAAAGTTCGTTCAAAATCGTCGTCAAAGTCGAGGATGTACTTATGAACAGGTTGAGAACTTCGAGTCATAAACCACCTAAAACAAGAAAACAAGTAAAGTCAGCAACTAGGAACAAAAACACATGAAATTAAACAAAAAGAAATAACAAGGGATTAGCAAAATTGCTAATCACCGGCAACGGCGCCACAAACTTGATGCGAAAATTAACTTAACACACAAATTAAACCCTCTTTTGACAATTGTAGTATATGTATAAGTAGGGATCGTTCTAGGCCGGGGATTAGGAGGGATTGGTAATTGATTCTAAACTGACTTAAAGACACAAAAACAAACTTAAAAACAATAGGATAGATTCAAAAGACTCAAAACTAGTTCACAAGACTCAAAATAAGATAAAAATACTCAAAACTGCCTAAAAACACCAACTAGGCAATTTTTAACACTAAACACAATTTTGGACGAAAATAAGGTTTGGGCTTGACTCAAAACACTTAGAACCCAAACAAAACAAGTTTAAAACAATTTGAAACAAGAAAGTAAAGGGGGGTTGTGTTTTGGGCGAACTTAGAATACCAAAACAAATTGTAACTTAAAAATAGGTTTCAAAACAAATTTAGGAAATTAGATGGATGATGGGATAACTAGAGGCTTTTCCTCCACACATGACATGTATGCAAACATCTTGATTTCCAGTTACTACTTCATTAAATTATGAACGACAATGCTCCAAATTAACCGTGACATCACTAGTTAACTCTTAGATTTTCCTTGTTTTATTGGATTGGATGACATCATTCGACAACCCAAAACATTCTTTAAAAGTTCCCTACATGAGATCATAATAGAGATACCATCAAAGATCATTACGTTTAATGAAAATCATAAGCATTGATAAAGCACTTGCAACTATGACATCATGTCACTCATGCTAGGAATTAAACTTAATGCGATCGTTTATAAGTGACCTTCACTACATGTGAATATAAGTTTGTAACGATTATGTGAAACTTCCTTATACTCTAGCAATGGATTTATGCATGCCAATTAAGTGTCGACCCTTAATTAACAAATACAAATAAGTTATCAATCAAATAGTTAAGCCAATTGCATTCACGATTCAAGAATTCATAACTAGAATGTATCAAATCATATTGCACACATAATCATGGCTTTGAAATCATCCCTAGCCAAGAGGGATTTAGCCACTCATGTTCACAACAAAATGAAAGAAAATGAATTTAAACATTGGAAACAAAATAAAGAAAACACCTAAACGCTTCAACGATCCAAGTTGGACAGCAAGCACGTCCAAGCATTTTCCTTCCCTTCCTTTGCTACGGCACAAGGTGTTGGTGAGTGTTTGAAGGTTTGTTTGTATGGAGGAATGGATGTGAAGATGAATGGATGTGTTTGGATGAAGGTTGTGTTGAAATGGTGGTGAATGCTCTAACAAAATATAAACTCCCTATGGCTGCACACACACACTCCTTTTATAGAGGTAGTGCACGGCGTTTAGAGGGAAAATTGAGTGGTGTGTGCAGCAATGAGTGCAAGTAGGGGACATGAATGATTGTGCACATGGTAGAGAAAAGAAAGGGAGGTGGAATGGTGCAGAAATGAGTCAAGGGTGAAGCAAGAGTCATGATGCACGGTATGGGAATCCAAAAGGAGTGCAATGGTGCATTAATGAATGCAATGATTCAATGTAATGGTGCATGAAATTAGATATGATGGAGGGAACAATGAATGTTGCAGCAATGAGTGCAAGGAGTAGAGGTTAAAGTGATGAAATGATGCATGAAATCTGAAATGATGGAGGGATAAATGAATGTTGCATCAATGAGTGCAAGGAGTGGAGGTTAAAGTGATGAAATGATGCATGAAATCTGAAATGATGGAAGGAACAAGGAATGGTGTATTAATTGAGTGCAAGGAGGGAACATGGATGATGATGCACGGCATGGGAATCCAAGGGGATTGCAATGGTGCATGAAATCTGGATCAAAGGAGTGGACAATGGTGATGGCATGGCATTGATGGAAAGGTGAAGGAGTGGAGCATCAAATGAGTGCAAGGAATGGACAATGATGATGGCACGGCATGGAAGGTGAATGGTGGATTGACACCCCTTTGTGGCTGAGATTAAGGCTTCTAGAATCCTTATTTAGTGTTCTAATATCTTTGGGAACCCTCCTTGTGGCTGGAACTTAGTTGGATTAGGATTAAGAAAGGTTAAATCAAGATAACGTAATCTTGACTCATGTTTCTTCTTTGGTTGCTGAGCTCTTTGTCCTTTTTACATTAATTCCTATTTCTCTTTAACACATTCCTAGCCTCTTTAGTCTTCAATTTCGTCCATCCACTTTGCTTCATGCATGTGCTATCCATTGCAAGCCCAAAATTGCTCCAAAATGCACCAAAATGGACCTTATTGCTTTATAAGGCCTATGGACCTACAAACACACGAAAATAGCTTAAAATACATAATTAACTAAGAAATAACAACATAAATGCACAAGAACAAGCTAACTAAGTCGCATAAATATGCTCCTATCATGGATACATCTCTCTCATTCGATCCTCTGTCTCCCAAGTAGCTTCTTCCACTGAATAATTTCTTCATAATACTTTTACTAGGCCCACGGTCTTGTTCCTCAGTTCTTTATCCTTCCAATCGAATATAGTCACTGGTTCCTCATCATAAGTCAAGTCTGAATTAATTTCCATGGGTTGAGGAGGAATCATATGTGAAGAATCTGAAACATAATGTCGAAGCATCAAAACATGAAACACATCGTGTACCTTGGACAACTCTGAAGGTAACTCAAGCCTGTAAGCAACCTCACCAACTTGCTCGGTGATCATATATGGTCCAATGTACCTAGGACTTAACTTTCCTTTCTTTCCAAATCGCACAACACCTTTCCAAGGTGATAGCTTCAAAAATACCCAATTGCCCACATCATACTTCCGATCAGTAGCATGCTTGCCTGCTAAGCTCTTTTGTCGATCTTAGGCCACTTTTAGGTTAAACTTAATTACCTGAACATTTTGAGTAGTCACATCCACAATCTCAAGGCCCACCAAAACTCTTTCGCCAACCTCTAACCAACATAGAGGCGTACGAAAAGATTTCCCATAAAGTGCCTCAAATGGTGCCATACCAATGCTCAAATGATAATTGTTGTTGTAGGCAAACTCCATCAGATCCAAACAATCATGCCAACCATCTCCAAACTGCATCACTGAAGATCTCAATATATCCTCTAATGTCTGAATGGTCCTCTCAGATTGTCCATCTATCTAAGGATGATATGTCGTACTATACAGTAATCTCGTACCAAGAGCTTCTTAGAATGCTATCCAGAACTTGGAAGTAAATCTGGGATCCTGATCCGAGATAATATTAACTGGCACACCATGATACTTCACAATCTGTTATATAAATAACTTAGTTAATCGGCTTAACGAATATTTCTCCCTCACTGGAATAAAATGCGTTGACTTTGTAAGCCGATCAACTACCACCCAAATGTCGTCATAACCATTCTGGGTACGAAGGAGCTTGTACACAAAATCCATAGTAATATTTTTCCATTTCCACTGTGGAACGGGAAGTGGTTGCATCAATCCAAACGGCTTCTTTCTTTCAGCTTTAACCTGTTGGCAAATGGCACACCTACTCACATATTCGGCAATTTCTCTTTTCATACCAGGCCAATAATAAAATGGTCTAATGGTATGATACATCTTAATGCCTCCTGGATGCATCGCATATGCTGAAATATGTGCTTCATCCAAAATTTCTTTCTTTAATTCTGCATTATTCGGCACATATATCCTGCTTTCCTGCATAAGCATGCCATCAATTTCTCAAATCTCAAAATCTTTCTTTTTACCTTTGTTGATGCACAAAATCAGCGAGGACTTTGGTACAAGTGAATCTGTCGGAATACCTCAGAGTCCCCCGTACCTTCATGTTCCTCTGGGACCTGTCATTCCTTCCCTAGATTGGCAGCTGGCCTGGGTCATAGGAGGGGACCGACTCTTTTAGAAACCCTTGAGTCTTTCAGATGATGGTTGATGTCCACAGGTGCAACGAGCCCGCGTGTTTGAGTACGCCTAGTTTCGTGGAGCGTCTCAAAGAGCTTCTCATACTGCTCCTAGAGAACCTCATTCTTCATTGTTATCTTGTTGTTCTGAGCTTCTAGCTCATTGACTTTAGCTTAAAAAGCAACCCTCTTTCCTTGCTTCTTTCGTTACTTCGCACTAGATGCAAGAAGGGTGTCATTCTGTGTGCTGTGGCTTTCTTCGCTCCCCATGTTGGAGAGGGATGCCTGGTTAACAGAGAGTGTACGAATGGTGGAAACCAGCTTGGCAAAGCTGAAGAGAATGGGAATCGTTCCCAATACGGCACCAAATGTTGATACACAAAATCAACGAGGACTTTGGTACAACAGAAAGTGTTAAGTTTGTGACCTTCGCTAGATTACTCCAGTCACTAATGTGGATAAGTAAGTAAATGGATAGGGACAGGGAAGCAAACACAAGATGTAAGTGGTTCACCCAGATTGGCTACATCCACGGAGTAGAGAAGTTCTCATTAATTGTGAAGGGTTTACACAAGTACATAGGTTCAAGCTCTCCTTTAGTGAGTACTAGTGAATGATTTAGTATAAATGACCTTCGGAAATATTGTAAGAGAATGATCTCTATTCATAGAAGAGAGTTTCTAGTTTCATTCTAACATTGACACATGTCGTGTTGTGATTAGCTTTTGATGTTGACACATGTCGCGCTATGATTTGCTTCTGATGTCGACACGTGTCGTGCTGTGATTGGCCTCCTGGTTGGAGGGAAACTCTTCTGGGTCCTTGACGGTATAACGTTAACCGGTGCTTAGTAGTTTCGGGATTGGTCAAGTATGGTATAAACAACCTTGGTTCCTTACTTGAATTATTTCCTGGCTCTCCTCATCAATCATTTGAGCCTCAAGCACACGATCAATTAAAACTGACCTAACCTGGAAATTAGCAAGCAAGGCTTCTCCTCGATCTTCCACTCATAGGTCCACTCCAGTGGACCTCAAATATGCTAGAAGAGGAACATGACAATCATAGATGGCATTAAGTCAGGCTTGAGTCTTTCTACTAAGTGCGTCCGCCACCGCATTTACACGACCAGGATGGTACTTAATCGTGCAATCATAGTCACTAAGTAACTCAATCCATCTCCGCTAACGAAGATTAAGATCTCTCTGAGTAAACAGATACTGGAGACTCTTATGATCTGTGAAGATCTTACATTTCTCACCATAAATATAATGTCTCCAAATCTTCAAAGCAAAGATGATAGCCGTTAACTCCAAATCATGTGTAGGGTAATTCTTCTCATAAGGTTTCAACTGTCTCTAAGAATAAGCAATTATCCTACCATGTTGCATCAATATACAACCCAAACCATTCAGAGAAGCATTACTATAAACCTCATAATTACCACTATCATCTGGAAGTGCTATAACAAGTGCATAGGTGAGATAGTACTTCAATTGCTGAAAACTTTGCTCACATTCATTATCCCACTCAAACTTAACATCCTTTCGTGTCAACCTCGTCAATGGAAAATCAATCACTGAAAAATCCTCAAACGAACCGTCTATAATAGCCTGCTAAGCCAAGAAAACTCCATACCTCAGTGATGGTTCGAGGTTGCTCCCAATTCTCCACAGCTGCCACTTTCTGAGAATCCACTTGAATGCCTTGAGCAGAAATGACATGTCCCAAAAATGCCATTTGATTCAACCAGAATTCACATTTGCTAAACTGAGCATATAGTTGGTGATCCCTCAAACTGCTCAATACCAACTTCAGATGTCTAGCATGTTCAGCCTTAGACTTAGAGTATACCAAGATATCGTCAATGAAGACAATAACAAACCTGTCCAAAAATGGCTGGAATACTCGATTCATCAAATCCATAAAAGCTGCTGGTGCATTAGTTAACCTGAATGGAATCACAAGAAACTCATAATGACCATATCGAGTCATGAATGCGGTTTTAAAGACATCTTCATTTTTAATCTTCAACTGATAGTATCCTGACCTCAAGTCAATCTTAGAAAACACACAGGCACCTCTGAGTTGATCAAATAAATCATCTATCCAAGGCAATGGATAACGGTTCTTAATGGTTACCCGATTCAATTGCTTGTAATCGATGCACAACCTCAAAGTTCTATCTTTCTTCCTCACAAATAAAACTGGAGCTCCCCAAGGTGAAGTACTCGGCTGAATAAAACCTTTATCCACTAACTCTTGTAACTGCACTTTTAATTCCCTTAACTCAGCAGGAGCTATTCTATAAGAAGTTAAAGATATAGGATTCGTACCTGGAAGCAGATCAATAACAAACTCCAACTCTCTATTTGGCGGCAATCCAGGCAAATCCTCAAGGAATACATCCAGGAAATATTTGACCACACAAACATCCTCCACACTACTAGGAGTATCATCATTCAACACCACATGAGCCAAATATCCCTGACAACCTTTCGACAACAATCTCTTTGCTTTCATGGCTGAAATAATACCATGCCTCACCCCACTAGGCTCTCCTACAAATGTAACTTCAAGTAATCCAGGACAATGAAATATGACTGCCTTCCCATAACAATCTATCTTGGCACGATTATAGTGCAACCAATCAGTGCCCAAAATCACATCAAAATCCATAATATCCAACGGCATAAGATTAGCTGGCATAATAATACCCTCTACAATCACTAAACATCCTAGATATACCCGATCCACAAAACAGCTATCCCCTCTAAGCATAGAAAATTCTAAATTATATCCTAGAGGTGTAGGATGAGGTTGTGTCACTTGAGCAAATGTATGAGAAATAACAGAATGTGTAGCACCACAATCAATCAACACTCTAGCAAAATGACCAAGAATATTTAACGTACCCATGATTAAATCTGGATTATTCTGGGCATCTTGCAATGACATGTTATGGATACGTGCCTAGTTCTGTTGTCGTCCACTGCAACCTCTGTTGGCGTGAACACCACGTCTTTGCCTCTGCTGACCCGACTGCCTCGAAGATCATGCACTACTAGTAGCAATCTCTCCCTGCTGGGGCTGTCCCCCTTGATACCACTGAGATCCTCCGGCCGAATGAGGCTGATAAGACATAGATCATCCCTGGTACTGTGGGTACGCACTCTGATACTGAAGATCTTGAGAGTACTGCTGCTGACTTGAGGTGTAGGGAGTGGTATCGCCCTAATAGTGGTAGGCACCTCCTCGTCCAGTCTGAGTGTAACCACCAGATCCTGAAGCGTGCTGGGTAGGTGCATGAGGTGGGAATAAAGGCTGTTAGGGTCTCTGCTGAATTTGAGGGCATTGAGCAACCCTATGACCCATCTTTCCACAAGTAAAACATCCATTGTTGCCTCTCCTACACTTCCCAAAATGCCGCTTATTACACCTACGGCATAAAGGAGCACCGGATCCACCTGAGCCACCAAAATCTCTGTCTCTGGAACCTCGGACCTCCTGTGAATCTACCACCTCTCCTTTGCATATTAGTTCTCAATCCCCCGCTAGAAGAGCTGGAACTGCCACCACTCCTCTTAAAGTTCTGAGTCTTGTAGGGTCCCTAAGATGCTTGCCCTTTTGCTTTATCATCTCGTCTCTGGCCCCCATTCTTTCTTTCCTCATCCTCACTTTCACTAGGCATGTTCTCTGAGGCCTCAATCCTCAAAAGAATCTCATAAAACTCCTGGTAAGAGGCACATTGAGTCTATGTCGCTATGGAACGCAATTTCTTCTTAGTACCCAAACTGAAACGGCGAAGCATTTCTACCGAATTAGCAGCAACCTCTGGATCATATCTCGACAGATCAGTAAACATCCTGTAATACTCATTAGCAGACATCTTTCCTTGCCTTAAATGAGTAAACTCATATTTCTTAAGATCGATATATGCATGAGGAATGAGCCTTTTCTGAAACCGCTCCTTAAACACTCCCAAGTCCACAATCTCCTCTGGGGTCATCTCGTAAGACTCTTATCTCCATCAAGATGTAGGTTGTTCTCCCAAAAACCAGGTAGTCGTCTCGACCCACCTATCAGGAGGAAGATTCCCCTAACTCTGCATCACCTGGAAGGTCTTCTCCACATGATTCAACCATTTTTCTGCCCCCTCATGACCTTCATTACCCATGAAGTGAGTCAACTTCAGATTATGGACTGTCTCAAGAGGTGTCCTCTAGGGAGTACGGAATGCTGTCTAAATGGTAAAAACTATAGCTTCCCCTAATTGAGCAATATCAGGGAAACTAGATTTAGCTGGTTGACGGGGCTCTCTACAAGGCAGCATAGTTCTGACATAAGACATCACAAGGATTAAAACATTCAAGAATTATACAGGACTGCAAAACCTAGGCTCTGATACCAAACTAACACACCCCGATTGAGGTTAAGGCATGCTGGCCGTCACGTGAGGGTGACGTAGCCATGTGCACAGTGCGGAAGCGATAAAGATAGCAACTATACGAATAATTAAAAACCAGATTACTAGAGTGCACTACTAAACGAAAGTGATAGGAGTTAGTTACAACAGTGAACACTCCTAATAAGAGCATAAAGTCGAGGTGCAGTCCAGTAGAATAAGTACTAGTTACACAGTACCAGAAATGTCCTACTATTATTCAAATAGGTCAGAACTGCCGACGATCCCAAGCCACCGACAGCAAGCTTACTTAAAACCTGGAGGGGCGCAAAACAGAAAACGTGAGTGGGCAAAAACAAATGTTTTACAAAACCATTTCATTTAACAACATATCTAACCCCTCACTGTAAAACATGTATAATTTTTCCCAAAATCAAGATATAAGCATATACATAAATATATATGAAATCATATCAATTCAATTCATACTTCACATAATCATATTCATATGTATGCCATGCCAAAATATAACAAAGTAAACAATCCAGGCAAGAATGATTTTATAGAAATGTGATATGTTAGCTGGAACCCCTGAGGTAGTCTGTACGGTTGAATTCATAGCTCAAAAGTCAATCTAGCCGGAGTCACTACAATGACCTATACGGCAATATACTGCACATAAGTCGGAACCACTAAAGAGGGTCTGTACGACAAGATTGGGTGAAATATAATTATGCTCAATTCCATCCTCTCATAATAGTCGGGCGATGAATCGCTAGTCACCTACGAGTCGGAACCATGAATAAGGTCTGTACGACAAGATTGTGCACTTAAGTTGGATCCAATATGAGCATATAGTGCGGGAGGTGACGTAAATAAACAGGCCTGTAATTCATATCTCTGGCTAATTCACAATCACCCTAGGTGCAGCTTTATGAGTTCAACATTACTTAATCACATATCACATATCACATCATCGATGATTCACACAACCAAACATAACTTACCTGAACTCACATGTGCCTCCATAGCACCACATCTATATATATATATATGCAACCATGCAATGCATATTCAGAATATAGCAGCATTTGGCATAATATTTTAAAACATACTTTCCTTAAAATGCATTTCTAGGAAATATATCAAGTATATAAATATATACAGAAAACAAAAGCCCACTCATTGATATGTCGAAGGGTCGTAGCCCCCGAGTCGCCCATGGATACGCTCGTCCTCGGGATAAGTCTCACCTATATGCGAATTAACTATAAAAACGTTATTTTTAAAGCACATAGGCAAACTAGCTAATAACTTCTCATACATTGCTCAAAATAGGTATATGAATATACCACAGTGATCTATATAACCTCAGGATCATCCCCATATTTTTAGAAATATTTTTGGACCTCCCACGCGCCGCCACGCGCAGGCGGGTGCACAGCAAAACGCGCCACCATGCGCAGGGACGGATTCCCTAACTGCCATTAGGAATATTCATATTCCGTTAAAACCCAACAGAAACCGTCCAAATTAACTGACGTCGTGAGAATATTCCGTCCAAACTAACAGAATATTTCGTCTTTGTCCCCAACGAGTCGCCGGTCGCCGAAAAATTGGCGTTATACCTATTTAGAGCTTCAAATCTCACGAAATCAAGTCGGGGAAGCTTCAAACTTCCGACTAAACCTGCACCTCTTCGTTTCCCACGATCCCGACGTCCAAATTCTTCAAATGAACTACCCTGAGACTCGTGAGTACCTCATTAAGCTTCCTATGAGCTTAGAATTCCCTGAAAACAACATATTTACGTGTGCATGAACAGTTCACAATTTGAGGGTTAGGTTTCACGGGGTTTTCGAAGGTTTCAGGTTCTAAAACTTGTACCAATGGACTCCTGAGGTCATAAGGAACACGAAATTGCTTACCTTGGTTTCAATCTGCAAGGTTTGAGATGGTTCCTGGATTTCCTGTACGAAAATGCAGAGAGGAAGAGAAAGAAGTCCAAGGGAGAGAGAGAAGGTATGTGTGTGGTCCAAAAGCCACCAATCAAAAATCAATAATTCCCTTACTTCCAATTTGGATCCAACTACTTAGGGAAAAATAATAAATGGGTCCAAATCCAACTTAAATCACACAATACACTTTAAGATCCAAAGGTAAAATTGTCATCGAAAATAATCTTCTGGGGCGGGCTGTGACATTCACAATCTATAAACTCACCTAGAACTTACCTGAGTGTCCGCAACGTCAACAATAACATATGCAACTACTAAATGCATATTCTAAATAATAAACATTTGGCATGGCATTTCAAAGCATAAAACCATTTAAATAAGTTTTCTGGAAAAAATACCAAGAATATATATATATATATTGAAAACCAAAAGCCCACTCAGTGATATGTGGAAGGGTCGTAACCCCTGAGCCTCGCCTGACTACGCTCGTCCTCAGAAAACGTCTCACTTATATGTGAAACAAGTATTTTAACGTTATTTTAAGCACATAATCAAAACTAGGAAATAACTTCTCATACGTTGCTCAATTGAGGTGTTTGAATATACCATCGTGGCCTACTCAACACCACGAACATCCCCATATTTTTAGAAAAAATTTCTAAGTTCCCACGTGCTTGGCACGTTGGACAGAATCCCTAACGGTGTTAGGGAATATTCAATTAAATAATGGAATATACCGTTTAATTTACTTGACGCCGTTAGCCGTCAAAGTTGACGGAATATTCCCCTTCTCCTTCCTTGGTTTGCCAGAGTCCAACACCGGTCACCGCTGCACTTGCCGGAAACTAGAAAACTGAAAAACTTCAATATCTCTTCCATTTCAACACCAAAATTCATGAAATTTGTACCAAAATGAAGTTCTCAACTAGGAGAACATGATCTTACCACTTTGGAGTCCTAAAACCAACAGAATTTAGCAGGAATCATTTCGTGGAAACCGGCTAAGTCTGCAACTCGTTGAACTCGAGTGTCCCGACGTCCAAAACCTTCCAAAATTCCTCTAACAACTTAGCAGAGTCGTTTTAAGACTCTCTCGTACCTTAAAACCCCGTGAAACACTCGCGATCAAGCTCGAGCAACATGGCACCTAGTCGGAGCTCACAGGTTCTCAGGTTCCCGAAGTCCTCACGTTAAACTAATGGTATGGTTAGACTCCTGAGCTTGCAAGGAACTCGAAGGTAACTACCACTAGCTCGATCTGCAATGGTTTGAAGGGATTTGGGCTGGTTTTCAGTGTACGGAAAGGGAGAGGGTTCGAGAACGAAAGAGAGAGTATGGGAAAGGTTGCACGTGTGAGTGTGTGTATGTGTGTTTTGATCCGGATTGGGCACCCACCTAATATCCCTAAGTTCTAATTAGGCTATTCAAACTTGGTCCTAACAACCCTACAATTTCAATTGGATCCCAAAACTTAGGAAATTAGATAATTGGTCCATTCTTTTAGCCCTTTGTTTTCTTCCATTTTCTTAATCCATTAATACTATCACAACCTAATGCTCAAGGGCAAAATAGTCATTTCCACTCTATCGGGGATAAATAAATATAAATTCGGGACGGGTCTTCACAACTTTCATATCAATTTTTTGTTATAATTATCATAAATTTAAAAAGATGGCTAGAATTCTATTTAAGATCCCAAATTTGGTTAGTTTTCCAAATTTCCCAATAGTTCCCAACGTCAATTATTTAACAAGACCTTGAATATATAAGATTACTATTATATTTGATTTTTTTGCTAGGAACTATTATATATTATTTATTACATATTTTAAGGTTCCGAAAGTTGAACAGTGCGAATATATCGAAGGAATTCACAAATGCATGATGCGGATTATTCATGAATCCTTTTGATTATTTGGAATATTAAAACACTATTTTTGTTTGAATACAAATATACAATACGATGTCACCAAAGAATAAAAATGCGTTCAAGTGTGGAGAGCTCTATAATTTAGAACGCACAAACAATACTTTATTTGGCATTTCTCTTCATGCATTCGTTCATTTCTTATTCATTTCTCCGCACCCCTAGTGATGATGATCAACTAGAAGATAGTTTCATATAAACGTAGTTGTTTATACATATGCGGTGGTTCAAACTGTGGAAATCTTTTTCAACCAAAAAAACATGCGGACATCTTAGTTTAGTAATTAAGCATACTAGTCTCATAATTAAGCATACTAGTCTCATAATTTTACTGTTTAATTGTTGGGATCCTATTTGTGTTTAGTAACTTTACTACGTACGATCAATTTTCGTCAGATATTATTTGTATTTAATTTTAAATAAAAAAAGTTAAATAATTTCTAACTGCACTATGTACGATGAATGACTAAGATGTCAGGATCCCTAAAATTCCTACAATTGATGGGATCCAAATCCCAAAACATACGTGTGTAAATATCTTGTGCACTCAATTATCTTGGTCAAGGTTTTTAATTATTTATGTATCGCCAAAGTCCAAATATTCTTTTGTGATAAAAAATCCCATTTTCTAGCATAACTTTTTGGACCTAGATTTAGCAGACTTCACGTGGTGTAATTTGAGTTCTCATATGTGTCAAGAGCAGTGTGGCCAGAAAGTTACGGTAATGGGATCATGAACAAGCAAGTTTCGAAAATTAAGTATGGAACTTTAACGAAAAGCACCTGGTACTGTTCACTTTAACGAAAAATCACATTTTTACACTAAAAAGTCAATCCTGATACTATTCACTTTACCCTTTATTTTGTCCTTATCATTAAAACTCAAAGTTTTCAAGTCATTTTCATTAGTTTTCCTTACTTTCATTTATAATTGGCAACTACATATTCTTATATTTTAGAACGTCGTATGATAACATTATCAATAGAAATACATTTCATTGTATATAAACAAGTTATCATTAAACTATTGATTTTCAATTACTTTTTTATTGTATGCAACCAAGTTATTATTTAACCATTGAGTATCTATATGATGTCGATTCTTTATAATATTAATCACTAAAAAACCTCTCTCTATTTTGGAAAGGTTATAGTTTTAATTATGAAAATATCAATAAATGGTCACTCTATTTTGTTTGACTTAACTATTATTGGGGTCATATAAAAATTTCAAGGGGAGGATATTTGAAGTTGTTGGGTCAGTGGCAATTAATGTCCCTTGTTGGCTCCGCAACTGGTCAAGAGTCAAGTCATTAGTTTGTTTTTTTTTTGGTCAAACAAGTCATCAGTTTGTTATTCACAAAGTGATATATGGCTACTATTCACTATGATCTGTGCCCAATTCTAAACAGGGGAGTAGTATTGCCGTACTCATTTTTACTTTTCATACACTTAATTTAATTTTTGTCTGTCGAATAGAATAAATTAAAGAAGATTATTGACAAAAATTAACAAGAGTTGTAGTAATACCATTGGACAAATTACTAATGTGTTTATAGATAAAATTAAGTTAAAATAGTGAGTTGGGCGACCGAGTGTCACATCAAATAAGAACTACAATTTAGTCCGACAATCATGAATGTTTATTTCAACGCTTATTAACTAGTAACAAATGTCTAAAATATCGATGATATTGGAAATATCGGTAGTTCAAAAATACGGAAATTTCGATAAAATATCGGAATATTATCGATATCGATAAAAATTGAATAAAAACCATGAAAATTGTAAGAAAAACTTGGAAATTTTTATTGAAACTTTGCAAGATGTTTATTTAGTCAATTATCTATTAGTTTATCACAAAACATTGGAAGGGAATGCATTGCATGATGGATTTAACTGATTTAAGTTGATTATATAGCGAGCTGACAAACATTGTGAGTGTAAAAAATATGTAGTAATTAATGAAAGAAGTTTAAACACACCATAATTATTTATATATAATGAATTAGTACAATATTTTACACATTATACATTGCATGGTAAGATACATGAGTGACTTAGTACCATATAGAGTTCCTATCAAGATCCAAAATATCGATGATAGCGGAAATATCAGTAGTCCAAAAACACGGAAATTTCGATGAAAATATCGGGATAATATCGATATTTTAGACCTTGCTAGTAACTACCATGCCAGAACCCTCACATGCCCAACTTTGGATTACTAACTGAACGCTAAAGCGACAGAGAGTTGTCACCCTAACCCACAAGTAGAAAGAACTAGGGCCTCCCGGCACCACCAAAAATCAAACAGCACTGTCGTGGCATTGGTTTCCGGCAGGCCCAGCTCAGGCCCAGTGCGGGCAGGGCGACTGTCCGGGACCCCAAAAAATTGGAGGCACCAAAATTATTAGGGTGGTATATTTATATAAAAGTATAAATTTATAAAATTTGGTTTAGTGACAAAGAAATTTAACTAGAACTAGTGGTTTTGTTGTTTAAAATGAATGAGAAGGTCTTAGGTTCAAAACACCATGTGTGCTTATTTACATTCCAATTTTTACAAATTTCTTTTCATAACAGTATAAATTTATAAAATTTTCCTAAATGATCAAGAAGTTTAATTAGAAGCAATGGTTTTTGTCGTTTAAAATTAATGAGAGGTCCTAAGTTCGAAATGTTATGTGCATGTTTATTTTTTTTCAATTTTTACAAATTTTTGTTTGGTTGTTAATTTATTTACTAGTTAGTAGCTATGTGGGCGCTGATGCAGGCCGAGGGACAGGAGCCCACTAGGGCTCGGGTTTTTGGGATCAAACACCCCAACGAGTGCTGGGTGTGTGTCGTCGGGGGTAACTGGGCATGGTTGCAGGCCATGTTGGTTGACGATTTCATGGGTGGCGACGCCTTCTGGGTGTCAGGTCTGGGTGTTGGGGCCTGGAGCCGTGGCTCCATGATTGGTTCTCGGCTCAAGAAAGCATGGGGGATGAGTTAGGCCATCATAGGCTGCGGGCCTGGTGGCTTGTGGCTTGCATGGTGCAAGTGCACGGGTTCGAACAAAACCCTAATTCCCCAATCGCAAAAAAAAAAAAATTATTTTATTTTATTTTTAATTCAATTATATTATATGCATGTATAATTCTAATGAATCACATATTTACGTTGATACATATGCAAATAATAGTTTCAATGCATGTACATATGTAAGATTCAATTCATGGCAAATATCAAATTCACATAATTGTAGCAATTTTGGTTATGAAGCATACACAATTTATGTAGAATCTAAAATACGTTAAACGTAAAGTTGGGTCATGCATCATGGTGAATGTTCATGCTATCAGGGCTTGCAAAATATCGAGTTAAAAGCCGTTGTTTGGAAAGAACCTGATTGCGTGATGATATGGATGAACTGGTTTGATGCAGAAAAAAATCTCCAACGTCAGATTCCTAAGCGCAGCGGTAGGAGTGTGCTGATAACGTGTTGTGGCCTATTTTTATCTAACAAAATAGAGAGGGCCGGCGGTAGTGGGAGAGAGAAGAGAGATGTGTGTTTGTAGAATTGTAGGGGAATGTGTGTGTTGTTATCCCTCCTACATTGTGCCTTTATTTATAATAGTAAAGGGAGAAAAGATATTCCTTCTCCTCCAAGTAATACAAGTTGTAATAGGAATGGATAACTAGAATCAAATCTAATCTAGGATTTACACAATCATACTTATTCTAGGAATGTTTACAACAGAGAATGATTTATATGAAATAAATTTACTACTAGCTTAATATCATAATTTAATAATACAATATCGCGTGTAACTTTTTTTATGCATAACACTACACTTTTAAACTGAAACGTCACGCTAATAGTAAACTCATTCTATATAAGTTGTTTTCTACTACATACTCCACAAGCTCTGACATGACAACAAGATTTCATTGATCTACGTTGACCCAGAACTAGGAATGGGCAAATACCCATTGGTTATGAGTAACCGCGATTACCCACCCATTTAAATTAAACGGTTACGGTTACGGGTAACCGTTTAGATACATAAACGGTTATGGGTATAACCGTTTACCCATGAAATTTAAATGGGCGGTTATGGCTATTAACCGCGGTTATAAACGGGTAACCGTTTACCCATTTATTTTATATATGTAAAACTAACACAAACCATGTTCTTGATCCAATAATACTTAGCACCCAATAAATTAGCAAGGAATTCATCGGTCCTTCTCTCAATAACACTGCTACAGGAATGATGATTCTCATCATCAAGGAATTCGTCAAATTAATTTAAATTCTTTGCGGGTAACCATGAAATTGACATAAATACTTTGAAAGAAATGTCTTCTAAACAATTTTTGTAACCCAATAATACTTAGCAAAAATTATATTTACCTTCATTGGTAATAGTTAAAAATATCGTCCGTAAACTATTATTTCAATTATTAGAATGGTATAAGAACTTAAAAAATTAAAATACGGAAATGTATGATGAATGTACCTATAATGGTGTTTAATTATAAAAAAAAATTATGAAATTTTTTTGTTAATTTTCAAGTTGTTAAAAAACATGTAGACGGGTGAAAAATCGGTAATGGTAAAAAAAAGAAAAAAAAAGAAAAAAAAAAGATAAACGGGTTAAAATAGGAAAATGGGTATTAAACGATTACGGTTAAATGGCTATGCGGTTATGAGTATGGGTATAACCATTTAGACAATTACCTAATAGGTAAACGGTTATGCGGGTATGAGTATAAACGATTATGGGTAAATAACCGTGGTTACCAGCCCACCATAACCGTTGCCCATCCCTACCCAGAACCAAAGGCCAAGCAATTTTATAGGTTGGTCTAATCTAAGGTTACGTAAGGTTCATTGATTATAATCTACTCAATTCTGAAAAAGCAAATACCAGATTAGTGAGGCAGGGTGTTTTGGTTCAAGATCATGAGGGTTTTCAAGTTTCGAACCCAAGTTTATAATTTGAAACCTCTTTGTTTTATGGATCAAAATCTCAGCTCATCAGTATTAAACGTTGACAAAATGTTGCATGCTTCACGTTAATTTTGGTATAATTTAAAATTATCAGATGGACATGGACCCCAACAACAGCAACACCAATGTGGTTAATGGTGGGTTCATCAATTTTTAATTGGGAAATTTTATTTAAACTCATCTAATTTATTTATACACCCAACTTATTCTTTGCACCCATTTGATTTTTAACTAACCTATTAATATCTCTTTAAACCCAAATTTAATACCTAATATACCCTATAAACCCAATTCAATATGTGGATTTATTTTTACACCCATTGAATTTTTAACTCAAAAGCTACCGCTATGTCACTTGACTTCTGATAGTAAAGGGTTTACCTCCTCCTTAAACTTCTCCTCCTTCTCTTTGTAATTGGACAAAGCAACTACTTCTACCTTCATATTAAAAAATGAAGTACCAGAGACAATAGGCTTTGATTAATAAGAACATTATACAATGCAAACATGCCCAGAGAGTAGAGAAGAATAACTTATATTCTTAGTCCTAGTAACGAGTAAACAACTAAGCAAGATAATGCAAGGGAATCATGGTTACTGGGTCCTTTCACACCAGATATTTTTTCATCATACGTAAGTAGTAATTCAAAAGGAGGTTTAATGTATAAACATATGGGAAGAAGGATTGGTAGGATATTCTGCAGACTACTAGGGTTGGACTTGAAGGCAAGAAATCATTAGAATTTCAGTATTGCTTTTGGAATTTGGGGCAGCAACTCCTTCATAATTTTTTTTTTGTGTCATGGCGATTAAGCCAAAGGCTATCAACAAAATCTGAGGAGTTCGTTGTTGTTTGTTTTAGCCGGAAGGTAGGATGCTTTCGTTGTATTTGTTGAAAAAAATTACAGTAAAGTAACTTATACACTCTAAAAAATTGAAATTAAACGAACAAAAATTTCATAAATTGAGTCATACCTTGGTTGGAGGATTCAAAACTTCAAAATCACCATCCATCAATAAAAAAAAAAATTGTTTTTCTCTATGAGAGCTATTAAGGTTTTAGTCAGAATGAATGTAGGATAAACAAAGAGTGATCATAGGGTTTAATTATAGTGTTTGGGTTTATTGATAAATTTGAGTTTTATTATTAATTTCATTTTTGTACTTAATAGTAATTATGCAATAGGATAAAATAGACAATTAACATTTAAAATTTAAGTTGGATATAAAAAGAGATTAAATGAGTTTAAATAAAATTTCCCAGTTTAATTCTTATGCCTGAAACTAACCCAATAAGCAAGGATACTTAGGTGGGAGATTAGTGTGGCCCATTTTTTATTTAAATTTTATTGCGGAGTGCAAGGTAAATTATACAATTAAGAAAAGAAAATAAAGAAAAGGTAAATTATACAAAACAAAAACAAACAAACAAAAAAAGAGAAGAAGCGTAAAGAAAAGTGGAGGTCCTTACGATCAGCTGGTTTAGTTAGGGTATGTTGGATGAAATCATTGGATTGAATTTTTTTTTCTTTCTATTCTTTGTATTGGTTGACCTAGATTGTTGTAATATTGTTTTATGATTGGTGTAGCGCGAGATTCCTACTTTATTCAATTATAATCAAAGGCTTAAATGTTAAAATGATCCTTGTGTTTTTAATTTGGCTAATTTAGTCATTGTGTTTATTTCCGTTAACCAATCAAGACATTTCCATTTAAAATGAAATAAAATTAAAAATTAAAAGAAAAATTATTCTCTTCCCAACTCTTCGACCTTCCTAACATTAGCCCCTCTCTTTTCTATGTCACAATCTTAATCATTTTTTAGATTGGAAGTTTTATTTCTTATATTTGTTATTTCTCATTGATTTGCATTTTTTTGTAAAGAGAAAAGGTAATTATTTCTTGTATGATTTTTCTTATGAATTTTTTAAAGGATATTGAATGAAATGTCCTTAATTGGCTAATAGAACAAACACAAGGACTAAATTAACCAAATCGAAAACACAGGGACTAAATTGACCATATGGCTATAACATAGGGACCATTTTGACATTATAGCCTAATTTAAAATATAAAAAAAAATGAAAGTTTACAACTAAACGAATAAGAAAAAAAAACATGTTATCCTGTTTACCCGACCCTGCAATATAAACTTTACTTTATCCAATTATAGTTTAAAATAAATATGAAAGTTTACAACTTTATAAACGAATAAGAAAAAATACATGTTATCATGTTTAGTCGACCCTGCAATATAAACTTTATTGATAATTGAGAATTGAGGAATACTTCTTCTTTTTTTAAGAAGAAAAACGATATTATATTGTTGAAACTATTGGAGATGAATAAACTATCAAATTTAGCATGTCATTGTTTATGAGCCTATTTTAAGCCATAAAGAGATTTATCTAACTTACACCCTTTATGCTCTTGTCTAAAAACTATAAAACCTTCAGGTTGATACATATAAATCTCCTCTTAAAAGTCACCATTCAAAAAGGCAGTTTTAGCATTCATTTGATGCACAACAAGATCGTAAATGGCAGCTAATGCAAACAAAACTCTAATTGAAGTTATTATGTGTCCAAGGAGGTCAACGCTTCTTGGAGTGTTTGGGATCTTCTTCCAAAGTTTAAGCATGAAAATCAGAACCAAAATCCTTGGCAATTTTGATTCTTTTACTTTTCCTTGGTTTCGAAATCAGTTTTGACCGAATCTGGAAATGTACGTTCACCAGTCCTAGGTATATTCAAATAATTTATTTCTTGATTTAAAAGGAACCCTATTCGCAAAGAAATCAACATCATTTGATTCAATAACAACATGATTCTTCAAATCATAAAACCTATATGCTTTTCTATTGTATGCATAACCAATGAAACCGCACACTCATATGCTCTACTAACCAATTTTCATATGTTAGGATCAAGTTTACGTACATAACAAACAGTCAACATATCTCACCCCACCAAAATGATGCACCACTTGAGTTAAGTAGAACATCCACAGTCAATTCACTTAGTGTCATATTTTTTCTTCAACTTTACCGTTCATTTCTTGAGAGGATGGTGTAGCTACAATATTCGTCAAAAGCTCTAAATTCATACTCTTGACTTAACACAACGTAGCTTTTTATTTCAATGAATTGGTTTTCTACTTCAGTTATGAAGAGTTTAAACATGTCAAGAGCTTCACTTTTATGTTTCATGAGATAGACATAACAATAATTTTAACTATCATCTATCAAATTGATGAAATACTGTTTCTCATTTCTAGTCACCACACCATCATATTCGCAAATATCAGAGTGAATTAGATCAAGTGGTTATGATTCTCTTAAAACTTATTTATGTGGTGCTTTTGTTATCTTTGCTTGACCGCAAAATTCACACTTCTCAAAGTTATTTTAGTAAAAGTTCTAGAGTTTGCCCTATGTTACTCATTTGTTTGACCAGTCCTTTGTTTACATGACAAAGTCTTGCATGCCAAACATAAAATGAACACAACATGTAAGCAGAAGAAGCAATTTATGCATAGCATCAACATTCAATATAAACATTCAATCAGTAGCATACCTCTTTCCCACGAAAACACCATTCTTCGTGAGAGTACATATGTCAGCCCCAATTATTTGAGTGAATCCAATTTTGTTGATTAGATAGCCAGAGACAAGGTTCTATCTTATTTTTGGAACATGCAGCACCTCTTTCAGAATGATATATAGTCTTACCTGAAGTGAATTTTAGCACAACTTCACCAATTCCAGCAGCATTAGTTGAGTGAGAATCACCCAACAAAACTTTTCTATCTGCAGCCTCAGAATAGGACTGGAAAAGTCCGCGGTCATAGCAAGCCATGGTGTAAGGCACCAGTGTCGACCCACCACCCCTTGGGTCCATCAACTAAGTTGACCTTAGACATCATAGTGACAAGCTATTCCTCAATTAGGTTTGCCTGAGGAGCAACCAAACGCTTGTTGTGATAGTTTTGAGCTAAATGCCCATGTTTGTCACAATTGCAGCACAATAATGGTTCAGTTGTTTCATCTCATGAGGGGGTATCTTCCTATTCTAATTTCTCTGAGGATTATGTACTTTCAAGGAGTTTTTGTTGTTGTTGCTGTAAGTTATGGAGGAATTCTTCATGTTCGGACTAGTGGGTTTGAGCACCACAGCAGCATGACTCTTGTTATAAGCCTTCTTCAGGTTGCTGTTGTTCGAAACAACCAGCATTTCTTCCCTCATGTCTTGCTTACTGGTTTCTTCCTCAATTCGAATGTGGGTGATCAGGCTTTGAAGTGAAATTTCATTAGTTTTGTGACGCAGGTCCTTCTTGAAGTCCTTCCAACTAGGTGGCACCTTATCAATGAGCACATCAACCTAAAATTGTTCATCCAGGTTCATGCCTTTAGGGACGATCTCGTGGGCAATCTTCTGCAGCCCGTGTGATCAGGCTCTACAGTGAAAATTCCTTGGTCTTGTGATGCAAGTCCTTATTAAATTTATTCCAACTAGGTAGCAGCTTGTCAATGACCACATTAACCTGAAATTGTTCATCCAAATTCATGCTTTCAGAGACCATCTCATGAGCAACCTTTACATAGCGGCTGACAAAAAAAAATTTTGCATCTGCTTCTTTAGTATCATATTTCTTCTAGAGTGTCCCTCAATTCCTTAGCAGTCTTATAGGAAGAATAATAGTCTAACATATTATCGCATAAATCATTCAAGAGGTATTTCTCGCAAAGAAAATCATTGTCAGTCCATGTTTGGTTCAACTTGAATTGTTCAGCATTGGGTTGATTAGGGAGTGATGACATTTTAGATGTGCTGTTAGTGGCAATTTTCTTGGTGGTTAAGAAAAACAACACATTTTGCCTCCAACGTTTGAAGTGAAATCCTTCAAACTTGGTGGATTTATTGTGATCATTGACGACAGAGTTGGTTTTAACATCCATGGCAAATGAAACGTCTTAAGATTGTTGAAGCACAATAAAAACAAGAAATTAAGTAACTAGTGAGTCAAGAACGGTCAAACAAAATTTTTGGGGTTGAGTACCTAACAATGTCGTTCTGTTTAAGACGTTTTACAGCTCTGCCCAAGTTGTGCAAACAATCTAAATGCCACGCCGTCCCCAGGAAGAAACAGCCCAGAACCACCTTTGTCTAGACCCTCCTTTGCACTGAGGAAGATCCGAAAACTAACACCTTCTATGTTGCTCAAAAAACTCAATAAAAGTGATGTATACTAGTTAACCTTTTTTTCTTATTCCTGGAAGCTTTATCAAACTCTAGTATTTACAGAGAAGGATTGAGTTTAACGTTGGAAGAGTTGAGAAAAGATGGCCAAAGAATTAGCAACTTATCACGTAGTTGAGAAAGACTAGGTCTTTTCCTTTATCTTCAAAACAAATTCTACTTAGCAGAAAAGAAGTGGTCATCCATAAAATAGGAGAAAACATTCTTTAATTTAAAAATATAAAAACATGAATTTTAAATAAACAAACCGTTTTAATAGTAACTAGTATAGTACTAAATTTGGAAGTGAGAGATCTTAGGTTCGAATCTCATGAATGGCGAATTTGATACCAAATTTGGTTACCCATTATGTATCTTAGCCAAACTCTCCCTTCCTGTTTTGGAAAAATATCGATGTACTAAAAAAAATAGTAACTAGTACAATAATTTAGAGAATGAGGAGTTTCGAACCCTAGACGTATCTATCTGGTAAAATATTGGACTTTATGCATGTAATTTAACTTAATCTAATTACGGAAAAACAAATTCAAACTTGATTTATAAGAGATAGCCTATTAACTCTATTTATTATGATTATGCTCATATTTGCAATCATCTTCCACTTTTAAATTATTTGTTTGTGATTACAAAAGAGTGCAAGACGACCATCAATAATAACTCTTCATTTATTTAAACTATTAGAAAGTCTTCAATCAACATTACATCCATGTCATTTTTATAACTATTTTTTTTCATCTTATGTTAATAATCTGTTAAATTCCTTATGATTTATTAGGTATTTGTTTGTTGGGATTTAACAGATTAGCATCAAGACCATTTAGAAGTTGGTTATCTAATCTCGTTGACCTCTACCATTTTTTAGGCTCGCCAAACACTATCAAGTTTTAATATGTTACAAGCCGTTGTGTACACAAACTAAGCAAGCAGTTTGATTTTAATTAAAAAATCATAAACTAAAGAATAATATAATGAATAATAGTTAATCGTATATAATGTTAGGTCAATTACCTAACTTTGGGAGAAAGATCTATATAATTTAAGAAATAGATTCTATGTACGTATGTAGAGATTTTTTTGTTTTTTTTGTTTTTTTTTAAATATTTTAGTTGATGGGGGGTGTCTCCAAAAACGAACCCACTCAATACTGTATATGGTTTTGGCTTTTTAGCCAAAATGCTCATTGAGATTAGTATAACTTTTTGTTTTGATTCTTAAGATTTAAAATCGATGGAAGTGGAACTTGAGTTGATCTATCATCAATCATTTTGATTATTCTGTGCAAAATCTTCATTAAATAAGAATAAAACGACAAAAACATACTCAATTTTTGTCAAATTACTTTGGATCATTGTTTATTAAACTGAGAGTATTTTTTTTTCATTTTAGTTCTTATTTAACAGAAATTTTCATGAATGACCAAAATCATTGATTGTGAACCAAATCAAGGACATTTTCAATCAATTTCAAATCTCAGGAACCAAAGCGAGTAGTTATGCAAATTTTAGAGACTATTTATGCCAAAAAGTCTATTTTTTTTAGGTGTTTTTTGCTCACCACTATATTTATTATTATTTGATAAGTTTTTTTTTTTTAATTTGTGTCACTCACACATATCTTAAAATTTAAATTTATTTAATAATAATAAATAGAGTGATAAGTATTACCACTACTAAATTGTGAGCAAGTTTTTTTCTCTTTTTTCTTCTTCAGTGGACGACCTGCTGTGGTCCCGCCCAATTATATAATAAGAAGTCCGCTGTGGACCGTGGTCCACCCAATATTGTACATCACTTTCTTATTTTCAATAGCAAGGGGCAAATATTAAAATTTCCTGCTTTTAAAGTATGTGGCCTTTTCTTTAAAAAAAACAAATAAATAAACAGAAGAAGGAGATGTGAACACGTGTGCAGATGAGGCTTACAATGGTGGCAGGAACCTTTGAGAATAAGAGTAGGATTCTCTTTTCTCCATTTTTCATCCCCTTCCATCTATTTCTCTCACATTCTTTATTTTGTCTTTCACTTTTTATAAAAAAAATTAATATAAAATATTAACGTAATTTAACCTAATCATTTAAATAGAAAGAGCAAAAAAAAAGAAAAAAAAAAAAAAAAAAGGAAAGAATCCTACTCCTTCAGAACGACATGTCCTGCGACCTCCTACCCCTACCCCTATCCCTACACACCGAGGAAAGTGGGAATAGGGTTTCGGGGAAGTGGCCGAACAGCCCTGTGGGCCATGGCTGTTCTCAGGTAGGACTCTTGAGAAGGGGTAAACCTGGAAACTGAAAAGGGAGATCTCCGGGTCCTGGATGACCTAGCCGCTAGGTCTTTTAATTGAATACAAGATTACGACTTGATTACAAATCCCCCATGACATGTACATTTAAAATAATGGACATCGGCCACGTGTAAGCAGATGGTGACAACAAAGGGACGCGCCCTCTTCAACAAGGAACAAATGTTGTCAAAGTTGAATTATATTGCAAATCACAAGAGTGGGACCCACCGTATAATAATCTCAAAATGAAGCTCTTCCAACTTTTCCGCTTTGCCGACAAATTACAGTTCCAGAGTCATTTTCTGTTCGAGACCAAAAATTGTGCTCAACTCTACTTTTAAAGAGTAATATCAGACAGACTATAATTTATAAAATGTCGTACCCAGTGCACAAAGCTCCCGCTTTACGCAGGATCTGGAAAAAGTGAATATCGGCTAGCCTTACCCTCATTTATGAAGAGGCTGCTCCCAAGTCTCGAACCCGAGACCTACCGCTCATAGGCGAAAGCAATTGTCATCGCATCATCAAGTGCGACCTCTTAGACAGACTATAATTTATAAGTAGCTAAAAATACATTGCTCAAGTTAAATTCAACAAGGCAACTATGTAGTGTGTGTGTGTGTGTGTGTGCCTATTTATTTTTGTTCCTCCCATCACATGTCATACTTAGACTTGGCATTCGTGTCGTGTTTTCCGTGTTCGTGTCGTTTTCGTGTCATACCCGATATCTTAACGGGTCGTGTCGTGTAACACCCGTTAAAATAAACGGGTAAAATGACCCGACCCGAAATCGACCCGATAATATTAACAGGTAATATGACCCGACCCGTTACCCGTTAAGGAAAATATATTTTAAACCAATAAATAATCAAATGAAAAACATAATACTAAATAAGTATATACATTCCATATTATCACATCCAAAACATAAAAACGCAATTTTGTTTTAAGTATATTTTCGCTTACCTAAAGTCTTTAATAGTTTTTTAATTAATGTAGAAGTGTAAAAAAATATAGAAAAAAATATATAAACACTCGTAATGACAAGCTTTATAACTTTCATGAAGAGCTTAACTTCGAAATTCGCCACTATAATCATATAAATCATAGATCAAAATTTAACCGTTGATTGTTGTTTACATTTATGCTTCATTGTTCTCATCAAATTTCGTTTTTTTAGATTTTCTTTTTTTGAAAACATGATCTATTAGAGGGTGCAGGTAGATGGACAGTTTGGATCGTTGGATCGTTGATATTATATTTAGAGTTCTACAGTTAGTGAAAATATTGCTTGATGTTTATAAAGTTTCTACAAATTATATGACATTGACTCATATTTCAGTTAATCGTAAATATCGAAACGTGATATCATCTTCTTACATCCACCAGATGATCATGTTTTCAAAAAATAAAATTTTAAAAATGAAATTCAGTCAGAAGAATAAAGTGTAAATAACAGTTAACGGTTAAATAAATTTAAGGTTTCACTACTACAAAATTATCTATTGCTGGCGGTCCAAAAACTTTTTTCAACGATCCAACCATCAAACTTATTTGTACACATTCCAAGATTGCATACGTAAAAAATCTTTAAAAAACAAACATTCAGAGATTACGTAACAGAACAAAAGTTTTCGACGGTTATAAACGAAAAATCACAATTTAACGGTTATTTTAGCTCCGATCTTGATGATTTTTTACAAATACACTCCTCGACCCTATAAGAATGTAATAAATAAATTTGATCTTTAATTTAAAGTATTTACACTAGTGGATACCACAAAAACTTATTTTATACTTAATAGAAGTATAATATTAACTCTAAGTGTTTGTTTAATCTACCGTTTTAACGCAATATGCATTCTACGAAACTTTTTTCAACGATCCAACCGTCAAAATTATTTGTACACATTTCGAGATCGCATACGTAAAAAATCATAAAAAAACAAACATTCAGAGATTACGTAACGGAACAAAAGTTTTCGACGGTTATAAACGAAAAATCACAATTTAACGGTAATTTGAGCTCTGATTTTGATGATTTTTTACAGATACACTCCTTGACCCTATAAGAATGTAATGAATAAATTTGATCTTTAATTTAAAGTATTTACACTAGTGGATACCACAAAAACTTATTTTATACTTAATAGAAGTATAATATTAACTCTAAGTGTTTGTTTAATGTACTGTTTTGACGCAATATGCATTCTACAAAAACAATTTCAACGATCCAACCGTCAAACTTATTTGTACACATTCCAAGATCACATACGTAAAAAATCATAAAAAACAAACATTCAGAGATTACGTAACGGAACAAAAGTTTTCGACGGTTATAAACGAAAAATCACAATTTAACGGTTATTTTAGCTCCGATTTTGATGATTTTTTACAGATACACTCCTTGACCCTATAAGAATGTAATGAATAAATTTGATCTTTAATTTAAAGTATTTACACTAGTGGATACCACAAAAACTTATTTTATACTTAATAGAAGTATAATATTAACTCTAAGTGTTTGTTTAATCTACCGTTTTGATGCAATATGCATTCTACGAAGTTTTTTTCAACGATCCAACCGTCAAAATTATTTGTACACGTTCCAAGATTGCATACGTAAAAAATCGTAAAAAACAAACATTCAGAGATTACGTAATGGAACAAAAGTTTTCGACGGTTATAAACGAAAAATCACAATTTAACGGTTATTTTATCTCTGATTTTGATGATTTTTTACAGATACACTACTCGACCCTATAAGAATGTAATGAATAAATTCGATCTTTAATTTAAAGTATTTACACTAGTGGATACCACAAAAACTTATTTTATACTTAATAGAAGTATAATATTAACTCTAAGTGTTTGTTTAATGTACTGTTTTGACGCAATATGCATTCTACAAAACTTTTTTCAACGATCCAACCGTCAAACTTATTTGTACACATTCCAAGATCGCATACGTAAAAAATCATAAAAAACAAACATTCAGAGATTACGTAACGGAACAAACGTTTTCGACGGTTATAAATGAAAAATCACAATTTAACGGTTATTTTAGCTCCGATTTTGATGATTTTTTACAGATACACTCCTCGACCCTATAAGAATGTAATGAATAAATTTGATCTTTAAGTATTTACACTAGTGGATACCACAAAAACTTATTTTATACTGAATAGAAGTATAATATTAACTCTAAGTGTTTGTTTAATGTACTGTTTTGACGCAATATGCATTCTACAAAACGTTTTTCAACGATCCAACCGTCAAACTTATTTGTACACATTCCAAGATCGCATACGTAAAAAATCATAAAAAACAAACATTCAGAGATTACGTAACGGAACAAAAGTTTTCGACGGTTATAAACGAAAAATCACAATTTAACGGTTATTTTAGCTCCGATTTTGATGATTTTTTACAGATACACTCCTCGACCCTATAAGAATGTAATGAATAAATTTGATCTTTAATTTAAAGTATTTACACTAGTGGATACCACAAAAACTTATTTTATACTTAATAGAAGTATAATATTAACTCTAAGTGTTTGTTTAATCTACCGTTTTGATGCAATATGCATTCTACGAAGCTTTTTTCAACGATCCAACCGTCAAAATTATTTGTACATGTTCCAAGATCGCATACGTAAAAAATCGTAAAAAACAAACATTCAGAGATTACGTAATGGAACAAAAGTTTTCGACGGTTATAAACGAAAAATCATAATTTAACGGTTATTTTATCTCTGATTTTGATGATTTTTTTACAGATACACTCCTCGACCCTATAAGAATTTAATGAATAAATTTGATCTTGAATTTAAAGTATTTACACTAGTGGATACCACAAAAACTTATTTTATACTTAATAGAAGTATAATATTAACTCTAAGTGTTTGTTTAATCTACCGTTTTGATGCAATATGCATTCTACGAAGCTTTTTTCAACGATCCAACCGTCAAAATTATTTGTACACGTTCCAAGATCGCATACGTAAGAAATCGTAAAAAACAAACATTCAGAGATTACGTAATGGAACGAAAGTTTTCGACGGTTATAAATGAAAAATCACAATTTAACGGTTATTTTATCTCTGATTTTGATGATTTTTTACAGATACACTCCTCGACCCTATAAGAATGTAATGAATAAATTTGATCTTTAATTTAAAGTATTTACACTAGTGGATACCACAAAAACTTATTTTATACTTAATAGAAGTATAATATTAACTCTAAGTGTTTGTTTAATGTACTGTTTTGACGCAATATGCATTCTACAAAACTTTTTTCAACGATCCAACCGTCAAACTTATTTGTACACATTCCGAGATCGCATACGTAAAAAATCATAAAAAAAAAACATTCAGAGATTAAGTAACGGAACAAAAGTTTTCGACCGTTATAAACGAAAAATCACAATTTAACGGTTATTTTAGCTCCGATTTTGATGATTTTTTACAGATACACTCCTCGACCCTATAAGAATGTAATGAATAAATTTGATCTTTAATTTAAAATATTTACACTAGAAAAACTTATTTTATACTTAATAGAAGTATAATATTAACTCTAAGTGTTTGCTTAATCTACCGTTTTGACACAATATGCATTCTATGAAACTTTTTTCTACGATCCATCGTCAAACTTATTTGTACACATTCCGAGATCGCATATGTAAAAAATCGTAAAAAATAAACATTCAGATATTACGTAATGAAACAAAAGTTTTCGGCGGTTATAAACGAAAAATCATAATTTAACGGTTATTTTATCTCTGATTTTGATGATTTTTTACAGATACACTCCTCGACCCTATAAGAATGTAATGAATAAATTTGATCTTTAATTTAAAGCATTTACATTTTTTTATATATGAGTGATTTTATATATATATTTTTACATTTTTTACACTTCTACAATAATTATTATTAATTTTATTAATTTTGCCCTCAAATAAAAAACATTATTCATGAGGGTTTGAAGGATTTAAAAAATCTAAACGATAATATAAGTGTAACAATTATCTATTCGTGGAGGAATAATGATAAATCACGAGTGTTTATATATTCTTTCACATTTTTCATACTTGTATGTATGTCTTCTTAGTTCTTGCATATACAAATACTATACCAGTATATTTTAATTTTGGACAAGAATATGTTATGTAAAATTTATCCTAGTAATGATAATAAGGAACTCTCATAATAAAAATAAATAATGACTAAAACTTTTTTTTAATTTTTTTATAATTTATATAGAACAATAATACAAAACTATATATTTAATATAGAATATATTGTATATATTAATATGACTATTGTATTTTATAATAAATCTTTTAGTAATTAAACTTTAAAATTATTAAAATATTTTTTTTCTTAACGGGTCGAAACGGGTTACCCACGTGTTACCAGCGTGTATACCTGTTAAGAACCCGTTATTAACGGATTCTTAACGGGTCACCCGATAGTGACCCGATAAGTTATCGTGTTGACCCGAAACCCGTTATTTTCGTGTCGTTTTCGTGTCGTGTCATCGTGTCGTGTCAAAAACTGCCAAGTCTAGTCATACTTTTTATCACCTAACATTCAGAGCCACAAAAATACTCCTCAAATAATCCAACAAGGAATAAAGGTTGTGATACAAATAAAAACACAATTTAAATTTAATAAAAAAAAAATCCCTAAAATCCAAGTGGGCTTTTTACCATTACACCCTCTTCCCATTTCTTCTTCCCCATATAATATAAAAATATAGAATGTCAAAAGTTTTACTGCCCTTTATGGACATTTAAAACCCCAAAAAAGAAATCAACTGTTACATCCACCTTTGCCATTCTTCCCTCTTTCTGCCCCAACAGAAGATCCCTACTTTTCCTTTTCCTGCATTCCCCATCCTATCCTCTCATCAAACCAATCAAATTTAATTAGACTTTCACCGTCAACCCTGTCAGATTATACACACAGAAGTGTACATATACTTTTCCCTATGACAATTTTACCCCCACTTGCTAAACTTTCACTCCAAAATTGTGGGTCGAAATTCCATTCCACCTACCTTTTTCCCGTTGTGCTTGCTTGATCACATACTTGCATCTTCCATTTCTTCTCCGAGGGTGCCTGCAAATTCTCATTTCCTTGGGCAAGAATCAAGCTTTTCCTTCCTTTGCTCACAATCCCCACCACCAAAAGTGCTTTCAGCTTCTTTTTCCAGTTTTCAGTCTGCCGGTTTTATGGGGGCTGCAATGTAGCACCAAGGGATAACTGTTCTACTCACCGGCGGGTTGTTTCTTCTGTTCTGCCGGTTTTACCTGAACCACAGTCGGAACAGCAGCATGTACATAAGCGAATCCTCCAGGTACAACTTGGTGTGGCCCAGATGACGGTGCAGCAGTAAACTGAGTATGCATAAGAGTCTGCGAGGATATGTTACCGCCTTTCATGTTGTTAGCAGCTGCAGCAGCAGCCGCCTTTGCAGGATCGTTGGTGCTGGTATTTGAATGCGTAACAGGAGGGCAGAGTGACAACATCCCACTCGAAGAAGTTCCTGATGAGCCTTGTGACTGCTGCTGTTGCTCAGGTCGGCGCTTAGAAGCATGATAATACCCGCTTGAAGGAGATTGAGTAGAGGTGTTACTATTGGAATGTGAAGCTTGAGGCTGCATGTAGGCATTAGAGAAGAACAGCGGTTGTTGAATCGATTGCTTATATAACTGTTGCTGTTGCTGTTGGTGCTGATGTTGATGTTGCTGATGCTGTTGGTGCTGATGTTGCTGATGCTGATGCTGATGCTGTTGCTGCAATTGTGGCTTAGTACTAGCGCTCGAAGAGGTAATATGGGTGTTGCCTAGGATCGAAGGGACATTCCTCCCGCCAACAGGAGACGACTTCTGACTAGGCACTGATGGTGAGTTCTTGGCCTGCTGAGATGACAAAGAAGATATTTGGCCAGCTTTATTTCCTGTGGAAGTCGAAGTAGTTGTCCTGGGGCTTCCACCAGCACTTCTAGACATTGATGACGTTGTGGTTGTGGGAGAACCAACCATTACAGGAGGAGATGGAGACTGATTGCTACTGGCAGGCTGTAACCCTTGAGATTGGGTTGAAGCCTTGGTGTTTGCCGCAAAAGAAATCTGTGTGTGGCTTTGCTGTGTCCGCCCATGCTTTTGAGGAAGGTTTTTGAGGGACGAAGAGGTTGACGAGGCCATAGACGGTGAAGGAACTTGGGAAGTGGTTATCCTTGCAGAATTCTTCCACTGAGGAGATTGAGCTGGACTGGTGCTGCTTTGGACAAGGTTTTGGGGGAATGATGATAGAGCATTAGGAAACTTTGCAGCCATAGAAGAGGTTGAAGGGAGGTGATCAGAGTACACACTGCCACCATTACTCGTTGGCGTTTTGTTACGAGCTGGAGCCACAGAAGAAAACTGCTGCTTCTGAAGCTGATACATCTGCTGCTGCTGCGGCTGCTGTTGCTGGTGATTCCGCATCTGTTGCTGCATTTGTTGCTGGGGTATGGGTGCATTTGCAGGGCTGACAGCAGCTGGCATAGCAGAACTGGACGATCGGACAGGAGTGGAGCTGAGGTTAACTGCTCTTGCTGAACTATCAATCACATTGTTGCCCGGTATTGTAGAACCAGATGTATCGGTCAAATCTGCCCTGGAGAAAGCAATAGAGTGCCCAACATTTGATGAAGATTTCCCAGCCATGGCCTTTCTTTCCTCTTCCACATTAGAGGAATCCCCTCCTCCGGTTTTCCCTTCTTCCGGACCTCGATAATTCTTTTTCTGTTGTGCAGCTTGGGCAGCCACGGCAACAGCCATATATTGATGATAACTGTGCCTAGTAACATCTGGAAAGCTCTGTAGAATTGTATGATTCATCGATGTTATGTCAATGCCAGGAGAAACGGTGGCACCATTTAAGGAAGCAAAAGACATGGCAAAAGCTTGGGATGCTTCAACCCCAGCCTTTGAGCCCTGTTGCTGTTGCTGCTGCTTCTTTTCACTACCACTAGAACCTGTTGCACCACTGGCACTTCCAACCGAAGGAGGTGTCATCAAAGCAAAGTTTGGCGGAGGCATTGGCATTGCAAAATTCTGACCATAAATACTCATGTTCGCACGAGAGACACGACTATCAGCAGTTGACGGGCTGTCTTCGCCACCCATTTCAGGCTCAAGTTGGCGCGAAACATGCAGGTTCTGCTGCTGCTGCAGCTGTGTTACTTGCGAAGGATGGTTTTTTGAGGAAGGAAAGCCTTGCAAGCTTCCACTGCCACCATTGACAACACTTTGATGTGGCCTTTGCTGCTGATTTTGCAAATGCTTCTGGGACGACGAAGAACCACTTGAAATAGTAGTGTTTGGGTGACCTTGTTGACTTTGCTGTGATTGAGATGGCAGTGGTGGTTGTTGCTGTTGTTGCTGCTGCTGTTGTAGTTGAGACGGATGGAGCATTTGAGAAGAATAGAAAGACCCGTTAAAATAAGGCATTGCCTGAGCATGGGGTCCTCTGTATGCCGCCTGTGCGCCTACATGAGCTGGCATTGGAAATGGATATGCATTGTTCTGCAAAATCGCCAAATACTGGGGTTCATTTCCAGCCATATTTGGGTAGTTGAAACTCAGTGCTGGAGCTACAGCAGCGGTTGCAGCTGTCGCACTCAATGAAGCAGAGTTAGATGCACTGGATGAAGCTGCACCACCAGCATTAGAAGACTTCACAGACCCAGGTCGGACAGGAGCGGCAGCGGCCTGTTGCTGGCTCAATGGGAAAATGAAAGCAGGACCATGCTGAAATTTTCAATAAAAGAAAACGCATCAATATTCAAACCCCCGTGACAATATCATTTAACAAATGTAACAAACAGTATCAAAACGAGAAACGTACCAATATATTACTAGGTGGCCCGGGAGGTAGAGCTTGCTGGAGCACGATTTGCTTTCTCTGCACAGCATCCACAAGGTTTGCTGCTTGTGAAGTTTTTTCCTTTGCAGATTGAGCAGGAAACATAGCAATCCCCTGCCCCTTGTCCTGTGCAGGATTCACCCCTCTCCCTGGAACATTGCCAAGCAATTCTGGAGGTAATACATTGGGATTGCTATGCTTGGCTCCTCCATACAGAGATCCCGAACCAGCTGCTACCGGCCAGAAAGGATTCATCCTTGAGATTTGCTGGTGATAGTATATATTCCTTGCAATGTACCAATGGGTTGTGCACCTCTTTGGCCGAGGTTGATTAAAAAACAAATGCGGCGGCTGCACCAGTTGAAAATTCCATTGGAAAACAAAAAAGCAACAGAGCTCCACTTTAGTTTCACGAGGAGGGAAAAAAAAAAAGTTGTTCATAAAATAACAAAAAATTACATACTTGTATCGGAGCTGAAGAAACGGAGCTCCCATCCATGGATACAACTCCTGGTAAGGGCGCCATATATCTGCTCATGAGAACACATCCATTCCCCCAAAATAAGTACATCTCAAAACCAAAGATGAAGGCTAATGACCAAGAAAATGGCAAAAGAACAGATAACATAACAACCGAAGAGCGTACCCCATCGGAGGAAGCCCGCCCGGCCAGCCCGCCACAGACATCGGCAAAGGTACAGAACCCGATTGCACTGAAGAATCAGAAGACCAAATCACTGACTGACCAACCCAAATGAAGGAGGCAGAGAGAGAGAGAGAGAGAGAGAGAGACTAAATTACCAGTTTTCTCAGTGTTTTGCTTAGCAACATTATGGGGCAGCTTGTTTCCACTAAAACTCTCAGTCTTCTCCAAATCAAACTGCAGATCAAAATTCCTTTCTTTCCCACCAACAACGGAAGAAGTCTGCTTTTTCAAATCAGCTGCTTCTGCTTCTTCCACAGCTGCTTTTGACTTCTCAGTTTCCAAATTTAAAGGCTGCACTTCTTCCTTGTTGCCAATTTTCAAAGCTTTGCTGTCATCCTCTCTGCTCACAGCTTTTAAGTCCTGCAAACCAAACAGTAATACACACATTAAACTAAAAATCTTCAAAAACCAAAAATTATAACACCAAAATATGCAAATGGCAGAGGTGGTCCCCACTCACCGTTTCTGTATCTACGACCGCAGGCTTAGGATCTACGGAGATAAAATCAACTTCACCATCCCTTTCTGGAGGAGCCTATAATTATATACACATCAACAACCAAAATATTTCAATATTAATATTTTATCCTTTAAAAAATAGAAAGAAATAAAAAGATGAATAATTTATCCTTTAAAAAATAGAAATAAAAAGAAAGAAAATTTGATGATCCTCACCATCAGATCTATCTGGAACTTTTCTTCTCGGTGGTTTTCAACTTCTGGGATTGTTAAACTCCTAGATAAAAACCCACGAACAGAAAATTAGAAAATTCAAAGCTTTTTGTATCCGAAAAAAAAAAATCTTTGATGCTCACGGTTTGGTCAAGGTGATTTCTTCACGTTTATCATCCAATCTGATGGCAGTGGATTCCTTCTTGGGAGATTGAAGTTCCACTTTGCTCGTTCTAACATTTCTACTCTCCGATTCGTCGTTCGCTGGCCTTGAATTTGACACGGCGTTGCTCTCCGGCTTAATTGCCTCTGGCTGAGCCTCCATTGATGCCGGAGCAGCTGGAACAGCTTGAGAGTCGGGCAAATCGTACGCAAAGCCACCATTTTCAGCTGCAGATCCTGGGTTTTTCTCCAAATTTGGAGAGGAAGTCTCAACCTTCGAAGGCTGATCAGCCACCACTTTGGCCGTAGACGAAACGGGACTGTTTTGAACTGCAAAAATTGATGGGTTCTCGTCTTCACACTTCACGGGTCGCGGTCTTTTCCTCTTGGATGCTGCGGATTCAAACAAAGACACCAAATTTTCATCAGTCACCAAAAAAACACAAAGAACCCAGTTCCGTTTGCTCACCGAAAAACTGATTCAATCCCTTTTTCTCAGTCTCTCAGCAACCAAACGGAGCATTTTGGGTACCCAGAAAGATATGAACAAAACCGAAAGCTCAGTGAACTTATAGTACCCACCGGCGGCGGACATGGAAGTGACAGAGAAGCAAGAATTCTGAGGGAAAGGCGACGTCAGCTGAGGAACCACACAAGGCGAGTTCGAGATCGGCGACGAAACTCTCGATTTGGCGTCGCTGGTAAATTTGTTGTTGGTTTCTCTGGATTCGAACTTAATCGAATCGGTGGGTGTAATTTCTTGCTTCGTCGGCCCTTGCGGCTGCCTCTTCATCCCGTACAACACCTCCGCGACCTCTATTTCTATCTCGTCCTGATTAGACGACGCCGTCTTGGTCGACAAGGACATCTTCGGCGGCCGAAGTTTGGGTCCGTTTGGCTTCTGCAACAAAAAAAAATGTCACTAAATGTTAGAAATGAAAATAAGCAAAAAAAAAACCCAAAACAGAGAAATGAATCGAATTTGATGTAATTGAAGACCCACCAGCCTCTTCCGGACCGCCGAGGCGTGGGAAGAAGAAGGTGAAGTCGGAGCCGGCGTCGACGATGACACGCTCGGCCGAACAGGGGACGTCGAAGCCTGGCGGTGAATTTGGTCTCCGACAACACCGCAACTAGAAGGCCATTCGTTAGACCTCTTCGTCGACGCTGAAAAACGACAGGAAGAAGAACATCAGTATCCTGGAATCCATTAAAATCAAACGTATGGCAGCTTTTTCTCCCTTAAATCACTTCATTTCTGCTCTACCTGACCGTGCTTTTCGGGGCACCGAAACGCCAATCATCTCGTCGGTGACCTTCAACGCCGTGAGCGGTCTGAAATGCTTGTTGCTATTAAGATTATGAACTGGCGAGAAACTCTTCCGGTGATTTATCATAGAAGATGACAGAGATGCCGTTGACGACGGGTGGTTCGGCGGAAGCATCCGAATCGAGGACCCACCGCCGCCGACTCCACTTCCACCTCCGTCTTCGTCCTCGTCCTCATCTTCGTCGTTCACACTCTCCTCCGAACTATCATCGCGGCTGTCTTCTCTATTGCTTCCGTGCATTAACCTCTCGCCTCTCCGCCTCTTGCTCCGGCTCAACCGATCCCTATCGCGATCTCGGTCTCTTTCTCGATCCCGATCCCGATCTCGGTCCTTCTTCCGATCTCTGAGCCTCGATGTCTCTTGTAACTCCACCGGACCATCGTCCTCTGCAAAAAACAAAAAAATCGAAGAAAAAAAAACCATTAAAACGAATCGAAAACCAGCAGCTGGGTATTGCTAAAAGGGGTTAGATCTGGTAGGAGCCGCACCTGGGGAGTCTCTGAGGTTGCTACTTCTGTGTCTCCGCCGTGACAGGCCATTTGGGGCCGCCATAGCTGATCTTCTCGCATCCCTATTCCTATCCATATCTAATAATATTAACTACAGACAAATCAGCTACACACAGGACTCTAATCCCATCTCTCATCACCGGAAACCCACCATAATTCACCGGATAATTTAGTCAAACCCACCGGGCCTGATTTGTATGCTCCGACTCCCAACCCCGTCAACGACGATATCTCTCACAAGGCTATTCCCACACCACCCAAAGATCTCAGCTTTCGCTTATCATCTTCCACCTCTCACTGCCTCTCTCTCTCTCTCTCTCTCTATCTCTCTCTCTCTCCGTTTCTCTCTATTTCCAACTCTGTCTCCTTTTTGTGCTGTCTATCAGTCTATCTCATCCAGACTCCGCTATTTCACTTGGAGCGAAACCCACTCGCAAGCCTCATCGACGGCCACGATTCACCTGCTGCATCACATCCTTCAATCTCCACCCTACATTCCGAGATACATCCTGCGGCTCATTTCCACCTAAGCTGACATGGCAAAATCCTCGCCGTCCACACCCCTGCCCCAACCTTTTCTGTCTGGTGCCGCCACGTGTCAGATTTTTTAATTTTTTCTTCCTACCCAAGCTTCCATGTTTACTCAATCACTACGATTCGGTACTTTTATACTATAAAAATCGGTAAACAAATCAATAAAATACCACTAATTAATGTATCAATAAAAGATTATATTATTTTAATATTTTTAATTATTTTATTCCACTCAAAAGAAGAACACCGTAGCCCACCAATCCAATCAGGGTGTTTACTTAAATTAAAAATAGCATCCCCAGAAATTAGCCTAATCAACGTCATTAACCGGCTATTCCCGGTCATAGAGACCTCGGCAAAAGCAACATGACGATAACAAGGTATTTGCATGACCCCAAATAATGGAGTGTGTTTTTACTCACCAGCCTCATGTTGTGCATGTTCACAACTTACTTATTATCATTATATGTGTTTGAATTTTAAGACTTATGTATATCGATTATAAGAATTTTGAAATTTAAATTTAACGATAGTCAACATACACCATAATTTAGAGTGGTGAGCTAAGATACTATCAGATAATATCGATCAAACCGGTCAAATTCATTGTTTCCGGTCCACATTTTCTTTTTGTTTTCCATTTTTCCGCCCTTTCTTTATATATTTTTGTTCAATTAATTGCGGATGATGGCAAAATTCTTAAACAATTTCCGTAAATTGAAAACGTAGGCCCCACCTGAATGGGAGCCAGTCGCGCATTCCACGGTCCAGATCTTCCCGTAACCAGTAACGCGAAGTTTACTAGCCGTCGGATACTTTTCTGACGTGGCGATAAGTAAATAATCAAAGATATCCCAAAACCCAGATTCGTCCTAGCTGGCACCCAACTAAAAGAGCTCGTGCGCGTAGATCAGTGCGCCTCATCTGGACCGTAGGATCCAGTCCAACCAACGGCAGATATAGGAGCATGAGCGAGGGAAGGTTTCACCGTCACGGAACTTCTGAGAAGTGTAGGTCCCGCGTTAGCTGCCGATCTAGAAATAATTTCCTCGCGTTGGCCTATTGTCACGCTCGTGGGATATGGCAGCCTAGTCTGACGTGTACTGGGGCCCAGCAATTAAAAAATAAAATAATATCAAAATACTTTTTCTCTTTTATTTTTTCGCGCGGTCAAATTTTACAGCGCAGTTAAAAAAAAGTAAAACTCATATAAATAAATAAATTCGTTTTTCCGGCTCTAACTCCACGCGCTTATGGCGGAGTTCACATTCTACGTGTCCCCCCATTATTTCGCCTCGATTGGCTACTTTTCTACGCTCACAAGATGGTAAATATCTTTTTGCTCGGATCCTTCCGATATTCTCACCTGCCTGTCACATTCATGTTTTAGTCGTAGGGCACAGCTGGGTAGGTTAATTCATGCTCCACAGAAAAAATATAAATAAAGTATAATACGGGGGACAAGCGTGCCACGTCAAACTGGGCCCCGCCCGAAAATGGTTGACCCACCACAATGGATCCCCTTTCTCCAGCTTTTGTCGCTTTGCGGGGTCTTTGGGTTTTCGTCCCCTCGCTATCGTCAAGGTCCAGATGGTGTGCCACGTGTCGGGGAAACGTGCTATTGTCCTACGTGGCATTGTTTATGGCCGCTTACGTAAAACCCTAGCCGTCAACAGCACCAAAACACACATAAATTGCACAAACATTAGTTGCGTTTAGACTAACCTCACCAGTCAGTAGTCACCCCCCATTAATTGATAAATAATTAATTAATCCAAATGGATTTGATTGACATAATTATTAATTCTATAATATTAATTATAGAATCTCATTTGGTAACATAATAGAGTATAATAATGTGACAACCAAAATAAGAATAAACAATTAAATGCATAATTGCATGTAAGCATTTGCAATCTGTGGCCTTTTCCGACTCGGGTGCATATATAAAAGGGCAATTTGTTAATCGGGCAAAGTTGTGAGAAAAATAAAATTATGAAGTTAGAATTAGACCCAGCAAATAAGTTGTGTTTGTTTTAGTTGTGTCATTTTCATGTTATATATGTTATAATAACGGATTGTATTGTGTTAAACTCCGTTATCTCAAGTTCTCAACAAATTTTTAACAGATGACCCAATAAGGACCTGATTTTTTAACGTGTCGCGTCTTTTTGTGTCAGGCTAATGAGTCATGCAAAAAATTGTCATATCTAATATCTAGATGTGGCAAATAATATCTTATTAAGTTTTTAACAAGTGATCCAATAATAACCCGACTCGTTAATAAATACCCCAAAACTACCAATTATTTTTGTATCATTTCGCATCAGGTTAACTGGTTATACAAAAATTTATCAGACTTAATTAGAATGTATCCAAAAAAATGGTTATATTTCGCAATAATTTTGAAGTTGTAAAATCAAAATTTTCCAGTTATACGGGGAAAATGACAAGGGGTCTACTTTGACCCATGGACAATTAAGCATGAATTATGGATGTCTCATTCGTGAAAGTAAAATGTAAAACATAATTTAAAGTGGGTCAAATGCCATTACGTGGGGTGATCTATCCCTTCCCCAATCTATATCCAATTGATTGGCATTTTCTGACTTGATTGTGCTAGTTAGGCTTGGTGGTCGCCGGAAAGGAATCCTTTTCGGATTCCTTCTACCTAATCATTCTTATCAAACAATCTAGATCTTTGAAATTTAATTAAACGGTTACAAACACGTGCTCACTCTAAAATTTAATAACTTTAGCCGTTGAATCAAATTTCAATGATCCAAATTGTTTGATGATGAGGATTAGGTGGAAGAAATCCGGAGATGATCCCTTTCCGTGGTTGCTTGTTTGCAATGAAGGTGATATCAAGTTTGAGAGAAGTTAGGGAGTTTGGATAGTTAGACTGATTACTGTTACTTTTTAAAATGGCATAGTTTGATAGAATAAGCGTTTCTCTTGATATCTATTTTTTTCATTTTCGTTTCATAATATGTGTTGTATGAATTGAGTAAATGAACACACGTCAAAAACGCTGATGGAAAGTCACATTTTCTGTTTATTATTTTAACAATGCGTGTATCGAACATAACATGATTAATGAACAAATCAAATTAATGTCAAGTCATTTAACATGATTAGCTAAATAAACGAAGTTTGAGCTTACTTGTATTTTGCATGAATTCGAAACGGAATAACACGATGTGACACAAGATGTCACTACTTGTCAATTACCACCTCTACATAGTGCATGTGAAAGTATAAGTTTGCACAATCATGGGCATTAACACATAATTGAGTGATTTAAGTGGTAAAAGATGAGTTCATCGCAATGTAAGATGTAGTTTATCACAATGGTAACATGGCGTCCTTTGGTTAATTTGTGTCATCACTTCAACAAAAGTGTTTTTTTGGAGATAAGAATCGGGCGAAATTACAAATATAGCGTTTTTGGTATACATGTTTAAAATGTAGGTTTTTTTTTTTTTTTAAATTGAGAGATCGGACCCCTAACTTATCATAAAACTATTTCATTATTTCACTTCCTTCGACGCTTGAGTTAACCCAATAAATTTATTGAAAATATAGTTTGTTTACTTGCTTAGAGTGAGACGAATCTAAAGTAAAAAACTGAAATGATTTGAAGAGAATCATGTGCAAATTAGCATATAGAGAAAACCTAATTTACCAACCGAAATCACACATTTTCTTGTCCCCAATACAATCTATCGCATAACGAAATAGAATGA
Organism: Malus sylvestris; assembly: GCF_916048215.2. Classification (NCBI taxonomy): domain Eukaryota; kingdom Viridiplantae; phylum Streptophyta; class Magnoliopsida; order Rosales; family Rosaceae; genus Malus; species Malus sylvestris. Next base: position 15,909,292 of record NC_062275.1, read on the forward strand.
CATGCAAAACAAAACTCCCGGAAAGAGACTATAAACCACACACCAAACTCAAAACTAGTATTATTTTTTTCCATTTATTAACAACAGCAACCAAGTCTTATTTCACTAAGTGAGGTCGGTTGAATGAATCATAGAACGCCAATGCACTTGGTTTTGCACTATGTCTTTCGTTAGCTCCAAATACTCTATATCTTTTTTAAAGTCTCTTTCCAAGTCTTCCTAGGTCTTTCTTTACCCCTTTTGCTCTGAGCCTCCGTCTCATAGTCACATCTTCTAATCAAAACATCAATAGGTCTTCAGTTCACGTGTTTAAACCATCTTAACCGATTTTCTCTCATCTTATCTTCAATTGTAGTCACCCCTGCTTTACCTCGAATATCCTCGTTTTTAATCCTATACTTTCTCGTGTGCCCACATCTTCAACAAAGCATTCTCATCTCCGCTATACTCATTTTGTCTACGTGTTAATTTTTGACCATCCAACATTCCGTGTCATAAAGCATTGCTAGCCTTATTGTCATCCTATAAAAATTTCCCTTGAACTTTAGTGACATACGACAATCGCACAACTCATCTGATGTACTCTTCCACTTCATCCATCCAACTTGTATTCTATGGTTGAGATCTTCATCTAATTCTTCGTTCTTTCGCAAGATACATCCAAGATAGCGAAAGCGTTCACTCTTTGGTACTTCGTGATCTTCAATCCTCACTCCTATCTCATTTAGACCCCATCTACTGAACTTGCACTCTATATACTCTGTCTTTGACCTACTTAGGCAAAGACCTTTTTAAATTCCAACTTTTCCCGCCAAAGGTTAAGCTTCACATTTACTTCCTCTTACGTTTCATCTATCAACATTATATCATATGTGAAAAGCATATACTAAGGGATATCATCTTAAGTATGTCCCATTAACTCGTCCATTACCAATACAAAATGGTAACTTAAAGCTGAGCCTTGGTGTAACCTTATTGTTATAGGAAAGCGCAGTTTATCCTTCATGAGTTCATAATGTAGTCCTTGCTCCATCATACATATACTTTATTGCTTGGATATATGATACTCGTCCAACTTTCTTTTCTATAGTCTTCCAAAGAATTTCTCTTGAGTCCTTATCATGCACTTTTCCAAATCTAGAAAGGTCATGTGAAAATCCTTTTTGCATATTTTTATATAGTTCCATCGATCTTCTTAAGAGATAGATTGTTTCTATAGTCGAGCTTTGGCATGCACCTAAATTGAGTGTCTGAGACCTGTTTTTCCTGCCTCAATCTATGCTCAATTACTTTCTCCTAAAGCTTCAGTGTATGACTCATTATTTTAATACCCCTATACTTCATGCAATTTTGTATGTCACTCTTATTCTTGTAGATAGGCACTAAAGTTTTTTTCGCCACTCATTTGACATCTTCTTCATTTTCAAAATCTTATTGAAAATGTTTGTGATACCTTTCACACTTCAATCGATATATCGTCCGGACCCAATTCTTTTCTATGTTTCATCTTTTTCAAAGCTACAACCATTTTCCATTTTCTGATTTGACAGTAGAAGGAGTAACTTCTACATTATTCCGAATTACTCAACTCACCCAAAGAAGTACCCCTTTCGTGTCCTTCATTGAAAAAATTATGAAAATAAGCTCTCCATCTATCTTTAACAAAGTTCTCTGTAGCTAGAACATTTCCATTCTCATCCAAGATGCACTTACTTGGTTCAAGTCTCTTGTGTTCCTTTCCCTTAATCTAGCCAGTTTATAGATATTGAATTCTCCTTTTTTTTGTATCTAATCGCTTATACTTGTGTTCAAAAGCCACTAGCTTCACTTCTCTCACAACTTTCTTTGCCTCATTCTTCACTCTATTATACTTCTCATAAGTTTCTTTGGTTATATTCTTGTACAAGATTTTACAACATTGCTTTTTAGCATTAACATTTTCATGTACATCCTTCTTCCACCACCAAGATTCCTTTTGATGTGGAACAAAACTCTTGGACTTTCCTAATACCCTTTTTGTAACTTTTCGGATATAACTAGCAATGAAATATCACATTTGACTAGCGTTTCCCTCTATATCCCAAACACATTTAGCAAGTACTTTATCTTTGAAAGTGACTTGTTTTTCTCCTGTTAGATTCCAGCATCTAGTCCTTGGACATGTCAAGGTCTTGTTTACGGTGCCATTTTTATTTCCATACCCAGCACAACCACCATAGTTAGGCTTCACATGACGCTAATTTGGCTACCCGTTTATAGTGAGAGGAGCGTTGATCTAAAAACACAGTTTTGATTTGAGACAAACAGGAACTAAAGGGAGGAAGAATTCACCAAGAGGATTAGAGGTCAAACCTGAATCAATTGCTAGGCAGTAGAGGTCCAACGCAACCCCCTTAACTAAATGTGAAGAGTAAGAGATGGAACTTTGCGACAGAAGACTTTTGAGACGGCTAGTGGAATGAATATATGAAAGTGAGTGGTATTTTTTTAATTACTAGCAAGATAACTATTATAATTTACACTAGGCAGAAGGGAATTCACTATAATGAGTAGAAAAAGAGGGCCTATATATCCAGTAGAGCAATTTACGACTTGAAACAAAGTGAGTATTATTTAAGTGAGAAAATTTAGGTAGTTTACTTTAAATTCAATTACATTTATCTTGTTTTTAAAACTGGTAAATCAGTGGGTGTCCTACAAAATCGTGTGCAATTTTTATGAAGCTTTTTGTCATTCACCATCTCTTACTTATATTTTGGCCTAATTGGATTATTACTTCCTATTGTCATAGAGTAGTCGGAAGATAGTTTCAGTGGTAAAAAGATTAGGATTTAAGCCCCTGTGATGAAGTCTGTTAGGATTTATGATTAAAATTGAAAATTTTGTCAACTCTCCATTAATTATTAGTACGTGAGTCACACATATGAGACTAAAACAGAACTTGTCGTTAATTGTTAGCACGGTTTACAAGTGAGACTAACTTTATCCATTTAGCCTCATGTGCTAACATTCAACAAAGAGGTGACAAAAAATTTCATCTTGGGCCTAAATCCTAACATCCTTTACCACATGAGTTTAAATCCTAATTTTGTTTTAGAGAAGTGTTATTGACACTCCAAAAATATTATTCTACACTCCTCGCAAGTGTATTTTTCTTTCTAAATATAGAAAGTTTGGAGTGTATAATGATAAATTTGGAGTGCCAATAACAATTCCCCTTTTTTTATCACAGAAACTATCTTCCGACTACTCTATTATCACAGAAACTATTAATCCAATTAAGCCTTTAATTTTTAAAATTGCTTATTTCTTATGGAGAGGAGAAAAAGAATAGGGTAGAGTTGTTCCATAGCTTTTTATTTTGAAGAGGGGAAGTAAAAAGGAAAATCTAGTTCCTTCTTGTGGAGGGGGATCCTGTCCGGATTCATTTTGTTGGGATCCTAGGGATTCCAACATCCTAATCGTTTATCGTATACCTTACGGTCAGTTTTCGTTAGATATTATTTGTGTTTAATTTTAAATAAAAAAATCAAATGATTTCTGACCGCATGATACACGATGAATGACTAAAACGTGGGGATCCTAGATCCGGATGGGATCCAATTTCCCTTCTTGTTGAACTCAGCACATTAATTAATGAGTATTTCATAAAAAATTAGTGAGGGGTATTTGTTTATGAATATTTGCTAACAGCTAAGAAGTAACACTATATAGCACTTTGTTTATTTTGTTCTATAAAATACGTATTAAAAATTCAAGCAGGAATGCAAATACTATAATATGTAAAGGCAAACTTAGACTACGGTGCTCATATAAACAACCTTATAAGTTATATGTATGACACAATATATATTGAAAAATTATTAAACACAGAGATTGTGTTTGTCGCTAATTATTTATGTGACATGCGTTTATTTAACAAGTAACTTCTTTGTTAAAACACTTAACAAACATATGCTGAACATGTGAAAATTTTAAGATTGTACTTTAATTGTAAGAAAGAATCTCTCATGAGCTAGTCATATAGGACCACAAACCCTAAATTGAAAAATAATAAATAAAATTTGAGAAGACGAAACTTTATGTTAAGTTTATTTTTTTTATCACACAATAGATTTATTAAATTATATATTAAATTAGAAAATCGAGAGAATTCAAATCCACGTCATGTTGCAAGAACAAATTCTTTTCTACTACCATGGTAGAGCCACTTTCTTTGTGAAGTTTATTTGGCTTTAAACTTTTTGGCGGTGCAGTGTTTTAAGACAAAAATGCATAAGAAAGGTCCACAAAGTGGGACAAAGCATGTAGCATCAATGATCATACAGTGATTTTTTTTCACGAATTGTTTATTTTAATTTAACTTTTGCTTTTTAAATTTATTTTTTATAAAAATCCAATCTAAGGTTCTAGTTCTCTCTTCCCATTGTCCTTGTGTGCGAGTTCTGAGTTTTAAATAGCAAGATTATCTCTTCACCTTCTAATCTCCCTTCTTTTTCTTTTCATCCTATTTAAATGATTATGATTAAGACAGATTAATATTTTGCATTGATTTATTTATTTTTTAAGACAAAGAATAAATTGTGAGAGAAAGAAAGAAAATGAGTCGAATTAAAATGAGAAAAAAAATTCTATTTCGAGAGAAGGCCCCTTTATCTTCTCTTTAATTTGCTTAAATACATGGAACAATTCTTTAAGAAAAGCACATTACATTTTCAAACAATATTCTATTGGAATTTGGATTATTTGGAAATAGATCATCTCCGCGTCTTTCCCTCCGAAGCCTAGGGATCAAGTGATCCGGATATTTGAAATTTGATTTAACAGTTAAAAACAAAGAAATTAGTAAAAACTTTTAAAAATTATAATAATTTTTTACTGTTGGATCAAAATTTAAAAGTTCGAATCACTTGATCTCTGGTTTTGAAGAGAGAGATCCAGAGAGGATGACACACCCCGTTCTTAAGATTGTGTTCAGGACTCGTGACGGCCAGCATTCCCTCCTTCGGGACGGGGTGTGTCAGTTCGGAAGCAACATCATTTAGCACCATATGAGCATATTCATTGATTCCCACACTCTCCAAAGTGTATAATATTGTACCTATGGTACAAAGGTGTACTACAATCTTTACCAAAAAGTGCCTCAAATGGTTACGTCACTCTCACGTGACGGCCAGCATGCTCTCCTTCGGGACGAGGTGTGTCAGAGGATCTCTTTCCACTTATTTGTACCTCAAGTAAGCAATAATTCAATTATTTTATTTACTAAACTATTCATTTAAGTGTGGTAGTGGTACACGACAAGTTCATTCATGCTATTACTATAAAATGAGATATAAAAAAAAACATAATTATATTGTCCTCAAATCTCAAGATCCCAAAGCTTACGTATTGTGGACAAAAGGGTAAAGTAATTTTACGGGGAGAAAATGCTATCGTTCTTGTAAGAGCGACTAAATAGTCGTTGATCAAATATATGTTTTATAATACGACACATCCAAATTAATAACTCATAATTTCTTATTGCATTGACATAGTGAGTTTCTTAATACCGAGTCATGTAACAAAAAGCAAGGTAATGATTTGCAATTTTATGTAGTTTTTCTTTCGTAATATATTCGATATTATATGCGCTAAGGTTACGTTTGGTAAGCAGAAAAGAATTTATTCTAAATAATTTCCCATGACTTTTCCTAGGATATAAGAAATGCATTTTTCCATTGCCATGATTGGTGAAGTTGGGAATGAAATAGGGAAGAGAGGGACAATTCAGTGTTTTAGTTTAATGAGGAGGATAAAGTAAGAAAATAAAATTTTGGTATGAAGATATATTATCGAAAAAATATATATTATCAATATAATTGAGTTTTTAATATTATATAAAGGTATTATTGTACTAAAAATTTGCAATTAATGTTAATTGGTTGCAATAAATGTCAAAAAAATATGGGAAGGAGGACTCATAGGGTGGAGAAATTTTTCAATTTGCTGGGAGCATGGCCCGAAACATAAAAAATGTCATGATATAAATAGTTGAAAAATCTCTCCATGGTGGTGAGGATTTTCTTTTCCCCTATATTTTCCATCATTAATTACAGTTTTTCGACATGGACTTGCGAAACATGGGAAATGAAGTGATTTCCCTTTCTCATGTCTCTTTCTGCCAACCAAACCTTGTCTAAGGGTTGTGGGAGTGAGCTAAATCCTCATAATGACTACCATAATAATTTAAGAGAATTGTTATTCGCATTAAAAAAATTTCATTTTACACTCTAAACTTTCTATAATTAGAAGGAAAATTATACTTATGAGGAGTGTAGAATGAGATTTTTGGAGTGCTAATAACAGTTTCCTAATTTATTTTGAATTCACCTCATCTTTGATAAAAATCGAACCTAAGACCACTCACTTACTACTAAACTGTAGTACTAAATGGTTGCAATTCTTATTTAGTTAGACATTCACATTTTGGTTCATGCATGGGGTTTAATTACTGAACCAATTTTTCCATGGTACCAATATTGTTATTATCATATTTTGTGAAACTTGAGTCGATAAATAATTTTGTATTTTGTTATCTTTTTTCTTAACAAACAATATTAACTACACTAAAAAGGTAGGAGAGTGGATTAAACCTCACAATGAGATAATAATAATCTAGGCTAAGCTTCACGATGTTATCAGTTAATAAACTATATAAATTTTTTGTTTTCTTCAACTATGGTCCATACATTCACATAATTTTTTATGTTAGTTTGCGCCCTAACAAGCTTTTAAACTTTTTAAGCATTATGATTAAAATATTAACATGTTTGGTTTCATTTTTGGATTCAATTTTTTATTTTGAAACTAATAATTACTTCATAATTTAATTAAATTAAATTCATTTTTTTTTAAATTGAAAAAAAAATTTATTAATTTTGAAAACTAGAAATTGTTTCTCCAGTTGGGTACCAAACAACCACAAACTTCCTAGCATAAATTTAGCTATTTAAGCACATAAGATGGTTAAACGTGGTGGGCCGCTCTCCAAAAGTGGGCTAATTTCATCTTTGGGCCACATAAATGCCAATAGGATTGTAATTTCTAGGCCGAGCCCCATTTTGGCATTAATATTAACCCTATCTCTTTATGTATATGTTTATACGTCGCAAAACTGTTCTCTTAAGGTCTTTATTTTGAAAACATGTGAGGTCGTTTTTCATATGGTCTTCCAGATTAATTTTATGGTAGATTAACCTATGAATTTAAATAATTCTTGTTACACCAAAATGCAATAATTCTGCAAAATTAATAAATTAAAAAAAAAAAAATCTCACTTGAAACCTTCTGTCTTCTTCCCCCACCGTCTCTCTCCTCCATATTCCCGTCCTATATAAATCTCTCTCCATCATTCACCCACCTTCTCTCATCTTGAGTTTTTTGTTTTTTCTTTTATCATATGAAAAAGGGAGAGGGAGTTGTAAACACGAAAATTCTGTATCGAATGAAACGAGAACACGTGTACAAAGTAGATTTGTATTGATGAATTTGTAGGATTACAATCTATGTTTACAATTTTCCTCTGATTCAATCTTCAAATTTGATGTAAATGCGTAGGTTGTTGATCTAAGGGTCGCGATGACTTGATCTCGGACGAACGATTGAACAATTGCTTCAAGTTTGAGCTTGAAACAATGCGTGGATAGTCTTCACCTCAGGTTTAGGGTTGTGGCAAAGGGAGTATTGATGTAGAATTTCGTTGATTCAAGGGTCTTGGTGACTTGATCACGAATCAAACGCTGTTACAAGTTTTGAGCTTGCAACAAAGTCTTGAAGGAATCGGCACGAGTGCTTGTTGATTCTTCAAGGGAATGCTTCGGCTTTGGTCAAAAGAAAGCTTTGGCTTTGGTTGTGCGTTCTTCGAATAGAGCTTTGGCAGCGTATTAGTCTTCAAAGATTTGGCAGAGGTTCTTCTGAATGTGTAATTTTCGACCCTATGCTTGTGGGAGGAACTTGTATTTATAGACTTCTCAAAGCTTACCTTTGTATGAATTTAGCTTCGATTTGTGTCTTGATTCATCCATGGGATAATTTAGGCATATTTTGTGTTTAATTTTTGCCACCTTTACTCCTTGGCCGAAATTTAGAGGCTTTATTGCCTATTTTGTGAACAATCTTCAATTCTTACTTGTTTTGTGAAGATGCCTTAGCTTTTTTCCATTTTTAGGATCATTTTAGACCCTTTTGCCGAATTTAAGGGAGTCTTCTCCCTTGAGCTGAATTTTGGGAATGTTTTTTACTTCCCTTGCTTGATTTATGCCACATGTCATTGATGGCTTGTCCGTTTGTGATGAGTCATATGCCATGTGGAGTTTTATGATGCATCATTTGTATGCAACAAAATTTACGTGTCTACAAATGCCCACTTCAAGGCACGTTGTAGGCATGTGCTTGTCACATGTAGGAAACGTGTTTTGAAGTCTTGCAATGTGAATGTTCTAACTCAAGGGTCGTTGAGACTTAATCTTGAATTAGGTTTCTTTTTCAAGGGTCGTAGAGGCATATTTCTTGAATTGAAACGATGAATTTCGTCAAGGGCCGTTAAGGCGTATGTCTTGAACGAAACATTTCTTCCAAGACCATAGATGCTTGATCTTGAATAAATGAAATTTTTCTTCAATAGCCGTAGAAGCTTGATCTTGAACGAAACTTTTCTTTAAGGGCCGTAAAAGCTTGATTTTGAAAGAAATGAAATTTTTCTTCAAGGGCCGTAGAAGCTTTATCTTGAAAGAAATGAAATTTTTTCTTCCAGGGCCATAGATGCTTGATCTTGAAAGAAAATTTGAAAATGGATAAATCAGCACATACTCATTGTGTGTATTGATTTTCCATAATTTTTTGACAAAATACATTTGGTGTATTTTGAGACTTGGACTTTTTCCTTGTAGTTGTGGGAAAAATGTTAGGAACCACCTTTAATTTTGGTAATGAGGGTGATTTCCTTCAAAGTGTTGAAAGATTTGGTGATTTGGTGATTTCCTTCAAGGTTTTAGAAAGATTTAATGTTTGCCCTTGGGCAAGTAGGATATGCATTTTTTCCTTTCCCTTTCTTTTTTTCCAAAGCAAGGAGGGTGTTTTTCCTTTCCCCTTTTGTTTTCCACGGTAAGGAGGGGTTCTTTCCTTTGTTGTTTTGGAAATTTTGAAGCCCTTTCCTTATTTATTTATTTATTTTTTGTTTCCCTTTTTTCTCTTTGCTGATTTTTGTTGCAAAAACAACATGTATTTTCCTTGTTGGTTTGGGAAATATGTCATCTGATTTGCATGCCAAGTTTGAGGTCGATTTTTCTTCTGGAAAATTCTGTAAAAATATGGAAAACGTAGCTTTATCTCTTATCGTTTCAGGCATATATCGCACACCACTAGGAAAAATCGGGAAAGCCTTCAACTCGTCATTTTCCTACAGCTGCGTAATTCTGATGGGAAAACAACTTCTATGGGATTAACTTTGAAAACTGGAACTTTTGACTTTAGGAAAAGTTATGAAACTTTGAAACAACAATCATCAGCCTTCTAGCTTCCTTCTCTAATTGGCCTTGCATCAAAATTCCTCCGGAAAGTCGAATTATCACCAAAAACGTCATGCTTGCGCAAATTAGCTGAAACTTGCCCTTTTTTGCTTGGAATTTGCTTCCTTCTTTTGGTTGGAATGTGCTTCCTTGTTTTGATTTTCCTTTTGCTATTTGGGTATGTATTTCCCTTACAACATTAGGAAGCAATTGACCCCTATTTATAAGACAATTGGGTGTGTATTTTTCCACAATTCCTACCCTTGCCGTGTGCTTGCTTTGCCTTGGGTTTTTGCTGCTATGCTTGCCGTGAGTTGCTTGCTTGGAGTGTGTTGCAGTGCGTCACTTTTTACCGTGTGGTGCTATGCAAAAGACTGCAGCAGGTTCGCGATGTGTAGTGCCTTTTGGTCACAGTTTTCCCTCGGTGGTGACGTTGACGTGCAGTGCAAGAAACTGCTTGCGTATAATCATTGCGGGGTTGTGTAGTGCGATTACGCATCATTTTGGTTTTCTTTTCTATTGTAGTGTGCGTTGAAGGACCATCTTGTAGCTGCCCTATTTGCTATGAAGTGAAAGAAATTACTTACGTAATCGCTGCAAGTTTGTGTAGTGCGATTGCATAGCATTTTGGTTTTCTTTGCTACTGTAACGTGCATTGAAGACCCTCTTGTAGCTGCTCTCTTTGCCGTGCTCTTCAAGCTTTTGTGGGTGATTTCTTTTCATCGTTGTGACTTTGTCATCGTCATCCTTCCACGCTTACAAGGTTTGTCTCGCATGTCTTTCGCTTTAGCGAAGCAATTTTTTTCTTCTTTGTTTTTTTTCTTGTCATCCCACCTTGTGCTTATGTTGCCTTGTTTGTTTTTTTGCAGCCGTGGTATTTTTTAAGTGCTTTAAGAGCAATACCATCACCATTATTGCGAAGGAAGGCGATTCACAAGATAGGGGAACGACATTGAAGCTTTGTGCGCTGTTAACTGGCCCTAAAGCACTTGTTCTTCCTTCAAAAGACAACTCGATGCACATCAAGTTGTGGTCTTCTGAAGCATCTTGGGAGGTAACAGATTTTGGACAACCAAATACGAAGAAGAAGGTGTGTATATCGAGAATTCTTATCTTGAATCCTTCGTACCATGTTCGTGACAATTCACCTGCTTTGCTTCTTAGTGATCGCGTTTGTAGCGGAGCTGCGACTTGGAATAACACTTTGTCGACTACTGGAGAAGCCATCTTTGTTTTTGCTTATTTTGTAATACCGCTTTGTAGCTGAATTTTTCTTTTAAAGAAATAAATTATTCTTCAAAATGTTTGTATTTTTGGTGATAGTGTGACTGTACGTGAATTTTTTAAGCTTTAAGTTGCCTAAGTACCCTCGGTTGATAAGGGATCAAGTCATGACGTAGTTCAAATGAGTGATGGATTGTTTTGATGGTGATTTTGCCATACATAGTTTATGCTCTTACGGGCCAAGAGCGTTGGGTGTCGCTTTTGAAGCTCGTGAGACCAATGAGCATTGGGTGTTGCCTTTTAAGCTCGTGCGGACAAAGAACAGTGTTGTCAAGTAGTTTAGGCTTATGCAGGCGAGAAGCATTGTTGCTGTGTGCAGTTTAGGCTTGTGCTGGCAAAAAGCATTGGATGTTTATTTAAGGGGGTAGTAGCGCTTCAAGAATCTGCCATTGATGGGGCCAATCTTCAAGCCGTCTTCTGCCATGATTAGGTTGGCATCATTGGTGTAGACTTCTTATATTACATAAGGTCTATCCCATTTTGATGTGAATTTGCTTTTTATTATGTGAGTTATGATGATAGGCCTTCGTAATGCCAAGATAAGATCTCCAGTTTGGAAAGACCTTGGGCAGACCTTCTTGTTGAATGTCTTGGATAGTCGTGCTTGGTAGCATTCCAAGTGTTCTTGAGCTTCGAGCCTCATTTTTTTCAAGTGCTTCTAACTCTTGAAGTCGTAGCTTTGCGTTTTCCTCTTCAGTCAAGCCTTCTTGTATAGCCATCCTTAGTGAGGGGACTTGACTTTCGAGTGGCAAAACATCTTCCACGCCATATACGAGAGCATAAGGCATAGCTTGGGTAGGAGTTCTATGTGTCATCCTATATGCCTAAAATGCTTCACTTATTCTTTCGTGCCAGTCTTTCTTTGTTCGGCCGATTACCTTCTTTAGGAGGTTGCACATCGTTGGTTGGAGCATGATACATGGAAGACTTGTGCTGCTTAAACTTGTATTTCTCATAGAGCTCGTCCATGAGTCGGTTGGAGAAATTTTTTCTGTTGTCAATGATGATTTAGCAAGGCACACCATATCGGTGGATGATATGCTCCTTATTGAAATGGATGACAGTTTCCTTCTTGACTTCTTTTAGGGGTACGACTTCAACCCACTTGGAGAAGTATTCAGTTGTAGATAGGGTGTAGGCTTCTTCGGCAGACGACTTTGACGTGATTGGTCCTACGACGTCCAATCCACATGCATCAAATAGCTATGAAGCAACCGTAAGGTGTAATGGCTCAAGTGGTTGATGTATGAAGTTAGCATGGAATTGGCAGGCTTGGCACCTTTTGGCGTGTTCTAGGTAATTTTTCACCATACTTGGCCAGTAGTAGCCCATCATTTTAAGCTGGAAGTGCACCTTGGTCCAGACTGATGCGTTCCATATACGCTTATGTGTGCTTCTTCCATGGCTTGATTAGTTTCTTCCTCACCTAGGCATCTTAGAAGTACTTATTCAAAAAAGTGTCGGTAAAGTGTTCCTTTGTAGTAGAGGAAGCGAGGTGCCCGTTGACATATCTCAGAGCGGTGTTTAGGATCATCTGGAAGCTTTCCATGCTCCAAGTGGTCGATTAGCGGCTGTGTCCACTCTTTAGTGTCGATTGGAAGTACTGAGATGACATTTGTATCATCTAGTAGCATTTCAACGACTAGTAGGATCTACACGACCTAAAATGCCTACAAGGACGGCTGGCTTTCATTAGACGCTTCATCTCTAACCTCGCTAGACACTGTCAACCCTTAAGTCGACTCATGAAGAATGACGCTCCCATTCATATAGGATGACATCTTCCGCAATGCCTTCGAGAGCATAAAGTGATACCTGCAAGCCCAACTGCCTTAGGAGTACCCGTGCCTAAAAAACCATTCATCCTATACATTGTTGCACAAGAAGGTTCCGTTAGAGCACTCTTGGCATAAGAAAATGAAGACCAAAAGGAAAGACCACTTGATTACCTAAGTAGAACCCTCATTGGTGCCGAGCTCAACTACTCATCAACCGAGAAGATATGTCTTGCCTTAGTCTTTGGCTTCCAAAAACTTAGACACTACATGCATGTTTACACCATCCACTTGGTTGCCAAAGCTGACCTAGACAAATACGTCATGTCCAAGCCAATTTTGACAGGGTGACTAGCGAAATAGGCATTACTTCTTAATCAATACAAGATTATCTACATTCCAGCTAAAGTCGTCAAGGGACAAGCGCTAACAGACTTCCTTGGCGACCATCCAATCCCAGCCGATTGGAAAATCTCAGGCGACCTGCCTGACGATGAGGTATTCTATGTTAACATCTTCCCAACATGGACGATGTTCTTCGACGGATATGCAGAGGTGCCAGTTTGCCAAAGATGGGTCTTGATTCTGGCATGCTTTGAATGGCCTTGATCTTTGATTGGTCCACTTCAATGCCACGATGCTTGATAATGAAGCCAAGGAACTTCCCAGAAGTAACGCTAAATGCATACTTCAACGGGTTCATTTTGAGGCTGTAGTGTCAAAGTTTGTCGAACATTATCTATAAGTCATTTAAGTGATCAGATCTCTTCTTAGTCTTGACAACCACGTTGTTTATGTAACATTCTACATTTTTATGTAGAATGTCATTGAAGATTTTTTGCATTGCGCGCTGATATGTAGCTCTAACGTTTTTAAGACCAAAAGGCATTACCTTGTAGTAGTAGTAGATACCTTTTGGAGTGTGGAAGGCTGTTAATTTCTCGTCTTTGGGAGCCATGCGAATTTGATTGTATCCAGATGAGCCATCCATGAATGATAGCGCCTCGTGGCCAGTGGTTGCGTCCACCATGATTTCGATGATTGGCAAGGGAAAGTCATCATTTAGGCAAACATCGTTGAGATCTCGGAAGTCTACGCAACTTAGGGTATTGCACTTCTCGGATGAAGCCTGTTTTGATTAGCTTGTCAATCTCGGCCTCAATTTTTATGGGATGTGCTCGGATCGATAGCGTATTTGAGTTTGCTTTATTGATCGCGTTCCAGGCTTGACTGCAAGACAATGCACGACGATGATAGGGTCAAGGCCGGGCAACTTTCTTATAGGTCCAAAAAGAGACATCTTTGTACTCCAATAGCAGTTGGTAGTACTCTTCGACCTTGACCATACTTAGCAGTGTACTTACAAAGATAGGCTTTGGTTATTCGCTTGTGCCTAAGTTGAGCTCTTTGAGACCATCAACCATGGTTTGCCCCCCGCCTTCGAGTTGAGGTGGCATAGTAGTGACATCTTCCTTCGGGACTTCGTCTTCTTCATCTTGGATCGTGATGTGGAAGACGTCTTGGACCTTCTCTTCAATACCGTCCCCTTGTGCTTGTTGGCATGAAGATTGGCCGGTGTGGATAATGGTACACCTTCTTACTTCAGTGGTCTTTTTGTGTCCACCTCCAAGGTTGCTTTGCATTTCATCCTTGAAGGAATAGAGCTTCGAACATCGTCTTTTTCTGCTAGATCATCGAGCTTTTCTTCCTTCGGCGTTGTCTTCCTCTTTCTAGAAGGCTCATTGGTTTCTTCAAGTCTTTCTAAGGTCGACTGTCTTGGAGGAGAACTAGACATGTTGCTTTGTTTCTTGGGTTTTGACAACCTTTCGAAAATAGAGCTTTGAGGTGTTGGTGTGTTAAAACTTTTAAAGACAGAGGTTTGGTCTTGTCCACTAATGCGATCAAGTGCTAAACCCTAGGTTTTGAAGGGTTCAGTCAATCGAAGATTGATGTTCGAGGGGCATGTTTAGGCTTCTCTTGATTTTGTTCAATGCTCACGTTGATGTGTTAAGCGCTAACGTTCTTCGCTTTTCTTGAGATCTTCACAGGTGTATTTGGTGTGAAGCCAAGTCCAGCTTTGTTGTTGTTAACTCTGTAACCATGCTACTTTAACTTTTTTTGAGTCTCGATAAAGTCACGTTCTTTGTCGTTGACGGTGTTTGCGTTATTCTTTCCAAGATTTGAATAGAAGGAAATCGTACCAACCTTTGACACGAATTTGTAGGCGTTTGGGTTGAAACATTCTTCGAACTTCTTGGTTGGAAGAAAGCTTGGTTCTACCCTCTTTGGCAAGGGTTTTACAAAACCTTGTGGTGGTTTTGAAACTTTAATGTTGCCTAGCTGTGTCAGAGGTAACACTGCATTTATCTTGAGCAACTTTACATCGTCTTTGTGTAGCTATGTGACGGTTTTGCTTGCTCTAATTTTGAATGGGGATTGCCTATTCTTTTTTCTCGACATTAGGATTTATCGGAAGATTGATATGCTTGACCCTTTTAAGGGTGTCACACTCTCTTTGGTTGTTGTGGGCTTAGCAGACACATCGTCGTCTTTGCTTGAAGATAGCACGACTTCATTTTCTTGTTCTTTGGGCATGGCTTGCTATTCATTCTTTTTGGGTGCCGCTTTGCTTGTGGACTTGATCACTTTTGGAAGAGCTTCATGCACCATTTCTTCATCCATGTAGAACTTGGCGTCTGCAAAGTGTGATTTGCCTTCGGTGAATGGCTTGGTGTCGCCTTTTATCACCTTCACCTCTTCTCGGTAGAAATTTAAGCATTAGTGGAGGGTGGACAACACCACTCTATTCTCTTGGATCCAAGGCCTTCCCAAGAGCAAGATGTAGGAAGTTCTCAAGTCAATCACGTGGAATAGCGTGCTTAACTTGAGTTTGGCAATGGTCATTTCGACTCGGACCATGTTTATCGCTCTTTGTCATCCTTAGTTAAAACCTTGGATTAAAAGACGGCTTCGGGATAATTCATTTACCTTGATGTCGATTGCAGTCATTGTTGACTTTGGCATGATATTTATGGCCGAACCTCCATCCACAAGCATGTGGTTGACTTTGTGCTCCCTCACATACCCAGAGATGAAGAGAGGACGGCTGTGAGGCTTTGACCCTAGCAGCAAGTCTTTTTCAGTTAATGTGATTGTGTCATGGGCGGCACATCATGTGGCATATTCTTGTGGTCGAAGCTTCAAGCCTTCATCTTTGCTTTCTAGCACCTCGTGGTCGTCAGGACTTGCCAAGACCGCTACTAGTGCTTTTCACATATCCTTGGGCAATCGCAGTGTCTCATCGATGCTAAAGTGTGTTGGCAGGCTTTCTTTAGGCGTGAGATTTTTCTTTTCCTCTCCAACAATAACTTTGCCTTTTGAGGGCTCTTCTATCTCTATTTCTACCATGTGACATGCATCGGTAGTGCACTATTGGAAAAAGTCCTTCAAGAAGTACTCATGCAAAAAGATGGGAATGCGCGGCTCTTGCTCCATAGGTTCCCTAGCGTGCGTCGGCTTAGCAGCTTTTACGTTTCTCTTGGGCTTCCTATTGTTGCGACGATGGTGCTTTCTCTTTGTTCGACCTTTGGCTTTGCATCTTGTGGTCTTGGCTTCATTGTCTTCTTGTAGGTTACCAGTGTCCACCCCTCTTTATCGTTAGTAAGTGCATTTTGGTCACTTGCCTTCAGTGATGGTTGTGTAGAAGGTGCCATATGGCTTGAGGATAGACGAGAATAAGCATATGTTACTTGGAGAGGCATGGGATCGAATGATCCAAACACAATTGCAGTAGTGTGTGTTGCGGCTGTGTTTTCAAGGTCGAGTTCAATTCGCCCTTGTTGTGCCAGTTTCATGATGAGCTATTTGAGGATGAAGCACTTGCCAATAGGATGGCTCACAATATGATGATATTTGCAATACCTAGGATCATTAACGCGATTCATCTATTCTGGGCGTTTGCATTCAAGTAGCTCAATCACATTTTTCTCCAACAAGTAGTCTAAAAAAAAGGGTACGTCTTTTACTTCAGCTTCCTCAATGTGTTTTTTACCTATCTTGGGGTGCGAGAAGGCTCACCTCTTTTTATCTTCATTGCTTTGTTCTTGGAGGAGATCTTGACGGGCGTAAGGGAGGTCTTGATGGGGGTAGTGTTGACAACAAAAGCTGCTTTGGCGGGTTTCTTTCTAATCTTGTCTACTTTTGGAGTGAACACCTTGTCATTTTTAAAGTCGGTGGTTGGCTCTTTTTTCCCATGGTTGGTGATACTCAGCTCCATGTCATGTGAATGAGTCGCCAGTTCCTCAAATGTCATTGGCTTTTTGCCTTTAAGGATGTAGTGTAGCCCCTAATGCATGCCTTGAACGCACATCTCAAAGGCTAAGGTTTCAGAAAGCTGATCATTGCAATCTAGACTTAATGAATGCAATATGTTGATGTAGTGGACGACATGTTCATCCTTTCATTGCTTCGTACTCGTCAACTCTAGCATGCTTACGGTGCGGTGAGTTCTGTAGAAGCGGTTAAGGAATTCCCTTTCAAGCTGATCCCAGCTGTTGATAGACTTGGGCTCGAGGTCAGTATACCAGTAAAAAATGTTACCTTTTAGTGAGTACACGAACTGCTTGATGAGGTAGTCTCCCTCTGCCCCAACATTGTTGCAGGTTTCGATGACATGGGCAATATGTTGTTTAGGATTGCCCTTTCCATCGAATTATATGAACTTTGGCAGCTGATAACCCTTTGGCATCCTTAAAGAGCCAATCTTCTTGGAGTAGGGGTTTGAGTACAACATGGAGTCATGCGAGCTTCCTTGGTACTGCGCCTTGATGGTGCTAGTGATCATTTCCTGTATATGTTGGATAGAGAGGGATCCCCTGAGCGTTGTTGCTTGGTTCAGCTTCTCCTCCGCTTTCTCCACCAGAGGCTCTTCCTTTTCATCGGTTTCCTCATTTGGTGGATCAACCTTCGGGTCAGCTTTGTCTACGTGCTGCACCTCTAGACGGTTGATGAACGTAGCAATTTGTAAGTCATTCTCCTCCACAGTCTTTGTCAGCCTTGCAATTGCTTCACTCATTTGAGCCAGCTACTCCTCGATGGAAGTCGCGCCTTTAGTCATGACTTGCAACGTTACGGGACATGAGCTACTTGAGTCGGCGTCAGAAGTCAAAGACTCAGAGTACCTCCTCGAACTTTCTTTTCTTGGTGCCTTAATGAGGCCAGGGTGATCAGAGGTTCGTGCCTTGGGTGCTCTTGCTCCTTCAGCAGAGTTGATGGAGGGGTGGAAGGCACGACAGAGAGAGTTCTTGCCTTGCTTCGGGTTGTGACGCCCAAAGTGCCACCACTTGCGGCAAAGATGCCCTTGTTGTTCGTGTTGGTAGCGAGAATAACTTGATCCTTTCTTGATGCCATGTATGTTTCTTGTGTATTTGAAGACAGAGATGAGAGGCAGAGAAATCTCACTGGGCATGCCAAATTTGGAAACACGAAAATTATGTATCAAATGAAACGAGAACACGTGTATAAAGTAGATTTGTATTGATAAATTTGTAAGATTACAATCTCTGTTTGCAATTTTCTTCTAACTCAGTTCTCAAATTTGATGTAAATGTGTAGATTGTTGATCCAAGGGTCGCGATGACTTGATCTCGGACGAACTATTGAACGATTGCTTCAAGTTTTGAGCTTGAAACAATGTGTGGATAGTCTTCACCTCAGGTTTAGGGTTGCGGCAAAATGAGTGTTGATGTAGAATTTCGTTGATTCAAGGGTCTTGGCAACTTGATCTTGAATCGAACGCCGTTACAAGTTTTGAGTTTGCAACAAAGTCTTGAAGGAATCGGCACAAGGGCTTGTTGATTTTTTAAAGGAATGCTTCGACTTTGGTCGAAAGAAAGCTTTGGCTTTGGTTGTGCGTTCTTCGAAGAGAGCTTTGGCAACGTATTAGTCTTCAAAGATTTGACAGAGGTTCTTCTGAATGTGTAATTTTTGATCCTATGCTTGTGGGAGGAACTTGTTTGGTATGCGCATGACAAAACGGGAGAGTTGTTCTGTTCTGCGTTTGGTGCGCATGACGGAGAACAAAACCAAAAGACAAAGAAATCAAAACAAGCTCAATAGGAGGAGTGGAAGCAGACAAACAAAGGTGGATCTTTGGTTGCAAATGTTGAATTGGGTTGATCGATGCACTACAAAATACAAAGAAATCTAAACAAGTAAATCAGAAAAGAATACAAAGAAATCGAAGCACTACAAAATACAAAGAAATTTAGCCGAACTAGGAACTAGGTGTTAATGAAATCGAAACAAGCAAATTAGAAAAGAATAATAATGCCACTTCAAATTTACATCAAAATTAATTGAAGGACCTTCTGGAAGCAATTTTTTTATTTGCAGTTGTAGATGCAATATTGGGCAGATCGAAACACTACAAAATACAAAGAAACAGAGATTGAGAGACTACACAATCACAATCAAATCGAACCTGGAATGGAGATGCAGAGTTGAAGTTCGCAGAGAGGCTATACAGAAGAGGATGAGGAGGAAGGTTGCGAAGGGGAGATGTAGAGCTGAAGAAGTTCATAGCCGCAGAGAAGAGAAGATGATAGTTAAGGTTTGTTGTATGATTTAGATGGTGTAAATATTGAAAAAGACAAGAGGTATTTTTATCTTAAAATGTTATAAATTTGTGTTCCACGGAGGTGGAACATCACCCAAAACTTGTTCCGTTCCACATACCAAACAGTACCTAGGAGAGCTGCTCGATTATACGTCTTTAAATTATTTTTTTTGGAAGGTAAAATTAATTACCAACATAGAAAATATAAGTGAAACATAGAGCAAAACTATGGATCTCCAAAGCAGTAGAAACAAATAGCTCAACACAAGGTTTGGAGCCCAAACATAAAAACACAAAGTGAAAAACCCTAGCAGCCAACTATCTTTGCCGCCGCCGCCGTAGCATCATCTACTCCGCATGAACCAGCACCCCAAAGACACTTGAAATCCAAGCACGGAGGGCCCCAGAAACGAACAAGGAAAAAGCTCTATCATCCTCGATCAAGCAGCACACAAATCCGAACAACAAAGTGTACAAAACCTATGGGAATAAACATCCCACAAACAACAATGCCAAAATAGGCACGCACAAGGAAGGTGGTGGTGTGAACACTCGCGGGAACTCTTCACACATTTTAGTAAAACCGTGAAATGCGGTGGAAATAGACGGTTTTAGATCCAAAACCTTGCGGGGTCAAATGATGCTTGAGTGAACTGTAGAGTTAGATGATGAATTGAATGTAAACAGGGAGGTGAGAAAACAGTAGGGAGAAAAGTAAAAAGAAAGGCTAGAATTGAGGGCTTTTCGATGTAGAAATCAGGGTTTTAAAACGACAGTAATAGAGGTTTTGGGACAAAGAAAATTAAGTCAGAGAACATGGGCTACCACTGAAACTGAGAGAGGAAGAACAAAAAACAAAATTAAAGCATAAACGAAACGGAAAGGGGCTGCCACCGGCCCTAACCACGGCGAGGGTTGGCGGCTGAAGGATTTTTCAGATCTGGAAAAATCATACAGAGGTCTCTCAAAAGGAAAGAAAGTCTCTCACAACAAGAGAAAGCTAATATCATATGTCTTTACTTTAGGTTATGTTTGGGTGTGGATTCTAAGTTCCAAGAGATTGAGATCAAGCTTGCTAGTAAGGAATGGTTAACAAAATATTGACAAGAAGGATCAGAAAATTTACCATATGAGCATTTTAAGACATGTAAAAGTGATTTGTAAATGACTCATTCCAAGTAGGGATTTGCAAATTCCTCACACATGTCATTGTAACACTCATATGAGGATTTTCTAACTCCTCTTATTAGCATATTATGATCCAATTCTTACAGCTTGACCTCAAGTATTGAGACTTGAAAATACCTCATCCATACATAGATAACTTCAACAAAAGATGAACTTCAAAGGCAAGGTGGGCACAAAGAGGTTTGGGGAAGTTTAACATATTTAATTTTTCAAAACCTCAATTTCTTGTTAAACAGATGAACAATATAATACTAGTTCATAACTTTATTTAGAAACACAAAACTTACTACATTGGTGACACACATTTTAAAAGTGTGTACACTACAACATATCAGCTCATTTACCACGACAATTTTATTAGGGGCTTTGTAAGCCCATTATTAAAAGTACAAATTCACCACGGGCATAATAAGCATGTGATGATTAACGACTTTTGATCACAGACAAATTTTAGTCCGTTGTAAAATAATAGTAGGGTAAAGTACAAAAAACTACCTAAACTATTGGTGTCATTACACTTTCATACCTCATCTTTTAAAATTGACAATGTCATACCGCATCTTACGAATTTGTGACAATGTTATACCTCCGTCAGTTTTTCTGTTAATTTCTCTGTTAAATGCTGACGTGGCCCGACATGTGTCCCACTCACTAATCCAGCTGGATTAAAAAAAATAATTAAATATATTTTTAATAATTAAATATTAAAAAATTAAGAATAAAAAAAAAATCCTAGGGGTGCGGCATCTCTTTTCCTTCTCCCGCACCAATTTCAATTGTTTTTGTTCTTCTTTCCTTCTTCTTCTTCTTCTTTTTCTTCTTCTCCTGGGCCGAAATTGGATTTGTCACTTTTTTTTTTGTTTTCAATTTTTTTTGTTCTTCTCTCTTCTCCTTCTTCATCATCATCATCTTCTTCTTCTCCTGGGCCGAAATTGGATTTGTCACTTTTTTTTTTCGTTTTCAATTTTTTTTGTTCTTCTCTCTCCTTCTTCTTCTTCTTCATCATCTTCTTCTTCTCCTGGCCGAAACTGGATTTGTCACTTTTTTTTTTTCGTTTTCAATTTTTTTTGTTCTTTTCTCTCCTTCTTCTTCTTCTTCTTCTTCTTCTTCTCCTGGGGTCGAAACTAGATTTGTCACTTTTTTTTGTTCTTCCCTCTCCTTCTTCTTCTTCTTCTTCTTCTCCTGGGTGGAAATTGGATTTGTCACTTTTTTTTTTCTTTTTTGTTCTTCTTCTCTCTCCTTCTTATTATTCTTCTTCTTTTTCTTCTTAGGCCGAAACTGGGTATGAATTTTTTTTTCTTTTTGTTTTTTGTTTTTTGTTTTTTTGTTTGTTTCTAGGTTGCAAGTAGAGGAAAAAGGGGACGAAGATGAAGATGGGGAGGAGATAGAGAGGGTTCTTCTTCTTCTTCTTGGGTCGAAACTGGGTTCGATTTTTTTTTTTTGTTTTTGGGTTGCAGGTAGAGGGAAAAGGGGAGGAAGATGAAGATGGGGGAGGAGAGATGAGTGCGCATTGGGTTGGGGGGGACGATATGGGTTGGCAGAGTGAGGGAGTGGCGAGAAAGGGGGGAGAGAGAGAGAGAGGACAGAGAGGGTGGTGGAGGACGGGTGGGAAGGGGTTTTGAGTTGCAGAGAAGAGAGAGTGGCGAGAAAGGGGGGAGAGAGAAAGGAGAGAATGAGAGAGATTATATATATATATATATATTTATTATTAAAATTATATTTTATTATTTTTTAATCCAATTGGATTAGTGAGTGGGACACGTGTCAGGTCACGTCAGTATTTAACAGAGAAATTAACAGAAAAACTGACGGAGGTATGACATTATCACAAATTCGTAAAATGCAGTATGACATTTTCAATTTTAAAAGATGATGTATGAAAGTGTCGTGACACCAATAATTGAGGTAATTTTTTGTACTTTACCCATAATAGTAAATAACCACGAACAATGTTGCACATTGTAAATATACCAAGTCACCACGAACAATACTCGTGATCAATATTGTTAATATCCACATCACTTTTCTTCCATCTACGTCTACCACAGGCAATACTCGTAATCAATATTATTAATATCCACAACGCTTTTCTTTCGTCTATTACGGACATTATGTGTGATAGAATCATTTATACTTGATTGAAAATAAACACTTAGAGAAGGCGGCAAACCAAAATTTTGAACATCTTTAAAATTGAAATTTTCACACAACTCCCGCACAGTTCTCAAAGGATATAAGAAGTGAAACGGTTAATCTCATCAATCAAACGCTCGTCTCTCCAGTTCGAAGAATAATCGAGGTCAACCAGATTGTCTTCTCCCTCCTGTCCATCCTAGTTCGAAGAAGAACCAAGGTCGAGCTTCACGTTTCGGTGAACTCTCTCAACACTCTCCTTTTCTTTTAGATCTTACTTTTTTAAATCCTGAATGTAAAGGTGAGCAAAAGATTGAGCGATTTCATCACTTTTGCAACAAAAAAAGAAAGGAAAAGGTGATGATTTCAATCCCAAATACCCTCCTTATGTCACGTTGCAATCTTCAATTTATTTTTTTTGTTTTCTCTGCGATTTCACGTTGCTCTCTTCATAAAATATGCAGGCATGAACACATCTAGAACATGGGTTGAGTGAGTCGGGATTTTTCATATTTCAAAATTTCGTTTTATGGAGAAAGGGTTCAGCAATTTGGGATTTTTTTTTCATCCAAATTTGTGTTTCCTAGAGAATGATATTGTGTTGTAAGTTCTTATATTCTGAGATGGGTATTTCTTTGCTCTCTTGAAGAAATTTGTTTATGTTTTTTGAGTGACGGGTGAGGTTTTTTCAATCCCCATTGTCAACAAATACTTTCATTGCTAATAATGTCATTCTTTAAGAAAAATACTTTCATATGCTAAGATTGTCATTCTTGATTTTTTCAATTTTTAGGATAAAAATCAACTAGCTTTTGGACGTACATTTTGGTCACTTGCATTAGTCTATAGTAATTTTAATTACTATTTTCACAATTTGTTACGTTCCATTGCTTTCTAGTATTGTTGTTTGACTTCAAGTTCAAGTGGTATGCTCAAAAGTAGCCTTATGTAATTTGATATTGTTGTGGTTGACTTGCTTTTTAAAGGTTCGTTTGATGAGAGCTTACATATCAAAATTAGATGTTTTGGTTACTCTCTTTTCATTAGTTTTCTGATTGTATTCATTGACCAATACTCTGCTTTGATTTTTGAAAATAGAAGGTTATCATCTCTGCTTCTAGGGAGATGCAAAGAAGGTTATCGGTTATACTCTGCTTCTAGGAAGTATGCTCCCTTGTTTGTTGTGGGGGTGAACGAAAAGGAATACAAGCTAGGCATCCACATTCTTTCCTTTGCCCCAAGTTTCAATGTATAAATGGAAACTAAATAATATATACTATTTAAAAGTAAAGACTCACTCACAGTTACTTATGATGTTACATCCGTTCAAGCTAGGAAGTTAGAGTCTTCGATAGTAATCGCACCTAAACATAATATTGGAATCCATTAATAAAACTCAATTAAAACATTTGAATTTGGAGAAACAAACGGTGGATTCGGAATCAGCGCGTCAAATTACGCTAAGAGGGGTTTTAGACAAATTTTGTAAAAAGCCAACAAAAAGCTCAATGGTTAACCTTAAAAAGTTAATTGAGACGCTTCAGTGGTCAATTATGTTAAAATTTTGAAATTTCACTAAATAAATGTCAAAAACGAACTCAGGATGTCAAAATTAGCCTAGGAAGGTTTATAAGAAATTTTCAAAAAGTCAACACAAGGAATATTTTAGGATCCATTTTGAAATTGGGTCGAGTTTGGTAACGTCCTAAAGTTTTGGGTCGGTTGGCAAAAGGTTTGGACTAAAGTGTATGGGCCGGGTTTTGGGCTTAAGGTTTCCCCTCTATTTTTTTTCCTTTCTTCTCCGGTCAGTTACCGTTGCAACCATTGGGATTCTACCCAGCTCCGACCACACTAAATCTTAACTAAACCTAGCCTTCCAATATATCAAAGTGAAGATCGAGGAACAAGGATTTGAAAAGTACTATTGGTTTCCTCGGTCGTGGTCGGATCTCGCTGAAAAATGGCTTGAAGAGGTCGTGTTTTCACCGGAAAACTAGTGAGAGTTTCTCTCGAATTGATATGCACCAAAACTTCGACATTTCTCTCAAATAAACCAAGAATCATGTACAAAACAATGATTTAAGATGATTGTCTTTGATTTCAAAGCTTACCTTAGTTGGAATCATCGAAAATTTGTCGTTGGTTTGTCGGAGGAACACAGTATAGTGACCTCCGTCATTGTCGGGGTTTTAAGGTTTTGGTTCGGGTTTGAGACAAGGAAGAAGGCAACGATGGTGGTGATGAAGTTTATCATAGAGAGTGGTGGTGGTGGTGGTCTGGCGAGTTTCATAGAGAGAGGGAAAGTTAAGAGTGAGAGAGAGAATGAGAGGCTTGAGGGAAGAAAGGGCCGAGAGGGAAAGGTAAGGGATGAGAGAGAAAGAATCATGATGGTCAACAATGGTCCATGATTGGTCCTGATGGTGGTGCTCGCCATTCTAGTGAGAGGGTGTAGTGTGATCTCTGCGTTTGCGGAAAGAAAGGGGGAGATAAAGTTGAGAGAAAGATAGAGTGTGAAGAGAGAGAAAGAGAGAAGGAAAGTGACTAATGAGAGAGAGACTGAGAAAGTGGGAGACAAGGAAGAAAAGGAGAAATGGGACGTGGGCCCCACTTGGCACACAACTCAAAATCACCAATGAAAATACAGAAAAATATATCCTGTAACGTGAATTTACCAAAACGCCCATCACACTACGTAGTTTGTAAAATTTTCGTCATAACTCCAAATTCAATTTCGTTTACGCTTATGCTTTCGTTTCATCGTGTACTATGCAAATACGCCAAAAGAATATGTCATATGTGACACGCCCGACCCTGATATTCTCCCAAACACTAGGGTATGCATGTGCTGGTCGACACCTGAAAGGGACGAAGCCATATTAGAATGTATAAGAAATAATAAATATAGACAATACTTATAAATTTAAATACAATGATTATGCGATTAGGAATATGTTCAGAGCATACAACTACATTAGAACACTAAAGAGAAATAATATAAATTTGAATGAACAAAGAGTGGGTTCTACACTGAAAGGACTCGAAGATGTCGATGTGGAAGTGCCTTGACGTTGGGATTGTATGCCTCGATTCTAAGTCCTGAGAGGGCGCAAAACAAACATGAGTGGACCAAGTTGATATATATATACTGCAATAGTTATCAACATACTAACCCTTAAAGTTTTATGAAAACTCAACAACATAATATGTGATAAGTTTTTCGAAACCCTAGCATGCCATAAAAACTTTCATAAAACATATATCGTATATAGTGTGCTAACTAGTTGTATCAGTATTGTCCAAAGGCATATAAAACTCTTCATTTAGAACACTTCCTTCAAAGATATCAATGGCCCGTAGGCTCCTACAACACTCAACCCGAAGGTCAATGTAAGTATCATCACTTGCAGGCTCTTACAACACCCAACTCGAAGGTCAATATAAGTATCATTACCCGTAGGCAGAATAGTGACCACTAGATAAGCACAAAACATTGAATATACTATTTCCAAACATAGGTACATATATCTCAAAAATATCTTCATAGCATATAGTCATCCATCATATGTACTATAAAGATGTGTGTAAAAACATGTTCATAAATAGTATATAGTCATCCATCATATATACTACAAAAAATATAAGTTTGGTAAAATATGATATTCCAAAATATTCGCAGTAAAGCATGATATAGCATAAGTGTAAATCTAATTTACTCATAAAACGTAACCATTAAATCATGCTTTTCAAGTATGCATTTCTACTATTAAAACATACATTTTGGAAGAGGTCCACTCACAGATACTTCACTGTCGAAAAGACACGCAACCTAGCGAAGAAGGGAACTCCCCAATAAATGCACCTAAGCACATAAATGGTCCAATTAATAAAATGATATTCAAACGATTGAATTTGAGAAAACGGACATTAAAAACAGATTCAAGATATTGAAATTAGCCTAGGAGGTGTCCCAGAGAAAACCCGAAAAAGTCAACAAAAGTTAACGTTAATGGGTCAACGGTCAACGGTCAGCGTTGATCGGAAATCAATGGTCATATGGGTTGGGTCAACGGGGTCGGGTCAATGCCGATTTTGGGCTTGAAGGGATGAACCAGGTTAGGCTAAAGGGTCAATGGTTGGGCCAAGTTTAAGGATTGGGCTTGAGTTAAGGTTAAGGAATTAGGCCTGGGTAAATGGATTCATGAATTTGGACCTAAATTAGGCTTGGGCTGGGTTATAACATTGGGCTAATGGGTTTGGGCTCAGTTAGTTGGATTACATGGCTCAATGGTTTGGGCCGAGTATTGCATTGGGTTGGGTTAGTGGACTGGTTACATGGATCCAATTTTCAGTTCACGGGTTGGGTCGACCTGGCTAGATTCGTGGGTTACTAGACCTAACTAGGAAGAAGGCCAGATTTTTTGCTGGGAAATTGTCGAGCTTCGATCAAGCACAAAACTCAACTAAATCTTACAAACCTATATATCAAATTGAAGCTCGGGAGACAAGGAATTGAACTATACCTATTGGAGGCCGTGATATGGCCTAAGTTGGCCGGAAATGGGCTCGAGAGTCGTCGTATTCATGCCCGAAATCTGGGAAATTATTTCTGAGTTATTTCTGTGCTATATCATTAGCATATTCTAGGTTAGAATTAGGCCATAAGGACAAAAAATGAGGGGATTTCAAGTGTCCCGAGGCTTACCCAAATCAGAGGGGTGAGAAACCTCGCCGAAGTTCCTCATACTATACCGAAGCTTGGTGATTCTTGCGTTTTCGTCAAGTTTCAAGGATGCAAGAAAGGAACCGGAGGATGGTGGTTATGTGTGAGTATGTAAGTGTGGGTGTGTGTGTGTGTAGGAGTGTGTCGGAGAGGAACGGAGATAGTCGACAGAGGTGGAGGGTGAGAAAGAGAGAGAGAGAGAGAGAGAGAGAGAGAAGAGAGAACCATGAAAGGTGAGGGAGAGAGATAGAAGGGTGGGTCGGGGGACAACCCAAAAGTAAGTGGGCCCTTTTGGGCACACCTATTAAGGCATAAACCAATATTTGAAACAATTATCCTCTTACCAAAATGAAATACAACTTTGCCTTTTTCGTTTCAATGAATCTGGGATGGGTTATTACAATACGTCTCTCTAAATAATGGTCAACGAAAGTCAAAATCCCTACCTCTAGGGGTATTTTTGTCAATTCACACTTTTAAAATTTATAAAATCGTAGAATTAGGGACAGGTTGTCATACAATGTCCGTGGTGGATTGCAATCTACCACGGACATCCATTGTGATAGATGAACTGTTTTTTTCTAGTGGTAAGTAATGTGGTCAATTTTGTGTGTCTGAATAGCATGGCTTATTTATAATTAGTACTACCAATTACCTTGTAAAATGTGTTGATTTACAAGAAAGATGAGGAAGATAGAGTTGTGGTGCATGAAATGGTAGGGTCATTGGGGTCGCGACGGTAAAGGTTGTGGTTGAGGGAGATATAGATATGGACGGAGGTGGTAGGGGCGGGTGATAAAGGGTTGCAGAGAGGAGGTGGCAATGGCCCGGTGGGCCGTGGCAAGTTATTTATTATTATTTTTTAATTAGTTATTTTTTTTTCTTCAATCAGTATTTTAATTTTTGAATACTGCTATGTAAGCTAAATAATAGTTTATGTAATGTAGTTAACAGAATAGAGTAAAATAAGACACAAAGAATGAGTACAAGTGGTAAAGTTGAGACGTAATAGAGTGTAAAGGGTAAAGTGAGATTGTGTGAAGAGTACAAGTGTCATTGCTAAAGGAGATAATTGCAACAATGGTCCCTAAACATTAGCTTAATTGAACTAAAAATTCATAAGTATTGGTCCTTGAACTTGTTATAATGTGGATCAATGACCCTTTTGGCTAATTTTGTTTAGAACTTCCATCCAAAATAAAGAGTTTAAAGAGGCAAATAATGGATAGAAGTTCTAATGGAGCCAAAAGGATCATTGCTCCATATTATAACAAGTTCAATGACCAATATTCACGCATTTTAGTTCAAAGACCAAAGCTCCTATTGGACCAAAATTCAGGACCATTGTTCCTATTTTCTATTGCTAAATATAAGTCAAAATTCTAAGAATTTGAATAGAGGGGCAAAAGCCCTTTTGAGCCTCTAAAAAAGGCATTTCTTAAATTTCCCATTTTTAAATGGTGATGCTATATACACACATCCATTTTTACCTCTCACATACCTCTCTCAATTTTTTATCGTTGGATCGAATGAATTGAAGAACTTAAAGATTAAGTATTTTGTGTTTCGCATTTGAAGTTTTTAAGATTTAGAGTTTAAAGTTCAGATGCAAGTGTAAAACAAATCTTGATATGTATCAGATGCCCCATTTGAATAGGAGCTTCAGCTTTCATTTTCTATTTACGCCATTTGTGTTTTTCCCCTGATTTGGTCATCGAGTAATTGTTTCGATGTTGTGCAGGCTGTGCCACTATTCCTTTCGGAGATTGCACCCACAACAATACGCGGAGGACTCAACCTACTTTTCCAGCTTAATGTAACCATTGGAATTCTTTTTGCCACGCTTGTCAATTATGGTGCCGCTAAGTATGTCCCCTTGTCGGTTTGGAAGAGTAATACTATGTATGAAGAATATCAACAAATGAAATTAGGTCTCATTGCGCTTTACCACCATCCACTATAATTAATATGTAATTATATGTTCTGCCAAATACATAATTAAAGGGGGATGGGGTTGGAGGGTATCGTTGAGTTTGGCTGGCGTTCCTGCACTCTTGCTATCCTTGGGGTCTCTCATTGTGGTAGACACTCCTAGCAGTTTGATACAACGTGGTAGGTTGGATGACGGAAGAGCAGCACTTAAAAGGATCAGGGGCACCAAAAATGTTGAAGCAGAGTTCTTGGAGATACTGGAGGCAAGTCGTGCTGCCAAAGAAATAAAGCACCCCTTTAGGAATATCCTTAAATGGAAGAATCGCCCCCCGCGGGTGATTGCAATAGCAATGCAGGTCAATATATACACACATACATTGGTTACTACGACTGAAAAGTAGTAGTGTAATGTTAACATTAATGAATTCCAATGTTTGCCATACAGATCTTCCATCTGTTCACAGGCATGAATGCAATTGTTTTCTATGCTCCTATTTTATTTGCGTCCATGGGTTTAGGCAATTGATCTCTCTAATAGCTTATCTTATGGTTTGGCAATTGTGGTGATGTGCACTTTCGCCTCCGCCTTTGCGTGGTCTTGGGTGTTGGGAAAGATGATAGTTCATAGGAGTCAAAATAATACTTTGACAGTCCTAGAATCTAATTTTTCCCACTCTTGTGTTATTAAAATGAACTCTGCCTGTGTAAGTTTATCTTACATTGCCGGTCCCAAGTCCGGATAAAGGAGGAGGGGGAGGGCGTCAGGTAGTCGACAGCCGGCACTCCTCGGTTACGTCGAATCCTTATGAAAATGAATCCAAAACGAAATCGCTCTAAAGCTAGGGCGTCACCCGTAAGTGGCGTGCTGTGTGGCTCGAGCACAGTGATAAGTGAGCAAGGGTTGCTGTATCTCCATCGGCACCCGAATGCAGTGTTAAATGAGCAAGGGGCCATAGAAACTTCTTTTCGAACAACTCCACTCAAAGTTGTTTGGGAGCATATGCTCTTATCAACTTTACACAGGACACACAAAAGAAGTACTTTGATCCTATTAGACGGGGGAGGGTGAAGAAGTTAGGACAGAAGGGTAGAGTTCAAGAGAGTAGAATGTGTTTAGGAACGTGGAATATAGGAACCTTAACGGGAAAATCTATGGAAGTAGTGGAAGTTATGGTGAGGAGAATGATAAATATTATGTGCCTACAAGAAACTAAGTGGGTTGGTCTTAAGGCAAAGGATCTAGAAAACTCAGGGTTTAAACTTTGGTATTCGAGCACAAATAGAATGAGAAATGGTGTTGGCATCATCGTGGACAAGACCTTGACACAAGATGTTGTAGATGTCAAGAGGGTAGGAGATAGAATCATGGCAATCAAGATTGTAATAGGACAAGAACTCATCAATGTGATTAGTGCGTACGCACCTCAAGTAGGGTTGGATACGAGTTCGAAGGAGAAATTTTGGGAAGACCTTGGAGACTTGGTGCAAGGAATTGCTCAGACGGAGAAGTTATTTATAGGAGGAGATTTAAATGGACACGTGGGCAGGGAGACAGACAACTATGGAGGTTTTCATAGTGGCCATGGTTTTGGGGAGATAAACGAGGATGGGGAAGCTATCTTGGATTTTGCAATGACATATGATCTCTTCTTAGCCAACACATTCTTTAAGAAGAGAGAAGAACATGTGATCACCTACAAGAGTGGGTCGTCAAAAACACAAATAGATTTTCTTCTAATGAGGAAAAGGGATCATATAACTTGTAAGGATTGCAAAGTTATACCGGGAGAAAACTTGGCTAATCAACATCGCTTGTTGGTGATGGATGTACATATCAAAAGAGTGAGAAAAAAGAACAAGACTTGGAAGTGCCCAAGGACTAGATGGTGGAATCTAAAAGGAGAAAAACAAGCCATTTTCAAAGAGAAAGTAATCACCCAGTGTGTGTGGGATAGAGAGGGGGAAGCTAGCCAAAGGTGGGATTCCATGGCTAGTTGTATCCGAAAAGTAGCAAAGGAGATATTAGGAGAATCCAAGGGCTTTGCTCCACACCAAAAGGAATCTTGGTGGTGGAATGATGAGGTACAAACAAAGGTGAAGGCTAAGAAGGAATGTTGTAAAGCCTTATACAAGGATAGGACCAATGAAAATGGTGAAAGGCATAGAAGAGCGAAGCAAGAGGCGAAGAAAGATGTGAGAGAAGCTAAGTTAGCGGCTTATGACGATATGTATAAGCGACTAGATACCAAAGAAGGAGAGTTCGATATCTATAAACTAGCTAGAGCAAGGGAAAAGAAGACAAGGGACCTAAACCAAGTGAGGTGCATCAAGGATGAGGATGGAAAGGTTCTTGCTACAAAGAACGCGGTCAAAGACAGTGGAAAGGTTATTTTCATAATCTTTTCAATGAAGGACATGAAATGAGTACTTCTTTATGGGAGTTGAGTAACTCAGAAGAGTGTAGAAACTACTCATTTTATCGTCGAATCATGAAGGAAGAAGTGGTTGTAGCTTTGAAGAAGATGAAGCATAGAAAAGCAGTGGGCCCAGACGATATACCGATCGAAGTGTGGAAAGTCTTGGGAGAGACAGGTATAGCATGGCTCATTGACCTTTTCAATAGGATTTTGAAAACGAAGAAGATGCCAAATGAGTGGCGAAAGAGCACTTTGGTGCCTATCTACAAGAATAAGGGCGACGTACAAAATTGCATGAACTATAGGGGTATTAAGCTAATGAGTCATACAATGAAGCTCTGGGAGAGAGTCATTGAGCATAGATTGAGGCAAGAGACACGGGTTTTGGACAACCAATTCGGGTTCATGCCAGGGTGCTCAACCATGGAGGCAATATATCTCTTACGAAGATTGATGGAAAGATATAGAGATGGGAAAAAGGATTTACACATGATCTTTATAGATTTGGAAAATGCGTATGATAGGGTCCCAAGAAACATTCTTTGGAGGATTTTAGAGAAGAAAGGAGTACGAGTAGCATATATCCAAACTATAAAGGATATGTATGAAGGAGCAAAGACTGCCGTAAGAACTCATGAAGGACAAATCGAAAGCTTCCCCATAACTGTAGGATTACATCAAGGCTCATCCTTAAGTCCTTACCTTTTTGCGTTGGTAATGGATGAGTTAACAGGACATATTCAAGATGATATTCCTTGGTGTATGCTTTTCGCAGACGATATAGTGTTGATAGATGAAACTCAGGAAGGGGTAAATACGAAGCTTAACCTTTGGAGAGAAGTGTTGGAATCTAAAGGTCTTCGCCTAGGCCGATCAAAGACAGAATATATGGAGTGCAAGTTCAGTGCAAATGGAGGCCAAAATTAGTTAGGGGTGAGGATCGGAGATCAGGAAATACCAAAGAGCGACTGCTTTCGCTACCTATGATCTATCTTGCAAAAGAACGGAGAATTAGATGGAGATCTCAACCATAGAATACAAACAGGATGGATTAAGTGGAAAAGTGCATCCGGCGTGTTGTGTGACCGCCGTATGCCACTGAAGCTCAAGGGAAAATTTTATAGGACGGCAATAAGGCCGGCGATGCTGTATGGCACAGAATGTTGGGTGGTGAAGTATCAACACGTACAAAAAATGGGTATAGTGGAGATGAGAATGCTTCGTTGGATGTGTGGACACACGAGAAATGATAAGATTAGGAATGAGGATATCCGAGGTAAAGTAGGACTATCCGAAATTGAAGGAAAGATGAGAGAAAATCGGTTACGGTGGTTTGGACATGTGCAAAGAAGGCCTACTGACGCTCTAGTTAGAAGATGCGACTACGTGACAGAGGTTCAAGGCCGAAGGGGTAGAGGAAGACCTAGGAAAACTTTGGAAGAGACTCTAAGAAAAAACTTAGAGTACTTGGATCTAACGGAGGACATGACATATGACCGAGCACAATGGTGTTCTAAGATTCATATAGCCGACCCCACTCAGTGACTTGGATTTTTCAAGTCTCAAACCGAGAAGTTTTCCTCACTCAGGAAATTAAGGGAACACTACCTCAACCTACATGCTCCACTCACAAAGCTTCAACATACAAGCTTCAACAAAAGAAAAATTCAAAGAACTTAGTGAAGAAGGCTTTGGTGTATTTAACACAATACGTTGAAATGAATCAAAACTTATTTATTGATATCTTCAATAAGTTACAAATATGTACATATACATGAGTCAAAATAAACAAACAAGAGGAAGCCTTCACAAAGGTTGCTTAGGAGAAGTCTTAGTAGTCGGTAGAGCCCCAGAAAGAGAAAGCACCGGAGGGGGATCATTCGGAGCTTCAGTACTGGACAGAACCCTAGAAGGAGGAGGCATCAGAGGTTGATCATTTGGAGCTTTATTACGCGGTACAGTCCCAGAAGACGAAGGCAATAAATGCCTTTGGAATAAACCCACAAACCTCTGATGATCAAGTAAAATCTGACCATCAGATTCCTTCATCTGGTTAAGCTTCATCTTCATGTTTGTAGCATAGTTATGTGCGAGCCGGTGCAACTGTTTATTCTCATGCTTGAGCCCTTTAATCTTCTGTTTGAGATTCATCACTTCAGCTGCCAATGATTCAACTTGGCGGGTTCGAGCAAATAGGCGTTGGGCCATATTAGACACAGAATCTGCACACTGAACACTCAGAGCCAGAGAATCCTTAACAGCCAACTTATCAGACTGTTTGGAAAGTAGTCTGTTATCTTTGAGAGTGAGAAGGTTCCTGGCCACCATAGCAGCGGTCATATCATTCTTCATCACGGAATCCCAACGGTAAGAGAACCAGTAGGGGATAAGAAGGATAGGCGCTATATGTTATTTGGAAAAGGTGTGGCTGCCTCTTCAACAAGGTTCAAGTCAAAACGACGATCGGAGGGGCCAGACATTTTCAAAGGTGTTGAAAAGAGAAGAGGTCGGACAAATCAAGATCTTAGAAGTGCAAGAAGGGAGCTTCTACTGGTGGAGATTCAAGTGTACTTTGGAACTTAATGCCAGCCTCCATAAAAATCTGCACTCGACGGAGCTTCAGAAATTAAAGAGGCGCCTGCTCAGAAATCGAAGAGGCGTTTGCTTTCTCAAAAATCTGGGCTGTTCAGAGACCACGAGGGCCGATCTCAAAAATCGAAGAGTCGTTTGTTTTCTCAAAAGCTGGGCTGCTTAAAGACCACGAAGGCCGATCTCAGAAATTGAAGAGGTGCTTGCTTTCTCAAAAGCTGGGTTGCTCAGAGACCATGAGGACCGATCTCAGAAATCGAAGAGGCACCTGCTTTTTCAGCCTTGTCAGCACCTGTCACATGCACACTCAGCTTTGTGGAAATTACGGGCATTCTGTCGAAGATTTCTGGTGAAGTAGAAAGCACGTGAATCTTACTGTTCAATCATCCACTTTCCACACGCAACATCAGCTCATGGGTACCATATATAACTTTGCCAAAGATCTCTGACAAAGTTTAGACACGTGAAGCTTGCAGCTCCCACTACATCGCTATGACCAAGAAGGGTAAAAGAATAGCAAAGAAACAGCACTAACAAAGTTTAGACACATAAATTTTGAAGGTCTAGCTACCATATTATTACCCACAGGGGTAAAGGAACAGCACCACTGCTGGATAATTGGAAAGTCCCTGTGTGTGAACCTCTGTGCTCTGTGGCAAGGTAGACTAGCAAACATGCCCAACCTTTACTCACATTCGAGAAAACACTCCCAACAAGATTGCTTGCTCCAAAATCGAAGAGGCACCGTCCTCCGAATCTCAAGAGCCAGACTCCCAACATGATTACTTTCTAAAAAATCGAAGAGACACCGCTATTCAAATCTCAAGAACCAAACTTTCAGCAGGATTGCTTTCTCAAAAATTGAAGAGGCACTGTTCTCCGAATCTCGAGAGCCAGATCACCGACAGGATTGCTTGTTCAAAAACCAAAGAGGCACCGCTTTCTCAATTTCGAGAGCCAGATCTCCTTGGATAAAGCTTGTCTGTAATCTTCACATGCAACATCAGCTTTCCAGATACCACAGACCACTTTTTCAACGTGCTCTGACAGAGTTAAAATACGTGAAGCTGGCAGCTCCCACTACCGTGCTATGACCAAGTAGGGTAAAGGAATAACATTACTACTTGTTGTTAGGAAGACTCCTATATATGTCGACCTCCATCCTCAACGGACAGGCAGACCTGTAAAAATGCTCAACCCTTCTTCATATTTGAGAGGGCACTCCCAACGAAGCCTCTCGAAATTCTCAGCTTTCTTTCCCCCCGATAATACCTCTGTAAACAAGCTACACCAGAGCAAGAATATCTCATATCATCAGGGTTAAAAACAAGAGTATCCCATATCATGCTTTTTCCCTGTCTTTTCCTTTGGCCTTGTTCTTACCTGCAAGACAAGGAGAAAGAAAGCAATCAGTCAGCACTTGGAATCAAGCTTTCAGTTAGGAACTGACTGCCTGGAACCCCTTACCTGATTACTTACTTGGCATTGCTCTCGAGTACTCATCTTCAACATCTTATGCTTCTAGAGAAGATACCACATCTGCCTGAGGAACAGATAGGGCAAGTGAGAAGGATACAAGGAAGCATGTGGAGACAAGCGTAACAAAACACGTGCTGATACATCCACTACTTTGTCAACAACAAAAGTATCCCATATCAGCAGGGTCGAACGTACTCTAGATTTGATGGACTTGTTTTGACCCTCAAATTCTTCAGTCGGCCTTATACTCTGGAGGAAACTAGAAAATCCTCCAGCCCAGTTCAAGAATAAGCTTGTGGAAAGTTACTTCTTCAAAAGCAAAAGTATCTCATATCATCTCTTCTCATTTTTCTTCTCTTTATCCTTCATGCTGCCTGCAAGATAGGGAGAATGAGAACAATCAGCCGGAACTCGAAATTAAACTTATGATCTGAGACTGATTGCTTGAAGCTCTGATTGCTTACCTTGTCTGTCACCTCTTTCAGCAAATCCCCTAACTCGCCGACTTGGGGGACTCCTATTACATGGTTTGTATCACGCTTGACCAAGCCTGAAACTACAAGTAAGCTTCAAGTGAAATTGATACATTACCTTGTGCATCTCCACCAGTTAAAGATACCACCCTTGGATAGAGGAAGAGTACTTCCAGAGAAGATGCCACATATACCTATGAGACAGATAAGGCAAGTAAAGACGATACCACACTTCGGTACTCAGAAGTTTCATGATTACTCAGCGGCTTGGATCTTGCAAGTCCCCAACCGAGGAGCTTCCTTTACTCGGGAACTTAGAGGAGCACTATTTGTACCATACTTTTGACCAATCCTGAAACTACCAAGCACCAGTCAACGTTATACCATCAAGGACCCAGAAGAGTTTCCCTCCAACCAGGAAGCCAATCACAGAGCGACACGTGTCGACATCTGAAGCCAATCATAGCGCGACACGTGCCAACATCGGAAGCCAATCACAACACAACACGTGTCAATGTCAGAGCAAGGCTAGAAACGCTCTTCTATAAAAAGAGATCATTCTCCCACAATATTTCCTAATGTCATTTGTACTAAATCATTCATTTGTACTCACTAAAGGAGAGCTTAAACCTATGTACTTGTGTAAACCCTTCACAATTAATGAGAACTCATCTACTTCGTGGACATAGCCAATCTGGGTGAACCACGTACATCTTGTGTTTGCTTTATTGTCTCTATCCATTTACATACTTATCCACACTAATGACCGGAGCAATCTAACGAAGATCACAAACTTAATACTTTCTGTTGTACCAAAGTCCTCAATGATTTTGTGCATCAACAATCCTTAAGTCCTTACCTTTTTGCGTTGGTAATGGATGAGTTAACATGACATATTCAAGATGATAATCCTTGGTGTATGCTTTTCGCAAACGATATAGTGTTGATAGATGAAACTCAGGAAGGGGTAAATGCGAAGCTTAACCTTTGGAGAGAAGTGTTGGAATATAAAGGTCTTCGCCTAAGCCGATCAAAGACAGAATATATGGAGTGCAAGTTCAGTGCAAATGGAGGCCAAAATGAGTTAGGGGTGAGGATCGGAGATCAGGAAATACCAAAGAGCGACCGTTTTCGCTACCTAGGATCTATCTTGCAAAAGAACGGAGAATTAGATGGAGATCTCAACCATAGAATACAAGCTGGATGGATGAAGTGGAAGAGTGCATCCGGCGTGTTGTGTGACCGTCGTAGGCCACTGAAGCTCAAGGGAAAATTTTATAGGACGGCAATAAGGCCGGCGAAGCTGTATGGCACAGAATGTTGGGCGGTGAAGCATCAACACATACACAAAATGGGTGTAGCGGAGATGAGGATGCTTCGTTGGATGTGTGGGCACACGAGAAATGATAAGATTAGGAATGAGGATATCCGAGGTAAAGTAGGAGTAGCCGAAATTGAAGGAAAGATGAGAGAAAATCGGTTACGGTGGTTTGGACATGTGCAAAGAAGGCTTATTGACGCTCTGGTTTGAAGATGTGACAACGGGACAGAGCTTCAGGGCCGAAGGGGTAGAGGAAGACCTAGGAAAACTTTGGAAGAGACCCTAAGAAAAGACTTAAAGTACTTGGATCTAACGGAGGACATGACACAAAACTGAGCGCAATGGCGTTCTAGGATTCATATAGCAGACCCCACTTAGTGGAAAAAGGCTTTGTTGTTGTTGTTGTTGTTGTGTTATTAAAATGGACTAACAAAAAATACAATATCTTCCACTATTAAAATAATGGGAATATAAAACAATCTCACAAAAAATGTGGATACACTCTCTCTCTTGGTTCTCTCTCAAGAGGATTTCTCTCTCACGTACAAGTAAGAAACCCTCTCACCTTTTTTCTAAGTGACGCTTTGTTTGGATTTTCTCTGTATGATTCACTTTCTCTGAATGAATAATTTGACAGGATGAGGAATAAGGGTTTTTTTTAGCCAATGTTGTCAAATGGTAGCCGTACAAAGAAGAGAAAAACTCTGCACATTCTTCCAACATCTCGCGTACATTCTTCTCTTTATTTATTTTTAATATATCAGGAAATCATTTCCTTATATATTAAAAAAAGAATAGCCTCTATCATGCCTGCAATACTTAGACTTATTCTTAGGTACGGATTTGGTCATCATATCTGAACTGTTTTCATCAGTATGAATGCTCTTTGCCTGGTTTAGACAAGAATATGCTAACAACGCCAACTGCAGTGTTATGTCCGGTCTCGTACACGCCATTACACACATTAAACAATCGACAGCTGAGGCATATGGCACCTTAGTCATTTCTTCATTTTCTTTGTTACTTACAGGACTCTGCTTTGAGCCAAGCATGAAGTGACTAGCAAGTGGAGTAGCAACTGGGTTTGCTTTATCCATGTTGAACCGCTTTAATGCCTTCTCGATGTACTTTTCCTATGACAACTACAACTTTCCATTTATCACGGGAGATATTCATACCGAGGATTCGTTTAGCAGGTCCTAAATCCTTCATAGCAAAGGATTTGCTCAGCTCTATCTTCAGCTTCCTGATCTTGTCACTATCTTGTCCTATGATCAACATGTCATCAACCTAAAGAAGAAGTATGATAAACTTACGATTTGTGAATCTTTTCACAAATACTTGAAGGTCAGAAGTAGTCCTTCGATATCCCTGCTTAATCATGAAGGAGTCAAACTTCTTGTACTACTGTTGAGGTGCCTGCTTTAGTCCATACAAACTTTTCTTCAACCGACATACTAGATCTTGTTTGCCTTTGAATTTATTAGAAATTGATTCTTTTGATAATTTAATAATTTTACAGACTCATACATGAGTTTCTTTTATACAGGACTAGGAAAACACGATCCTATATCTAAGCCTAGGAAAAAGTAGTTGCCTAGTTTACAATGCTACAAAAGGAAATATAATCTGTACAATCAATTAAGCATGATACACGGAGGATAGGAGATCAAATCTTCAGCTGACTTTACTCCCTTTTCTCAACAATCCCCCTCAAGTTGGAATGTATGTTAATGGTTCCCAACTTGCCGAGTAAAGTCGAAAATTGAGAAGAACTCAAGGCTTTAGTAAAAATATCAGCTGGCTGTTGTGAAGTTGATATGTGTGCTGTTTTGATCATGCCTTCTTGAACCTTCTCTCGAACCAAATGACAATCAATTTCTATATGCTTTGTTCTCTCATGAAAAACTGGATTTGAAGCAATGTGTAGGGCAGCTTGATTGTCACAATACAATTTGACGGGATGTGCATGCTTGACTCCTAAGTCTGCCAAAATGTATTTTAACCAAGTAATTTCACAACATGTCGCAGCCATGGACCGATATTCTGCTTCTGCTGAAGATCGTGACACTGTTGGTTGTTTCTTAGTTTTCCAAGACACTAATGACTTCCCAAGAAATATACAATATCCAGTGGTAGAACGTCTAGTGTCTCGACACCTTGCCCAATCTGCATCACAAAAAGCATTCAACTGTATTGAGCTTGTCGCTGAAAGAAATATACCTTGACCAGGCGAGTGCTTAATGTAACGCAAAACTCTATGAGCTGCTTCAAGATGTGGTATCCTTGGCTTGTCCATGAATTGGCTCAAGATATGCACAACATATGTTAAATCCGGTCTCGTAATAGTTAGGTAGATTAAACGCCCAACAAGTCTTCGATATGATGATGGGTCATCAATGAAACTTCCATCATTTTTGCTAAGGGACAAGTTTTGTTCCATGGGAAATGGCGTTGGTTTGGCACCAAGACAACCTGCATCCTCTAGAATCTCCAATGCATACTTCCTTTGTGAAAGTACAATGCCCCTGGTTGATCTAGCCACTTCAATGCCTAAGAAGTATTTTAGTTGACCAAGATCTTTTAATTTAAAATGCTGCTTCAAAAATAACTTTGTTGCTTCAATATCCTCCAAATTATTTCCTGCTAAAATTATGTCATCCACATAAACAAGTACGGCAGTGAATGTACTACCTTGGGTACGGACGAATAATGAGTAATCGGCTTTGGATTGTTGATACCCAGCTTGCTTGAGTGCCGCAGAAAGTTTCAAAAACCATTGTCGAGAAGCTTGCTTGAGACCGTATAATGATTTATGAAGCTTGCAGACACGTGTATCCCCCTTTCGTCCGAACCCAGGTGGAAGGGCCATATAGACATCCGCATCGAGATCACCGTAAAGGAAAGCGTTATTGACATCTAACTGGTGAAGATGCCAATTCTGAGTAGCAGCAACGGCAAGTAAGATACGCACAGTGACTAGTTTAGCAACAGGAGCAAATGTTTCACTATAATCTAGGCCCTCTATTTGGTTGTAGCCTTTGGCGACTAATCGAGCCTTGTATCGTTCAACTGTGCCATCGGGATTAAATTTGATTTTATACACCCATTTGCAGCCGACAAGTTTCTTTCCAGGAGGTAGAGGTTGAAGAGACCAAGTTCCATTAGTTTCAAGAGCAGCAAGTTCTTGTTGCATTGCAAGACGCCATTTGGAGTGTTGTATAGCCTGCGAAAAAGAGCTTGGCTCCTTCTCAACGGAGATGGAGGCGGTAAAAGCACGATGTTGAGGTGATAGTTGATCATAAGATAGAACATCGGACAAAGGATAAGAAATACCTGTGGTGCGAACCAAAGCAGAGGTTGATGACGAGGGGGAACGAGAGGGAAGGGACACTTCAACATGATAGTCTGTAAGATAACTTGGAGGCTGTGTAATTCGTGTAGGCCGCGAAGGATGTGTTGGAGCTTCAATAGATGGAGGAGGTGATGGTGGTGTTACCTCAATGGGAGGAGACTCTGAGCCATTGTCGCCGGATGGAGACGAATGAGAAGGAGGGAGAACCGTATCATCAATGTATGTTGTGGTATCATGTGTAGCAGGTAAAACAATAGATGAATCCATGGTTGAAGGAGGATAGGGAAAAATGTGCTCATAAAAAATAACATCTCTAGAAACAAAAGTTTTACCCGTATCGAGATCGTAGAGACGATATCCTTTTTGGCCATACGGGTAACCAAGAAAAATACATCGTAAGGCACGAGCATCAAATTTAGTGGGACGCTTGTCATGAATGGATGCAAAACATAAACATCCAAATACCCTCAAGTGATCATAGGCTGGTTGTTTGTGGTAGAGGAGTTCATATGGTGTTTTTCCTTGTAGCAATGGTGTAGGGGTACAGTTAATGAGATAAGTGGCAGTTAAAATGGCATCTCCCCAAAACTGTTTCGGCAAATGTGCTTGAAAAAGAATAGCTCTAGCAACATTGAGAAGATGGCGATGCTTTCTCTCAGCTACCCCATTTTGTTGGGGGCTAGCAACACAACTTGTTTGGTGGATAATGCCCTTATCGGAATAATATTTGGCCATGGTAAACTCAGGACCATTATCACTACGAAGCACTTTGATCTTAGCAGAAAATTGTGTTTCCACAAAATTAATGAAACTGGTTAGGTACTTGAATGTTTCAGATTTTTGGTGCATTAAGTAGACCCAAGTGCATCGAGTGAAATCATCAACTATTGTGAGAAAGTACCGAGCCCCATTATTTGTGGCAACATGATAACCACCCCAAATGTCAACATGAATCATTTCAAAAGCTGCATGAGTTTTGATAGAACTGGTGGAAAAAGAAGAACGAGTATGTTTAGCTAAAGGGCAAATTGAACAATCATTAATCTCACAAAATTCAACGTTCTTAACATAATGTGAGATTAAATTCAAAATTTTATTTGAAAGGTGCCCAAGGCGTTGATGCCAAAGGCGAGAAGAAGAAAGGCAAGTCTTGACTGTGCCAACTGAATTACACATAGCCTCCTCTGTGATATTGAGGTAGTAGAGTCCTCCTCTCTCAGTTCCCGTCCCAATCATCATCCCCAAGCGTTGGTCCTGTAATACACAGATATTCTTAGCAAATATAGCGATATAATCTGAATGATTTACAAGTGCGCTAATGGAGATCAAGTTCAATTGGAGCGAGGGAACACAAAGAACATTATGTAAAGTCAAATGATGGGAGAATTGAATGCTCCCTATATGTGTAACAGGAGCTATTGTGCCATCAGGAAGGCGCACACTTCGATTCTTCACTGGTGAATAAGTGGTAAACAAGCTAGTTGAACATATAATATGATCTGTTGCGCCAGAGTCCAAAATCCAAGCTATATTTTTCCAAAGTGCAATACCACGAAATGATTTACCTGAGAGATTACTGATGGTAGATGAACCACCAACCAAGTTAGCCATAGAAGGCGATTTATTGTTACCAAGCAAGGTCAATAAATTTTGGTATTGGTCTGGTGTTAAACTGATGGGACTAGACTGCGGTTGTGCCTCCTCCTTTGATTGAACATGATTGGCTTTGGAAGAGAATGGACGTCGGTCCTGAACATCTCCTTTTTCTTTGGACTTCTTGAGCTTGCGACAATAATCGATCGTGTGTCCTTTCCAGCCACAAAAATCACATTTGAGATGTGATCGACATGCTTCTGAAGTGTGACCAATTGTATCACATCGATCACACTTTAAATGAGGATTCTTTGGTGTGAAATTTCTCCCAGAATTTCGGTTATTATCTCGAACAGCAAAGGCAGTAGCATCAGGTACAGTTCCTCTTCCAGATGAGAGGGTGCGTTGCTTTTCATCTTGCAGGATGAGTGAATGTACCTTGTTAACGGTGGGCAGTGGATCCATGAGTAATATCTGTCCTCGAACAGCAGCATATGTTTCATTAAGACCCATGAGGAACTTCATGGTCTTTTGATTTTCTCGAAACTGTAGAACCTCCTTCATGGTGCTGCATGTGCAGGATGGGATGGCACATAAGGCATCACGCTCATCCCAGAGGCCCTTGAGTTTTGTGTAGTACGCACCTATGGTCATGTTGCTTTGTGTACAATCATGAATGGCTTGTTCAATATGGAAGAGATGAACACTGTTGACGTGAGAGAAGCGTTCCTTGAGGTTAGTCCAAATATTAAGGGCCACATCATTGTAGATCACGCTTGCCCCAATTTCTTTGGTGATGGAATTCAATAAC
Source organism: Malus sylvestris (assembly GCF_916048215.2). Classification (NCBI taxonomy): domain Eukaryota; kingdom Viridiplantae; phylum Streptophyta; class Magnoliopsida; order Rosales; family Rosaceae; genus Malus; species Malus sylvestris. The sequence goes on from NC_062275.1 coordinate 15,952,526, forward strand.
CATGATTTTACAAGGTTATTGCAGCGAGTCCATTGCTGCAGTTCAGTTACAGAGGTTTTCGAAGGTTTCTGGATCGAACCGTCGACAAAACCCTCCTTGTTTTTGGCACTGAGAGCCATCAGCATGGCACGGCTCCAAGTCCCATAGTTTTCTTCATTCAACAACTGAGTGACTAGTATTACACCAGGTTGATCAGAATGATGTAGGTAAAGAGGATCATTTGGATTTTCATACTTGTTTTCCACAGGCTTGGCTGAGGAATTCGTTGAGTTGCCGTCTCCCATGGATGATCGCTGGTCTGTGTTTAAGATTGGCTAGAGTTTTAGCGGAAGGTGGGTGTTGGTCACCAAGAGCGGTTTCGCTCTGATGCCATATTAGAAATTGATTCTTTTGATAATTTAATAATTTTACAGACTCATACATGAGTTTCTTTTATACAGGACTAGGAAAACACGATCCTATATCTAAGCCTAGGAAAAAGTAGTTGCCTAGTTTACAATGCTACAAAAGGAAATATAATCTGTACAATCAATTAAGCATGATACACGGAGGATAGGAGATCAAATCTTCAGCTGACTTTACTCCCTTTTCTCAACAGAATTTGAATCCTTTTGTCTGCTTCATGTAAATTTCTTCTTCTAGATCACAGTGAAGAAATGCAGTCTTCACGTCAAGCTGTTCAACCTCTAGGTTTAAGCTTGCAGCCAAACTAAGTACAACCCGAATGGATGACATCTTCACCACGGGTGAAAAAAATCTTTGCAAAGTCAATTCCTATCTTTTGACTGAAGCCCTTCACAACTAGCATTGCCTTGAACCTGTCATGCCCCGACCAGCAAATAAAGACTATTCACGAGTTAGGGTGTGAGCCATATCTTTGAGTTTTAACGATAAGGACAAAATAAAATGTAAAGTGAATAGTACCATAATTGACTTTTTAGTGTAAAAATGTGGTTTTTCATTAAAGTGAATAGTACTGGGAGCTTTTCGTTAAAGTTCCCTAGAAATAAATTCTACAACTAAGATATGATGGAAAATAAAATAAAATTATAACGCTTACACAATACATCATATAACAAATCTTACATAATAAAAGTTTGAGTTTACCACATATAATTTATTGAATATGCAGCGGAAATAAAATATTAATATACAAAATTAATTCATAACAAAAGTACCAACTAAAATAATAATTGAAATGAGCAGCTCTTGCAAATACATAAAATGTATGCAATGAGATGCATGAATGTACTTACTCCCTTCTAATCCCATCAACCCATACCTAAGGCACCCAAACCTACACGTCCCATACCATGCTAATACCACTTGGCTTCAAATACCTTAGAATATGAATTAACTCCCGTTCATCCCTCAAACCCAATTTTTGTAGTTAAATTCTCAATTTCCACTTTATTATACAAGCACTTCCCCCGACGTCCAATTGTATATTCAAGCCTTTCCCCAATGCCTGACATATACAAGATTTCATTATTTTATAACCAACTGGTTGTATACTCAAGCCCTTCCCTTGACGCCTGACGTATACAAGGTTCATTATTTTACATCAAGGCAAACTTTAGCCCTTGAATACCCTCACAACTCAAACACAACTTAACTCTTTTCTTACTTTACAAGAATGCTTATGTATATGCCATGTAACAAGGATATCAACAATCATATGCTCTAAAACATCTGCAACACTAATCAAGCTGTTAGTAGCCAAAATTGTATTATATTTGCAACACTAATCAAATTGTTAGTAGCCAAAATTGTATTATATTATCAATAATATATATAGTGTGGATAACACACAACAATTTAATTGAGAAATATTACTTTACCATTTTACTCCATCTCTCTCTAGGTGATATTGATGCATGACTCCATTTGAGTTCCATAAAACAATTCTGTTGGGTAAGCTCTCATGCATTTTTTGGGATTTGTCTCTCTTATTTTACAACATTCTCAAGGAAAGTAAATGGATATTTTTGATGGTTTGGTGGGAGTGCTCTTATAATAATGACCTCAAAATGTAAATGTATAAACAACACAAGATTTAAGTGGTCCGCCAAATCGACTACATCCACTGGGGTTTGCTTTCATTGTATTTCACTATATATGAAAAAATTACAAGTACAATGAAAGATGGCTTAAAGCCTTAACAGTATGTAAAAAAATTAAGATAATGAGGTAATATGAAAGGGATGATGGTTTTTTGTTGGAGTTGTTCTTTTTCTTTTTCTTCTTCTTCTTCCTCTCTCTTTTCTCCATGTCCTCCGTTGGTTCTTGCTCATTCCTTATAAAGATTGCATGACATCTTCCTCTCCAAAAACCTCCACAAGTGTGCCAATAGAAAGAAACCAAGTGTTGTGCCAATCACTAGACATAAAATGTGTTCCAATAACAAAGCAACAATTGTTGTCCTAATCATTAAGAATGAAATGTGGTCCAATAGAAAAACAACAAATGTTAAGCTAAGCATGAACTAATGAATATCATGCAAAATGTTCCTTGCATCAAACGCCACGTGAAATGTTCTAACCACAATAAGTTGTCATCTTCTTCTATTTAGAGTGGTGAATATCATCATAATGATTATGATTCCTATAGATTGATGAGTAAGCACTTCTAATACCTCAAAGTGTTGCCACCTACATGCAAATAGACTAACATACACATGCTATAGACTCCACCTCTTCACCCTAATTATTAGCTTCTATTAATTACCAACTTCCACCTCATTCTTTGGAGAAAAAAAAATCAAGCTAACTCTACTAGAAGATTTCCACCTCTCGGAGCTTAACTCTCCAACCCTTTTACACTTCACTAATTAAAGATAAAAAAGGCTAGCAAGGGTAACTTAGTTGATATTGTCACGAAAAGGGTAAGTAGAAACCCTAACAAATCAAACTAATGCATATATACATATAAGATACACAGTTACTGGACAAAGTTACAAAATTATGATGAGGATGCCAAAAAAAAAAAAAAAGAAACCTCTCTAGTTGGAGACATTTGAGTATAAAAGTATTAGTTAGGCATAGAAATATATTTTTGTTGTGAAAGAATCCCTACTAACTTATATGCCAAAATAGAAGTTCTTGTTCTTATAATATATAAAAGGAAATTAAAAAAAAATCATTATATTTGAAATAGATATAAGTGTTGTAGGCATAATTTACTAAACAATTATGGAGGCCATAAAGAGAAAGAAAGGTGCGGCAATAGTAGAGAGAAGAGAGAGATGTGTAATTGTGGGTGTGTGTTATTCCACCCTCATTGTGCCTTTATTTATAGTAGTAGGATAGGTAAAAACCTTTCCCTTTAGGATTACAACATTTAATAGGTAATATACTCATAATAGGAATATAAGAGATATTCCTAGATATACTAGGATTTACACAATCACATTTATATTCCAATAGGACTACAACACTCCCCCTTGAATGTGTAAATACTCAAACAGATGGCTCATCAGGTCTTCAGCGATGGAGTAAGTACAGTTGATGAAGTCGTCGGCACAATGAGCAAATACGAGTTTCAAATCAACGGAAAAATGCATAAAAAGGTAAAACTCACAAAATCTCCCTATGGTAAAACCCAAGGTGGGAGAAAAACTCATAGTCTAAGGAGAAAAGTGAGAAGTTGCATTAAGTCAAAACTATACGTCTTTTAGACACAAGTAGAAGAGTATGATCAGCCTAGGATGGGTGCCTCGTTAAAACCTAGTTAGGTAGCAAAAACCCAGTAGGAAAAATGCTCCTAATTGTAGGAAAAAATAGTACATTAAGATCAAGTGAGTATACTTCTGGATACTCCCCCTGAGTTTGACATAACTTCCAAATGAGAACTACAAGCATTGCATATGATAGTTAGGCATACCAATTCCTCGGACAAGCTTCTGGAAGGTTGATTTTGGTAGTGACGTCGTGTAGAAGTCGACAAGGTTGTCTGGGATCGACTTGCATGACTTCAATCTCCTGATGCTTTGCTGATGTAGATGCAATATGTCTTGACGTTAACTTTGTTGATGTATCATGTCTTGGTCGGGTGGATACATGAGGTATAATCTTCATGGATCGTTATTAAGACTCAACGATAGATGAAAAATAGCAAGTACTTCGAAATACTCAACAAAAACTCTTAACCATGTCTCACTTGTGGCGTAATGAAGTAAGCTGAATCTTGGAATGGTTCGAAGATTTTGCAACTAAGGTCATATCGTGGACCTCCAAGATATTGTGATATCCCTTAACGGTAAAGACATAACCATTTAGGGATTTTGCCTTGTGCAGGTTTGATAAGCAACTAGCGTTAGCATAACAATCAAGGCAAACATCATTTCGAGGATCGGGGGGGGGGGGGGTTGGATCCGCTTAAGATGCGTTAGGATTTGCCTATAGTACCTTCAGGGTATGTCTTTAATACCAATTTAGTGGATGCGTGTAGGCGCGGTACTGTATCTTTACCAAGATCAACAACGAATGAGATGTCTTGTCTAAATACAATGAGCTAAGTACAACTAAGCGCAAAGTTGAACTTTAGATATGGAATTTCGGATTCTATAAAAGGTATACTCATAGGTAACATATTTGGGGTATAGTTCAATTGGTAGACCAAGGTACCATCAGAACAACGCTTAAACTTCAGGTCAAGGCATAAATGAGTTTCCCAAGATCCTTCATCTTAAATTCCATCTTCAGGTGCGATGCAGTTTTCTCAAGCTCTTTTGGAGTCTTAGTGAGATTCGTGTTAACAACATAAACTGTAACTCTAGCAATTTGGAATAAGACTTCATAGTTTAACACGCAAGGGCATAATTCATCCATGACTGATCAAATAATCACTTAGACGGGTTTCCGTCGGATTGTAAGTGAATGCCTCAAACAAGTTAAGAGGGTGTTTCATGGTTTGGAACTATTTGAACCAGTCCATGTAATTCTTCGGAAACTTACATGTAAATCTCCGTATCAATATCCCTATGGAGAAAAACACTAACCATATTTCATAATGCTGCTATCAATCACAGGACGTTTGAGAGAAACCTTGGGTCGCAAGGCGTGCATCATATCGCACTATTTCATTCATCTCATAACCTTTCCTTTCCCACTTGTAACACAATAAGGTTACCTTGGGCAGTGTAGGAATGACATGTCCAATACACACTTTGGTAAGGAATTTGACCTGGATTATAATTTCAGTTGTCTAATCAGTTCTACATTGTCACTTAATCAATGAAACACGGTTCGATATCGTCGCTTTTCATTTATATCGGTAGCTACCATATAAGTGAAAACATCATCGAGGGTAATCTCATTTCAATTCCATTTAGCTCATCTAAACTAGTATACTAGACCAAGAACTTCAAGTCTCGGGAGTAATCTGGATTAATTTCATGAGATGGAAATGATTTGAGACAGTGATCAAGTATGGATTCATTTTTGTGTCGTGTCTTCCTCTTCTACGGAAGTGACTCTTACAACAACCGAGTGATCTGTCATGCTCCACGCCAAGACATATTGATTGGCTATCCGTCGGTGTACTGGACCGTCCAACAGGGGTATCCACACTATCTAACAGGGGTGGCATACTGTCCAGGGATGTTGACTCGACGTCCGTTAAGTACGTCTATCCTTGCAAGCATGTTTGTAGTTGGTATATGATCTCGTCACTTTAGCTAGATCAGAGGAATGCGTTTGGAGCAACATTCTGAAAACTAAAATTTCATCGCACTTGCTTATCATACTTGTGCAGTATAGGAATCGAGATGAGACATAGTGGGCAACGTCCATGCAAATTTGAGCTGTTCTCCAGGAATGTTAACATTCTTATCTCCCCCTTATGGGTGGAAGACTATCTCATTAAAGAACTAGTAAATAAGCGGTAAAGATATCGCATGCAAGGGCTGGAAGAGAGCTAGTGTGAAGAAGAATCATAATCGACAAAGATTCACATCCTTCTTTGAGGACCCATGTTGGTACATTGCAGCAGCACAACTTGGCACATGGAATGCACACCCAAATGCGTAAATACTATAATCGTCGGGTTCATACCAAGTAACCAACTGTAACATCATATAGGTTGGGTGGTAATGGGCCTCAAGGCGGACCAACATAAATACTTACAAGATTGCATAGCCCTAGGCAGAAATAAAAAAATTGGTACATTTACCAAAATTCAAGCGATCATTTAAAATTACGCTCTATGATCACTAGGCGAGGCTTTTTGGGGTGAACATAAGAATTCAATGTTCAATTATAAACGCAAAAGACATGCAATACTTTATTGAAAATCGTCGATATAAACTCTCCGGCATTATCCAATCTCCCGGACCTTAAGGGATAAATAGGGTGGTGAACCCTTAATCAGCCATGAGGTTTAGCAGCAATGTGTGTGGACAAACATGTGACCAGTTTGTAGATTTATCAACCAAAACCATAAGTATTTATATGATCTGCATTTTGGTTGGAGTAGTCCACATATATTCATTTGAATCCACTATGAAAAATAGTGATTTCAAATCTTTGCGAGAAACGATATAGAAAATTAATTTCCCTAATGAGCAGGCTTGGCAAAGTGTGCTTGTAGGCATAATATCCTTACTTCGGGTAAGGAGATGCATCGTAGCATCATTGTTCGACCTAAGTGTCCTAAAAGGTTGTGCCAAAGCAAGTAAACTACTCAATCACCAAGTTCCAGGCCGGCCATATGTGGTGTATTCCCAGTTGGGAGACAACTCATTGGCCCCAAATTAAAGCTTCAGGCTCATTTTTGGTGGTGGTGCAAAGATATTCCACTCTATTTTCTTCGGTGGTTTCATTTATGATCATTGTCATCTTGAATATCCTTAAAAACTCAACGACAGGGAGAATTTAAGGTCCCTTAAATGGTGATACAGTACCATTCATACAACGAAGAGAGATGTGATTTAGGCGTAAAGTTAGTGTGCGTAGTATCGCATTCATCCAGACAACTTACTTTCCCACATTCCTACCTAATCATGTGTTTAATTGAATCAGTCACATGTATTAAGAAACATGATTCAATTAACTCATATTCGAGGACAATATCAATAAGATTATCCATAAGTAAAACATACACCAAACTTGAATCCAAGAACATGGAAAAATGTTCACAAAGTAAATGGTTTACTAAGGGGATTCGGCCAACAAGGCCATCCATGTCAAAATTCTGCTCTTCCAACGATGTTTGGTAGAGCAAAATTAGTCTCACATATTGACTACGAGAACGGTACTCCTCAACGACATTGGTAGAGGCACGAACAGGTGCATAACCAATGATTTATTCCATTGAGATGAAAGTAGATTCTGCAGGGTTGAGGTTTGGGAATATTATCCCTTATTCTTTGAACTTTTAGGTCTTAGGTACCAACGATCATGCTTCGGGCATGATGCCACACCTTGGCAAGCCCTGATTCTACCATATGTTGTAAAAAACAAACCCGAAATTAGATTGTGAGATAAACCCCGAATTGGATTTGGTAGGCTCCAGCCGAAGCTGGAAGGGTCTGTTCGGTGCATCCCTATCGAAGTAAGGCATCACCATTTAGTAGGCTTTGACCGAACTGGGTTAAGCTATTCGGTAGACTACAGCCGAATTGAGTCTATACCGTTCTCTCACATTTGTGGTAGTAATTAGATCCAAGAATTTAGTAAACTTCTGCTTTCTACACTGCTGCTTCAGGAGCGAGTTAGAAACATGGAAGGACGAGAAAAGTTTTCTCCAGTCAAAATTTGGTCGGATTTATAAACTACATAATCGTACTAATTCATGGACGTAATCATAGTGTGCTTTAGGCAATGTTTTTCATGATTAGACAGTCTGTAGGAGTGAGCCAAAGAGCCATGGAATCTTCGTTCGGGAGGTATTTCCATTTGTAAGGCTTCGGGCATAAGTCTTCGAATGAAGATCATGGCGGAGGCTTATTCTGCTCTTTCATTAAATTGTTGACTTCAATGTTTCTCAACTTCTTGATTGTCAAGTGGAGATTCACGTCTTGTACCCCACATTAAGTGGTCTCTAATAAAAACGTCCAAATAAGGGAAATCGTACTTGTGATAGTTTGACAATCCATTGAATTGGAGAGAACAAGATTGTGATTAGTGCTATGGGAATGAATCATGCATATGCATCAAAGTTAGAACATTCGGGGTTCTAAGACATGGTTTTCATGAAAAATTCAGGTTTTCATGGGTGTATTGTTTTATGAAATCTTCGGGTTTCAAAGGCACTAAATTTGAAACTACATGTTCAATTTAGTTTTTGAACGTTTAGTTCATAAAAGAGAGGTTTCTGCAAGAACACAGAATGCAATATACAACTAAGTGTAGTGGATTTAAGGTTCTTCGGGAACTCAAGTGTGAAAGCTTCGTTACTACGAAAGTATGTTAATGGTTTAAAGTATAAAAATAAATTATTGAATCGTTAATGTCCAAAAGTGATCTTCAGGTCAATAATTTTGGATTCATTATCAAATTAATGGACTGCATGTCATTTTTAATTAATTCAATAAATCAGGACCATTCAGGGTCGATCGTAGGAGCAAAATAATGACATTCAGGTCTTATTAGCTTCAATTGGCTTCGTGCCAAGTGATAACAAAAATATAGCCTAATGTGGCTTTAACAAGAAACATCCCAAAAATAATTAGGTATGGTTAAGAAGCGAGGATACCAAAAAAAATGGCATCGGGTAAAAAAAAAAAAAAAAGAGCCAAAAATGGCTTTGGGTCGTGTGAGGCTGCTGCAGGCAGCCCAATAACAAGCAAAGCAAGTTTGCATGCTTGCTGTGATGTTACAGGCCAAAGAAAAAGGGCGTAGGGGTCAGCAAGCCCAGCTTGTGCTGGCGCGGGCTGGTGCGTAACGAAGCCCAGCATGAGCTGGCTTCAGGTTTTGGGTTGGAACGAGGCGAGCCCAGCAGCTTAGGTTCTGCTGCAGGCGGGCCGTGACATGTGGTAAGGCCTAGTAAGCATCAGGCTTGCAAGAGTGGGCCAGCGTGTAATGGGTAAAGTCCAGCAAGCAGCAAGCTTGCTTGCTTGGGTCAGAGATGCATGGACAAGGTCCAACATGGCTGCATACCTGCTAGAGGTAGGCTGGGGGCTGTAGGCCCATGTAGAACCCTTATCAGGCCAAAGTCTGGTTGTCATGTGCACGCAGCAAGCCCCAAAAAAGGCTGCTGCCGTGGTGGTCTAGATGTCAAACGACATCATCCCAAGGTTACACAATGCAGCTTAGCTGCAAAATCCCAAATTTTTAATCCTTTTTTTTTTACTCTAGGGTTTGAAAAAAAAACCCTAATTGCTTCTAATTTATTTTGATTCTTTGACTTACATATTCCACATAGCATAATTGCGTATTGCATGAACAAATATATATAGACAAAATATATGAAACATACACAATATATATATATCGGAAGGTAAATATAAATGTAGGGGGTTCATGAATCATGGGGAATGTTTTCATGCTTCATGGTTGTTTCAAATATCTTCCTTTATTTTAAGCGTACCTAATTGGCAGAAAACAGCAAAAGCCTTTGAATTTGTAGAAGATCCTTCTCGGAAAGCCGAAATTGCATCTCTAATTCGTTGTATCATGTTCAACACAGAAAATTTAAATTGAATCAATAGCATGTAGATCAATTCAATAAAATAATAAATTAATCATAAAAAGAATGATTAAAACGTAATACCACAACTACAAAAGGGGATATCACTGGCGGTGGAAAAACCGACAAGAAACAGCAATTACTGTCGGATTTTTGGTAAAAATCTGACATTAAATCGTGCAATGTTTGATAGAGGAACCGACACCAATGCTACCGTCATGAAAAGGGTATTGACGTCACTTAGACCCCTTAATCCACCACCAAGAAGCAAAGTAATATAAAATAAAAAAGAACAACAGCGTCGCTTAAAAGTGACATCGGTGCTTATGTCGGTTAAAAGTGACATGGAAATTTGATATGATGGCAGTCCTAACCGACATTAAGTAACAAATAAACAATTAAAATAGTCAAGCTACTGTTAGTCGTAACGACATTACCTAACATCTCAATAAATAAAATAATTATGCTGGTGTCGTCCATAAGCGACACCAAATATATTAAAAACAAAAATATTAATAAATCTTCCTCAGTTTTTAATTAATAATACTTAGAAAAAAATATATGAAAATAATTCCAACAATATTTCATATATAGGCCAAGGCAACCATTAATAAAAACTAATAACAGTAATAGTTGTCCCAAACACTAACAATTATCCATCATAACAAACATTTTATATTTCACATAACATACAAAAACTCATCCGTCATAACAAACACTAAATCCGACATTACAAATAAAACATACAAAAAAAAAAAGAAATAGAAACTATAAATGCAAAAAAAATTATATAAAATAATTCCCACCATATGTCAATGAAAAAACAAACAATTTTAAACAAACTTCATCTTAAAAATAAAATTTCTACCAACTATATATTAAATTTAAAATTAACTACAATTCTTAAAAATGCACAACCCATACAATTTGTTTCCGAACTCTTGCAAAAGATTTTGAACCAGTTGTGTGGTTCATAGTTTTCAAATGTCGATTATGCTTATTTTTTTGGGCAATCTCTTGAAAAATAAAAAAATTTATTAGACAAATTTTAAGGTATAATAAAATAAATCATGAAACATTTACCTTTGTTTTTTCTTTAATCTCTAACCTCTGTCGTTGCATGTTTCGAAAACGCACTACAATTATCTTTAACCTCTCCGTTGAGTTGATCCTTATAAATACAGAAAAAACAATTAAAAACCAAGAAACAAAAATAAATTTTCAATTTAAGCATAAAACTAGTTAGAATACAAAACAGAAACTAAAATTAATAATCATAATAATTTAAAAATGAATCACCTTCGATCTCTTCCTCTTCGAATTGGAGTTCCTCAGAATGTTGATCTTCAAAATGGTGATCCATATCAAATGGGGAAGGAGAAGAGGAAAAACTAAAAAGGAGGAAGAAAGGGACGCACAGATGAAATGGGGGAAGGAGAAGAAGAAGACTGAAATTGGGGGAGAAATGAAAGCATGGATGAAATGGGAATGAGAGGGGTTTAAATATGGGTACTTAGTTGGCGTCGGTTAAAACCGACATTGTTTTACTGACGTTGAATTAAAAACAACTGGTGTCGAATTAAATGAACATGGCGTCGGTTAAAACCGATGCCAACCTGGCACACTTTACTAACGAGTTAAATGAACTAGTCAACTTTCTGACACTCTTTATTGAAAATCATAGCATCGGTTTAAATTAAACAGACACCAACGTCTGACATACTTTTTGAAATTCATGTAGTGTCGGTTTAATGAAACTTGTGTCGAATTAAAAGATAATAGGGTCAGTTAAAACCGACACTAAGTCTCTCCATCCAATTCCTCGTGTAGAACAAGCAAGAAATTTCCCGCCTAATATTTCAAATTATCTGACCAATGCCGTTGGCTAAAAGCGACAACAGACTAGTTTAAAAAAAATGTTTAACCCAAAGAAAAAAAATAACCAGCTTTTTGTTTTTTTTTTGTGTTATCTCATATAACATTTTAAGATTTTAATAAATAAAATTTAACTTGAATAAAATACGTAATAAAAAACAGGAATATAATTTTATTATAAAATATCATCACATATTAAATGAAACATAGTCTAATTAATACTTAAAATATAACATAAGTTTTTGTGGTATCCACTAGTGTAAATATTTTAAATTGAAGATCGAGTTCATTCATTGTATTCGTATAGGGTCAAGGAGTACAGCTGTAAAAAAATCATCAAAATCAGAGTTAAAATAATAGTTAAATTGTGATTTTTCGTTGATAATCGTTGAAAAGTTTTGTCTCGTTACTTGATCTCTAAATATTTGTTTTTTGCAATTTTTGGCCTATGCAATTATGAAGTATATACAAACATGTTTGACAGTTGGATCATTGAAACTAGTTTTGTAGAATGCGTATCCCATCAAAACAATAGATTCACTAACACTTAAGAGTTTATTCATATTTTCATTAAGTACCACTAGTGTAAATATTTTAAATTGAAGATCGAATTCATTCATTGTATTCATATAGGGTTAAGGAGTGTAGCTGTAAAAAATCATCAAAATCGAAGTTAAAATAACCGTTAAATCGTGATTTTTTTGTTGATCGAAAAGTTTTGTCCCGTTACTTGATCTCTGAAAGTTTGTTTTTTGCAATTTTTGGGGTATGTGATCTTGAAGCATATACAAACAAGTTTGACGATTGGATCATTGAAATTAGTTTCGTAGAATGCGTATCCCATCAAAATGATAGATTCACTAACACTTTATTTATACTTTCATTAAGTATAACATAAGATTCTGTGGTATCCACTAGTGTAAATATTTCAAATTAAAGATCGAATTCATTCATTGTATTCGTATAAGGTCAAGGAGTGTAACTGTAAAAAATCATCAAAATCGGAGTTAAAAATAACTGTTAAATCGTGATTTTTCGTTGATAACTGTGGAAACGTTTTGTCCCGTTACTTGATTTCTAAATGTTTGTTTTTGCGATTTTTGGAGTATGCGATCTTGAAGTATATACAAACAAGTTTGACGGTTGGATCGTTGAAATTAGTTTTGTAGAATGCGTATCCTATCAAAACGATAAATTCACTAACACTTAAAGTTTATTTATACTTTCATTAAGTATAACATACGATTTTGTGGTATCCACTAGTGTAAATATTTCAAATTGAAGATCGAATTCATTCATTGTATTCATATAGGGTCAAGAAGTGTAGCTATAAAAAATCATCAAAATCGGAGTTAAAATAACCGTTAAATCATGATTTTTCGTTGATAACCATTGAAAAGTTTTGTCCCGTTACTTGATTTCTGAAAGTTTGTTTTTTGCAATTTTTGGCGTATACGATCTTGAAGCATATACAAACAAGTTTAACGGTTGGATCGTTGAAACTAGTTTCGTAGAATGCGTATCCCATCAAAATAATAGATTCACTAACAGTTAAGAGTTTATTCATACTTTCATTAAGTATAACATAAGATTTTGTGGTATCCACTAGTGTAAATATTTTAAATTGAAGATTAAGTTCATTCATTGTATTCGTATAAGGTCAATGAGTGTAGCTTTAAAAAATCACCAAAATCGGAGTTAAAATAACCGCTAAATTGTGATTTTTCTTTGATAACTGTCGAAAAGTTTTGTCCCGTTACTTGAGCTCTGAATGTTTTTTTTTGCGATTTTTGGCGTATGCGATCTTGAAGCATATACAAACAAGTTTGACAGTTGAATCGTTGAAATTAGTTTTGTAGAATGCATATCCCATCAAAACGATAGATTCACTAACACTTAAGAGTTTATTCATACTTTTTAAAGTATAACATAAGATTTTGTGGTATCCACTTGTGTAAATATTTTAAATTAATGATCGAATTAGTTTATTGTATTCATATAAGATCAAGGAGTGTAGCTGTAAAAAATGATCAAAATCGGAGTTAAAATAACCGTTAAATTGTGAATTTTCGTTTATAACACTATGTCGGCTACAACCGACACCGGCTTTGAAAATATTTCTTTTAACCGACGCTAACATTATGTCAATTATAACCGACACCGGGTTTCAAATTTTTAATAAAAATTAAAACCTAAATCGGCTACAACCGACACTATCTTTGAAAATATTTAAAAACTATCATTAGTGTCGCCCAGAAGCGACAACAGTTGTCTTTTAACTGACGCTAATGTTATGTCGGTTAAAAGCGACACAATTTTTGTTTAATGCGACACCAATATTAAAAATATTAAAATCAATGTCGGTTGTAAGCGACATTAACAGTTTATGTCTGTTATAACTGACAGTAACTCCGACACCATATTAAGTGGGTGTCGGAATGTCTTATTCGTCACTATGTTGTATAAAAGCAACACCACTCGCTGACACAATAAGGCCCTTTTGTAATAGTGTACTCCCTTGATTGAAGATCAAACTTTCTTGTTAGAGCAGCGTCAAGAGCGTGCTGATAACGTGTTGTAGGCATAATTTACTGAACAATTATGGAGGTCATAAAGAGAGAGAAAGGTGCGGCAATAGTAGAGAGAAGAGAGAGGTGTGTAATTGTGGGTGTGTGTTATTTCACCCTCATTGTGCTTTTATCTATAGTAGTAGGATAGGTAAAAACCTTTCCCTTTAGGATTACAACATTTAATAGGTAATATACTAGTACTAGGACTATAAGAGATATTCCTAGATATTCCTAGATATACTAGGATTTACATAATTACATTCCTATTCCAATAGGATTGCAACAACAAGTACTTACACACACATTTATATAACCATTTTTTTTTTAAATACAGGGTATTACAGAACCTTTGCTGTGAGTTGTTTTCTTTAGTTTCCAATCTGCACACCCATTTGTTCTTGAGCATCCTTCTACGCATGGGTGGATCTATTAAGGGACCAAGGTGGTCCCGGGATCACCCGAAACTTGGAAAAATGGCTGTGAGGATCTTTAAGGACCACCCATGTTAGTGATGCTGCACAAGTGATGCGCAACATGTGATGCTGCACAATGACTTGGCAAAACGACATCGTTTTGAGCCAAGTCATTAAAAAAATTTAAAACCTCACTCACATGAGAACCTTCACATGATAGAGCACTCAGCTCTTTCACACGATAGAGCAATCAGAACCTTCACTTTACCAATAATACCTAATTGTCTACCACTCGGCCCGCTTTTATTCCTTACGGCATCGATTAACTCTCTGTTGCACTCTAGTTTTTGTTCACCGTTGCACCGATGACATTTCTGGTGAAAATCTGTAACCCTTATGCATTTTTTCTTCGTGTAAAGCTCTGGTCCGGAGGCTAGCCGCTGGTCCTCTTCTTCTTGGTCGAAGAGGTTTGTACTTTCTTTGACTCTGTCCATTAAATAATTTTTCCATCCACTATCTGATATTAAATTATTTGTGGTGTTCGATATTTAAATAATTTTACCATCCACTATTTGATTTATTTGTGGTGTTAGATATTTTGTTTAAGAAGTATTTTTATTTTTAATGTTTGGTGGTGAATCTGGTGACGAATTAAACTTTTAATGTTTTTTTTGAAGTGATGGCAGTCTATTTGTGGCATGCATCTCTTTGTCTTTGGCATTCATAATATTAGAATCCCACGGGCAACGACCTAATTATAAATTTATAAATGAATTTGATTTCTCGTTTTTCATATAATATTTTTTTTAGTTTCATCAATTGATATAAATTTTTTTTATTAATTGATATGTGTAGAAATTAGAAATATGGAACGATATTACAAGCGAAAATCATCATCAATTAGTTCGGACAATCATATTCCAAATAGTTCATCTCCAAACTTGGATAGTTCCAATCCTATTCAGAACAGTTCTCTTCCAATTCCAAGTAGTTTTAATCCAATTAGGGGTAATTCCACTCCATAACAAAATGAGTTAAAAGTTGATTTGGATAATCTTGAGAGAGATCTCGGAAAGAGAAAACGAATGAAGGATTATCCTCCAGATATTCGAGATGAGGTTCGAAGAGCATATATATTGATGGAGTCTTTTAGAGTTAAAGATCATGATTTTCCATTCACTTTGCATTCAAATAAAAAGCGACGGTTCGTTGATAATTGGTTGAAGGAATTTCCTTGGTTGGAATATAGTATATCTAAAGATGCTGCATTTTGCTTTTATTGCTATCTATTCAAAGTCAACTTTGAACAATCAGGTAGTGGCGTCTTTACTGAGGTAGGCTTTCAAAATTGGAAGCACGCAAGAGCCTGTTGTGAAAAACATGTGGGAATGGTTGGTAGTTTTCACAATAAAGCTGTTGGTAATCTAATGAATCAAAAGACACATATTGAAACAGTTGCGGTCAAACAGTCAGAAGAAGCTCGTATGGCTTATCCCACTTGCTTGAATGCGTCAATTGATTACATTAAGTTTTTGTTGGGATAAGGTTTTTCATTTCGTGGTCATGATGAAAGTGACACTTCAAACAATAGAGGTAACTATTTGGAGCTCTTGCAATTCCTTGCGGATCATGATGAAAAAATAAAGGCCGTTGTGTTAGATAAAGCTCCGGGAAATCTCAAGCTAATAGCTCATTCAATTCAAAAAGATCTTGTTCATTCATGTTCTATTGAAACCATTAAAACTATCATAAGTGATATGAAGAATGCTAGGTTCTTTTCTCTATTGGTTGATGAGGCATGTGATGTTTCTATAAAGGAGCAAATGGCGGTAGTTTTGCGTTATGTGGAAAAAAATGGGAAAGTCATTAAAAGGTTTGTAGGAGTTCAACATGTTCCTGACACCACTTCAAACACATTAAAGGAGTCTATTGATGCCTTCATTCATTTCAAAGAGTTGAGCTTCTCCAATTTACGAGGGCAAGGTTACGATGGTGCTAGTAATATGAAAGGTGAGTTCAATGGACTCAAGACAAAGATTTTGAATGATCAACCTTGTGCATTCTATGTTCATTGCTTTGCTCATCAACTCCAATTAGCTCTTGTTGCCGTAGCAAATAATAATGTTGATGTTAACATATTCTTCCTATTGGCTAATAATGTGGTAAATAATATTGGAGCTTCATGTAAGCATCGTGATGCACTTAGAGAGATGCAACAAAAAGAACTTATGAAAGCTCTTGAAAATGATTCTCTTATGACGGGACGAGGCTTAAATCAAGAAACTAGTTTCAAATGTGTCGAAGCTACAAGATGAAATTCACATTATGGTACTTTGATTAGTTTGATTACTATGTTCTCATCTGTGGTCAATGTGCTTGAAATGATTGTTGATGATAATAACAATGATAGTGTGGCCAAAGCAAATAGGTTATTGAACGACATACAATCTTTTGAGTTTGTGTTTCTCCTATTTTTGATGAAATCTATATTGGGAATCACGAATGATTTATCATAAGCATTACAAAAGGATGATCAAGAGATTGTGAATGCAATGGCTTTAGTTAATACATGTAAAGAACAACTACTCTACATGAGGAATGATGAGGGGTTTGACCTTTTGGTTGACAAAGTATTGTCATTTTGTGTCCAACATCATATTGAGGTTATTAACATGGATAAGACATATGTAGCTCATGGGAGGTCGCGCCGTTATACCCACAAAAAGACCAACCGTCATCGTTACAAAGTGGAGCTCTTTTTTGTTGTCACTGATTCCCAGCTTACAAAGTTAAATGATCGCTTCAATGAAACAAGTACCGAATTGCTCATTTGTTTGGCTACTTTGAGTCCAAATGATTCTTTTGCAGCTTTTGACAAAGAAAAGCTACTTTGCCTTGATCAATTGTACCCTTAAGATTTTATAAGCAAGACCTAATGGCACTTGAAGATCAACTCGATATTTATATTCATTCTATGCGTTCGAGAAGTGATTTTTCTTAGTTGCAAAACATTAGTGATCTTGCTAAGAAAATGGTGGAAAAAAGGTTGCATCGAGTATTTCAATATGTGTATTTACTTATTGAATTGGCTTTGGTTTTACCTGTTGCAACTGCTTCAGTGGAGAGAGCATTTTCCGCCATGAATATCATAAAGAGTCCACTCCGCAACAGAATGGGGGATCAATGGTTAAATGATAACTTAGTTGTTTACATTGAGAAAGATGTTTTTTCTTGTATTGACAATGAAACTATCATAACACGTTTTCAAAGTATAAGATCTCGTCGTGGACAAATTTAGTATTTCTAGCTTGTTTAGCACAAAGATTATGAATGAAAATTGTAGTTTGCCATTTATTTGTTCAATGATATTTTCGTCTTGTTTTTATTTTTGGAGCTTTTATATTGGGACCACCCTAAGTTAAAATCCTAGATCCGCCACTACTTCTACGTATTGGTAATTTCACCAACTTATAAGTGTGGTTCTCATGTAAGGATTGCATTTCCTCTTGCATGGCTTTCAACCACTCCCCCTGTGTTCGTGAGTCAAGGCTTCTTGGTAGCACTTTGGTTCTCCCTCATTTGTGAGTAGAACGAATTCACTTGCAGGGTACTTACTTGGGAGTTTTTGTACCCTGGTTGAATGTTGTAGCTGAGGTCCAATAAATGGTTCTTGAGAAAGTTGAACTCCTTCCTCATTTTCATCAGCTACTTCATTATCTTTATGAATATCTTTGATATTTTGGTCTTTGAGGAAGACAACATCTTTACTTCTGACAATCTTCTTGTTGACAGGATCCTAAAGCCTGTACCTAAATCCTTCATTACCATATCACAAAAAGATGCATTCTTTCGACTTTTGAGTCAAGCTTCGATCCTTCATAGCTAGGAATATGAACAAATGCTCTACAACCGAACACTTTCAAATGATTGTAGGAATCATCTTTTCCTGTCCAAAACTTGTTTGGAACATCATCATTCAATGGAGCTGATGGAGAAAGGTTGATTAAATCAACCTTAGTCTTTATAGCTTTACCCGAGAACCTTGTAGACAACTTTGCATGAGACAACATCTTCCATATTCTTTCGATAATAGTTCTGTTCATTCTCTCAGCTATGCCTGTTGAAGTTGTTAAGGTTTCATAACCGTTAGGGTTAGGTCTCTTAGTTTGTAGGGTTGTTTCAGTTGTTGTTAATAAGACCTATTCTTTAGGGATAAGTTATTTGATTCTAATTTAGTCATATACCACGTTGTTAGGGTTGTAAACGTGGGCTGCATATTTTCAGCATTCAGTTCTCTTTGTAAGGCTATTTAATGCCATGTCTTGTTTTTGAATGAATAACAGATATTCTCCCAGCATTTGAGTACTCAAGTACTCATATAGTTACGTGTATTTTCGTGAGTGTTCAACCTAGGTTTTAACATCTGGTATCAGAGCCCCACCACTGGGCCTAATTGGAGCTAGTTCAACAACAACGTCATGACGATTGAAAGTAGTTTTGTGCAACCTGCAATCCCGAGGTTTGATCGACACTATGATCATTGGAGCATGCTCATGGAGAATTTCCTGCGTTCCAAGGAATATTGGGGTTTGGTGGAAACTGGAATTCCTACAGTAGCAGATGAGAGTAATCTCACAGATGGACAGAAGAAAACTATTGAAGATCAGAGACTAAAGAATTTGAAAACTAAGAATTATTTGTTCTAGGCCATTGATCGATCAATCTTGGAGACAATATTGAAGAAAGATACCGCAAATGACATCTGGGACTCCTTGAAACAGAAGTACCAAGGCACAACAAGAGTTAAATGTGCACAGTTACAACCTCTTCGCAAAGAGTTTGAGATTATGCACATGAAGGAAAGGGAATCAATGAATGAATACTTTGCACGTACTCTCACCATAGCCAACAAGATGAGGATCCATGGAGAAAAGATGTTAGATATCGTGGTTATCGAAAACATTCTGAGATCCATGACTTCTAAATACGACTATGTGGTATGCTTCATTGAAGAGTCAAATGATCTCGACATCTTGTCCATCGATGAACTACAAAGTAACTTGTTACTACATGAGCAAAGGATAGGGAGACACACAGTGGATGAGCAAGCTCTGAAGGTGACTTATGATGCCCAAAAAGGCGGGCAAGGTGGACGCAGCAACTTCAGAAGAAAAGGACGAGAAAGGGGTAGAAATTGACCTGACAAGTCTACCTTCGAATGTTACAACTGTCATGAACTTGGGCATTTTCAATGGGAATGTTCTAAGAAGGGAAAGGATTCAAAAGGTTTTTATGCAGAAACTAGTGAAGAAATGCTATTGATGGCATACGTGGATATCAAGGAGGACAACAGAGAAGAGTTATGGTTTCTGGACTCGGTATGCAACAATCAAATGTGTGGCAAGAAGGAGATGTTCACATATTTGGATGATACCTTCAGGAAGTCTATGAAGTTGGGGAACAATTCAAACTTGGTTATCTTAGGAAAGGGAAATGTTCGTATGGAAGTCAACGTAATCATGCAGGTCATCATTGGAGTATTCTATGTGCCAGATTTGAAAAATAATTTACTGAGCATTGGACAATTGCAAGAGAAGGGTCTTGCCATTTTAATCAAAAGTGGCAAGTGCATGATTTATCATCCAGAGAGAGGACTGATCTGGGAGACCACAATGCCAGAAAATCGCATGTTTATCCTATTGGCTCGCACACAACTACAAGGGCAGAAATGTTTCAACGTTATTGTCGACGATCAACCTCAACTATGGCATCACAAATATGGACATTTGGGGTGAAGCGATCTAAAAGTCCTTCAACAAAAGAATATGGTGAAGGGCTTACCAAAGTTCAAAGCACACATGCAAGTTTGTGAAGAGTGTTTGGTGGGAAAGCAACAACGAGATCTATTTCCAAAGGGGAGTACGTGGAAAGCATCTCAGATTCTTCAACTCGTACATGCAGACTTATGTGGGCCTATTAATCCGATCTCCAACAGTAAGAAGAGGTCTATCATTACCTTCATTGATGATTACAGTAGGAAAACGTGGGTGTACTACTTGGTTGAGAAGTCAAAAGCCCTTAGTACTTTCAAAAATTTCAAGGTTAGGGTCGAAAAGGAAACTAGTTCAAGCATAAAGACCCTGCATACAGATCGTAGGGGTGAAATCACTTCACTTTAGTTCACAGATTTTTGCAACATGCATGGAATTCAAAGGCAGTTGACAGCTGCCTACACTCCCCAACAGAATGGCGTCACAGAGAGGAAAAATCGAACTATTATGAACATAGTTTGAAGCATTCTTACGGAGAAGAAAATTCCAAGAACTTTCTGGCCAGAAGCAGTTAATTGGGCCATTCATGTGGTCAACAGAAGTCCAACTCTAGCAGTGAGAAGTATGACACCAAAAGAAGCTTGGAGTGGTTCTAAACCATCAGTTGAGCACTTCAGGGTTTTTGGATGCTTAGCACACGTGCATGTTCCTGATAGCAAGATGATTAAGCTCAATGATAAGAGTATGAAATGCATTCTACTTGGAGTTAACGAGGAATCCAAGGCTCATCGTCTATACAATCCAGTCTCTACGATAGTGATAAGTCGAGATGTTGTTTTTGAAGAAGACAAAGCTTGGGACTGGAGTGACACTCATTAAGAAACATTCATGGCTGATCTTGAGTGGGAAATAAATGAAGAAGAAGGTCCGGGGAATGATGACAATGAAAAAGAGTCTGAGGCTGATGAAACAACACTAGAAAGCAAGGAATCTGATCATAATGACCAGACAGAAATGACTACCATATAAGGACGAGTTAGAAGACAACCAGTGTGGATGATAGACTATGTGAGTGGAGAAGGTCTCTCTAAGGAGGAAGATATGGTTCACTTAGCTTTATTGGCTGAGTCTGATCCCACCACTTATGAGGAGGTTGTGAAAAGTGACAAATGGAAGAAGGCCATGGATTCAAAAATTGAAGCGATAAAGAGAAATAATACATAAGAGTTAATAGAGATGCCACCAGAAGGAAAAGTAGTTAGGGTAAAATGGATTTACAAAACTAAGCTCAACGAGAAAGGTGAAGTGGACAAGTACAAGGCTCACTTGGTTGCAAAAGGGTATAGCCAGGAATATGGAGTAGATTATGCAGAAGTGTTTTCACCTGTGGCTTGCTTGGATACAGTTTGTGTCATCCTATCACTTGCAGCTCAGAATGATTGGACTGTTTATCAGTTAGATGTCAAGTCGGCTTTCCTCCTTGGTGAAATAAATGAATAAGTGTTCATCGCACAACCTCCAGGTTATGAACAAAAGGGGCAAAAGCACAAGGTTTATAAGCTTAAAAAGGCTCTATACGATCTTAAACAGGCTCCTCGAGCCTGGTACAGTCGCATTGAGTCCTATTTCATGAATGAAGGTTTCGAGAAGTGCCCACATGAACACACATTGTTTGTCAAGAGAATGAATGGAAGTAAAATGTTAATTGTCTGCCTTTATGTTGATGATCTTATATTCACTGGGAATGATGAGTCCATGTTTAGAGATTTCAAGCATTCAATGATGACTGAGTTTGATATGATTGACCTTGGGAGAATAAGCTACTTTCTTGGCTTAGAAGTTCTTCAAAGGTCAGAAGGCATCTATGTTAGTCAGTAGAAATATGCTCAAGAAATGTTGGAGATTTTTAATATGAACCAATGTAATGCAGTTTATAACCTGGTTTCAAATTGATGAAGGATGAAGAGGGAGTAGAAGTTGATAGCATTATGTACAAACGAATCATGGGCAGTCTTATGTATTTGACTGCGACGCGACCAGATATGATGTATGTTATCAGTTTGATAGTAGGTTCATGGAACGACCTATTGAGTTACATCTTAAAGCAGCAAAAAGAGTGTTAAGATACTTGAATGGCACAATGAGTTTTGGGTTGTTCTATAAGAAGGGAGGAGAACAAGAACTCATTGGATACATTGATAGTGAAATGCGGGAGATCAGGATGATAAGAAGAGTACTTATGGGTACGTTTTTATGTTGAGTTCAGGGGCAGTTTCATGGTCCCCGAAGAAACAACTTGTGGTCACGTTATCTACCACAGAAGCAGAGTTTATAGCTGCAACTTCAAGTGCATCTCAAGCAGTTTGGTTAAGGAGGATCTTGCAGCAGCTCAATCATGAACCGTGTAAGTCCACAACAATTTATTGTGATAATAGTTCTACTATTAAGCTCTCAAAGAATCCAGTGATGCATGGGCGTAGCAAACACATAGATGTTCGGTTTCATTTTCTTCGAGAACTCACCAAGGATGAAGTTGTGGGATTGGTTCAATGTTCTTCGCAGGAGCAGGTGGCAGACATCATGACCAAGCCTTTGAAGCTAGACGTGTTTCAGAAATTGCGGGGGTTATTGGGTGTTTGTTCACTGGTGGATATAAACTGATTGCTGATAGCATTCAGTTTAAGGGAGGATGTTGAAGTTGTTAGGGTTTCCTAGCCGTTAGAGTTAGGTCTCCTAGTTTGTAGGGTTGTTTCAATTGTTGTTAATAAGACCTATTCTTCAGGGATAAGTTATTTGATTCTGATTTAGTCATATACCACGTTGTTAGGGTTGTAAACGTGGGCTGCGTATTTTCAGCGTTCAGTTCTCTTTGTAAGGCTATTTAATGCCATGTCTTCTCTTTGAATGAATAACAGATATTCTCCCATCATTTGAGTACTCAAGTAATCATATAGTTACGTGTATTTTCGTGAGTGTTCAACCTAGGTTTTAACAATGCCATTATGTTGAGGAGTTTTCGGAATAGATCACGGATGCCTGATTCCTTTGCTCTTACAATAGTTTCTGAATGGCCCCATGTATTCCCCTCCATTGTCTGTGTGAATACACTTCAAGCTTTTGCCAGTCTCTCTTTCAGCACTAGCTTGGAATTGTTTGAACACTTCAAACACTTGATCTGCATACTCCAATAAAGGTAACAAAATACCTTGCACCTCCAAAAGTTCTAGTGGTCATAGGACCACAAACATCATAATATACAACATCCAAAAACGTTGGGTTTTCTTGTTCCAGGTTTATGCTGAAACAAAGCTTTATGTTGTTTTCCAGCCAAGCAATGCGTGCAGGATTTTAGAGACATACCCTTTTTCAACCCGGTCAATGCCTCTCTTTTGGCTAGAATATGTAGTCCATTCTCACTCATATGGCCAAGTTGCTTATGCCATAGCTCAATCATTGATTCATCTTGGATGGAATTCACACACCCAACTGACCTTTGCATGAGTCATGTAGAGAGTGTTCTCCTTCTTTCCTCGAGCGACCACAAGGGAACTTATACTAAGTTTCCACTTCCCATCACCAAAAACATTGGTGTAGCCATCATCATCATTAAGAATTTCAGTAGAAATTAAATTGAGACGCATATATGGAACATGTCTCACATCCTTGAGAACCAAAGAAACATCACCTCTTCCCATGATCTTGGACAGTTTATCATTTCCCATCCTAACATTACCATAATCTCCATTGGTGTAGAATGTAAAGAAGTCCCTTCGTGAGGTTACATGAAAGGATGCACTGGAATCAACGATCCAACATGTATCTTGAGATGTTAAGTTAACAAAACCATCATTGTAATAATAATCACCTCATCTCCATTAGAGGCAGCAGCGGCTATGTTATTCGCTTCACCATTTTCTTGCTCTCTCTTGAACAATCTGCACTCGTTCTTTATATGGCCAGGCTTGCCACAATGGTAACATTCTAGGTTTTTCCTTGTCTTAGACTTACCTCTTGACCGATCTTTTGACCTCCTTCGGTTGTGGAGTTTTCTATTAGTGCTTGTTCCACAGTGTTCGGCGACAAGGGCATCAGACTCGATCGATATTCTTTGTTTTTTCCTCCTTGCTTATTCATTGTACATGTTATCTTTCACTGAGTCCAATGCAAGAACGCCTTGAGGAGTTGAGTTGCTTAATGACACCACCAGTGTGTCCCAACTATCTGGTAAGGAGCTGAGTAACAATAATGCTTGCAAGTCATCATCAAGCACTATTTCCCTGTTGGTGAGCTGATTTATTATACCTTGAAAATCACTCAGATGCTCGGTAACATTACATCCATCTTTGTACTTTAGGTTTACCAACCTCGGGATCAACGAAGCTTTGTTTTAAGCAGTCTTCCGCTTATACATGGATGCCAGCTTTGTCCATAATTTGTAAGCATCTGTTTCTTGTGCCACGTAATGGAAGACGCTTTGGTCTATCTATTGTCGGATTTGACCAACAGCTTTCCTATTCAAAATATTCCATACAGCGTCAGTTTTAGCTTTTGTTTTTGTCCCTCTGTTTCCAGAGGCTCATACATATCCCTGCAATCTAGGATATCCTCCATTCTTGGTTTCCAAATAGAGTAATTTGACGATGTCAACTTGAACATTGTGCATGACGATGTTGATGATGACACATCCATCATAATTAACACAAATCAAAGCTTTCTAAACAAAGCTCTGATACCACTTGTTGGGAAAGATGAAAATAATGGGAATATAAAACAATCTCACAAAAAATGTGGATACACTCTCCCTTGGTTTTCTCTCAAGAGGATTTCTCTCTCACGTACAAGTGAGGCTTTCTTTCTCTCGAACTCTCTCACCTTTTTTCTAAGTGAGGCTTTGTTTCGATTCTCTCTGAATGATTCACCTTCTCTGAATGAATAATTTGACAGGATGAGGAATAAGGCTTTTTATAGCCAATGTTGTCAAATGGTAGCCGTACAAAGAAGAGAAAAACTCTCATTTGTTTTGTCCACCCATTTCGTCCAACATCTTGCGTACATTCTTTTCTTTATTTTTTATTTTTAATATATTAGGAAATCATTGCCTTATTTTTCTCTCCTACTGAGGAGGGATAACTTGTCAATGGGGACCCCTGGGGTGGTTAATTCCCAGTGAGACATTTCCGTTGGAGGCTTGATCATCGGGGCAAAGTGTGACGGTTTGTATGAACAGGCTATGCTGTTTTCTTATAGAATAAGTCTTCCTCTTAATGCTTTGCAGTATGAAGTATATGCCATTGTCTTGTTTTTCTCTGCTTGGGTCTTGGTCATGTCACTCTTTGTGCTGTTTTTGGTTCCTGAGACCAAAAATGTCCCTATTGAGGAGATGACAGAGGAGAGAGTGTGGAAGCAACATTGTTTCTGAACGACTAGGAAGATGATAGAGTCTAATAGTTTCATTTTTTTGGTTACATTGGAGGGTTCCGAAAGAAAATGTCATCAAATCATTCACTAGTTAAAACCCTCCTCTCATGCTTCATTATGTTGAAGTTTGTAAAACATAATGAACTTAGTTAATAGAGGGACACTTATATATATGCCTTAGTTTTGAATTTCTAGACTAAACATATGGTTATACATACATAATCATGCAAAACAATACTTCTCTGAATTTGATAATTTTTGTGCAGTTTCTATTTAGTAATATCAAACGCTCAGATCAGTATATTAGCCAACATTTTTCTTTATATGAAACAAAACTAAGTTCATGGTGTTATGTTGTGAAAAAATTAATTAATAATTAATTCACGTTTGAAATCTGTATAGACGGACGAAATATCTTAAAAAATATTGTATTAAATATAATTTTGCTGTAATATGCAGGCCTAGGTTTTGGTAAGCCTGCTTTATTTCGGGCCTCCATTGGTGCATTCTATTACAAACCTAGCTCAACCCAAATCAACATCGTTTTTAGCTTTTACGCAGTTTACTTTTAAAAAATGTTTCACGTACAAGTTATTTAAATTGACAAAAAGTTAAATTAAATAATAAAAAATTTATAATAGGGAAAAAATAGCAATTTTAATGAATTTAAAGACCAAATCAACACATTACTCTAGTCTTTCTGAACAAACCAAAATTTTTAAGCTATGTAAAAATAAATGAGGGCATGAAGTCCCAAAATGTGAAGTTGGGTTTATCTCAAATTTTAGAAACCTGAAATTTGGAGAAAAAACCAATGATTCTCTCAAGAGTACACTATGACTTGGCACACCTGCAAACTAATTATTTCAAGCTAGCATAAAAATATATATTTACATTATTTAGAATTAACTCTAGAATGAATTTGTGGGCAAAATACTACTATAATGTAGATTTGCTTGAAAAGCACTCAATACTTTCATTTCTCGAAATTATTTTTTATTTTAACTGAGGATGAATTTCTATTAAATTTTACCTTTTGGTTTTAATGCATGAAAAAAAACTTAGTTTATGCAACTGAGGCCACAATTTTTCGCATAGGATCTCCAAAATTTAGAACATATCTGTTATATTATTCGTTAACCAATACCAATATACTATAACCGAAAAGAAGAATTTTTTATATTTATATTTTAAACAGAGATAAAGAAGAAACGTTAGTCACTTAGTACTACTGTCTAGTGATATTTCTTTTCAGTTGTAAGTGAGAGATCTTAAGTTCAATTCTTGCCAAATATGAGTTTGAACCACATTATTGCTAAAAAAAGAGAAAAAAAATGTTAAACACACAAGCGAACATGTTTCCAAGAAAAAATTATTTCCTTTTCATCTTCCTTTGAGGTGGGGGTGGGTTTCAAGTTTCAACTTTCATTACATGTGGGGATCGGAGAGCACTTCCTGTCTTTCGATAAAATGGAGAAATCTGCTAAAGCTTTCCTGAAGCATTTTCGGTTGCTTTTCTGATTTGTATTCCACTTTGCATTGATTCCTTCCATGGCCAACAAGAAAAGGAGGGCATAATTACTGACCTTACATAACTTCATGATCAAATTTGGCATATACTTTTACTGTATGAATTTATCTTAAATATTGTTCCTTTTCCCGGCCTGCAGATTATGTAAAGTTTGTAATTATACTAGTGCATCTCGACAACTAGATAAATTTTTTGGTATGACGATCATACTAATATAGCGTTATTAATTCACGTGTTATAATATAAATAAGTAAACAACATGATTGATATGTCATAAATGTTGAGAATGAGTCCCACATTGATGAGATAATGAACCTTACATGGGCTTATAAGAGGTTGGGCTATTCTCCATATTACCAATTGGTTTTATGGCGAAGACTCAACTTTCTTCATGGTATTAGAGCAAGTTGTCCCATGTGTGAAGCCAAACAGCCACACGTGCTCCACGTCACCCCGTTGTGTTGTCCACATGTTAGGCTCGAAAATTCGCCACACGTGAGGGGGTGTGTTAAGAATGAGTCTCACATTGATGGGAGAATGAACCTTGCAACTTATAATAGGTTGAGTTACTCTCCATATTGCCTTCAATAAATTCATATATCATAGATTTATAATACGAAACGTA
This sequence comes from Malus sylvestris, assembly GCF_916048215.2. Lineage (NCBI taxonomy): Eukaryota > Viridiplantae > Streptophyta > Magnoliopsida > Rosales > Rosaceae > Malus > Malus sylvestris. The sequence goes on from NC_062275.1 coordinate 15,980,356, forward strand.
GCAGCTAGTTGCATACTGGGTTCTAAAAGAAAAGAAACTGCTTCAGGCTTGCTTCGGTTTAAGCCGCAAGGGATTTCTCCTGCTTCGTAAGCGAGGGATTAAATGGAAGTTGCTTAAGAGGTTCGACATCTATTTTATGGGCGCTCAAAACTTTTGGGCAAGGTCTAAAATATCGATGATATCGGAAATTTCGGTAGTCCAAAATCACGGAAATTTCGATGGAAATATCGGGATATTATCAATATCGATAAAAATTGAATAAAAACGATATAAATTGTAAGAAAAACTTGAAAATTTTTATTGAAACTTTGCAGGATGTTTATTTAATCAATTATCTATTAGTTTATCACAAAAAAATAGAAGGAAATGCATTCCATGATGGATTTAACTGATTTAAGTTGATTATATAGCGAGTTGGCAAACATTGTGAGTATAGAAAATATGTAGTAATTAATGAAAGAAGTTTAAACACACCATAATCATTTATATATAATGAATTAGTACAATGTTTTACACTTTATACATTGCATGGTAAGATACATGAGTGACTTAGTACCACATAGAGTTCCTATGAGGTTCAAAATTTTCACTATCTTCATCATCTCTATATGTAGAGTCAGTGGATTGTGAAGAGTAGTCATTAAATGATAAATCCCCAAAATAGTTTTACATGTAATTGTTAACATGCCACCCACATGGATCCGAGATTGGTTGACGTTGTCCATAAGCAAAATCATTTGAAGATTGAGTCTCGGATTCTTTCCATGAGTCGCTCGATTCCATCCCAACAGGAATGGGATATGAAGGGTAGGGAAATGGTTGGTTATGAGTATAACCATAGTTACTACTTCCCACTCCAACAGAGTTCGAAGTTATAGATAACGAGTCATCTTCTTGACTTGACAAAGTCCCCTTGCCTATTTCTCTACAAGTATAGTCCTTCCCTATGGCACCAATTCCTGGTCTTGCCTGCCTACTGCCATGGTCCTCATCCTGTGTTGCATGCGTAAAGTTTGCCTCACCAGTGAAGGGGCTCATAAATCCGGAAGGTGGTCCAACATAGTTTCCATATCCACCACTACCTCCAGCTCCATTATATACTTCATCATTCCCACCCCCGGTGGTAGGCGAGTCTCTTGATCTTGTACTAGAGTTATCATTAGTATCAGCAGGATTTTGTGTTTGTGTAGGATTGGAAGAATGTGGAATTCCAGTGTTTCTTAGTCTTGGAGTTAGCGCTGCTAGATCCCACATCCTCCTCTAATACTCTTTCTACATTTATGTTTCATTACGCGCTTCTTCAGCAACTTTTAGAGTTGGGTTGCCTTCATCATCATCTAAATAAAGAGGTCTAATCCATTGATAAAGTTGGTCACCCTCTATATCATCATCTTCAGCAACAATATCAAACACATCTAGTGGGTCACCACGGTAGACATGATCTATTTCTGCTTCCTTATCTCGAATTTGAAGCTTCATGTTGTAGTAGCAATAAGCTAATTTTTCCAACCTACTATGAGCCAACCTATTTCTTTGCTTTGTGTGTATGAGTGCAAATGTACTCCAATTTCTTTCAGAAGCAGATGAGGAAGCTGTTTGTGATAATACTTTAATCGCTAACTTTCTCACAGTTGGTGCATCAGTCCCATACATGATCCACCATTCAGCTATAATGAAAAACAATGCTGATAAGCATAATAACTCCAACAAATTCTATTATAAACTGATAGTGAAATATGTTTACAATCACCAGGAGACATTTTTGTTCGAGCAGCAACTGATGTTGGTTCTCCAAAAGTTATTCTTGCATCTTTAAACCATGTTAGCTGAATTCAATAAATTGTGTTAGTTTAATCCAACAATGTAATTATTATAATTTAAGTAATTGTGTACCTCATTTCCAAATTGGCCAACTGTTGGTGATGCAGGGTCTAATTTAGAGTATACAATATGGACAACACGTATAAGGGTACCATCATCTCCAACATCGGTTCTTTATTGGTATCGAGGATTCAAATAATATGCTATTCAAATAAACACATACTCTAATAAGAGAAATAATACTTATGCAACTAAAGAAATGAATTGCAAATTATGACATAATTTATACCTGCTGCATGCAAATCGTGGTATAATGTTTTATACTTTCAATCATCAATTATCTTTATGACCCACCTTGCACCATATTTTCTTTCCAAGTCATCATTCACTACACGCATCAACTCATATATTGCCCCCATAGTATGATACACTTCTGTGTCAACGATCCGTTAAACTTTGTAAAGGGGTTCAAACACTTGGCACACATGTTCTGATTGAGTCCAAAAAGCATGATCAAACACTATACTTTCCACCATACAACCTGCATTTGAACGGCTGAAATTGTGGTTGTCCCAATTGTCACTAGTGAATAGTTGTTTCAACCCTGCTTTCTTTTTAACTAGACTGTCTAGTGCAATATAGTTGGTGGCGAATCGAGTGGTAGCTGGACGAATAATTTCTTATTTGCAAAATTCACGCATATTTGCCAACAACCAACCATAATTGTAAATATAATTTGTGATCGTTCTAGCTCTTTTTACAACATTAGCAATATTCTCTTTCTTCCCCATTGCCTCAAACATGAGATCAATACAATGTGCTGCACATGATGTCCAAAACACATTATGATGCTTCATTAACTTTTTTTCCAGCTTTGACAAATGCAGAACCGTTGTCGGTCACGACTTGGACAACATTATGCTCTCCCACCTCCATGATTACATCCCTCAATAATTTGTAAATATACTTGTAGTTCTTTATATGGTCTAAAGCATCAACGAACTTCAAAAAAATTGTCTTTCCCTTTGGAGTATACCATGAAGTTTATGATAGACAATCTGGTCGGGTCAGTCCATCCGTCACACATGATTATGCAACCATTAGTTTCCCACTTTGACCTCAACTTGTTAACATACTCGCCAATGTCTTTATACTCCATTTCCAAATATTTGTTTCTTACCTTATAGGGAGTGGGAGGTTGTACTTCAACACCAGCCTGTTGACATCCCAATACCATATTTTTGAAATGATGTGATGATGCCTTCTCAGCAAGGACATTTTCATAGATAAAGAACTTGCTAATTAGACGCCCCATTCCCTCATTCACATTACCTCCAGTGAAATAACTCCAAACACTCTTTTGACGTGTTTTGGATGACTTATATAAACTTGGGGCTATTGGTGGTGTTGGTTGTGATTCTCTAACACTTGCTCCCCGTCTCATTTGTGCACCACCACTTGTCCCGGAACCTTGTGCTCTATTAGGAATTTTATGAAGGTGTTCTCTTTCCCATGTTGACTGTTTGGAGGCACGTAATGCTTGTTTGAAATTGCGTCGTTCTTCAGGTCCCATGTCATCATCACATTCGTCCTCATCATCATCATCATCACTATCAACCGCTTGGCCAATGACTTCTCCTCGTAGCCCAGCTCGAATATTTTCCATTCCATGTGTTTTCTTTTCTTTCTGGTGTTTTTTATTTTTTAATAATGTGGTGATGAATGCCTTCACTTCTGGGGGGACATTATCGCATCGTTGGACATTATTTCCTGGATCTAATCCACTAAAATGGTACTTAAGTCGTGTCACTCCGCCACTCTTCATTACCCTACCACAATATTTGCAAATTGTGCCATGTTTGTTTCCGTCTATTGGGTCTCCATGTTCCCAAGCTGGATCACGTTTAGTAACTCCGCTAGACATCTTAAACGTACCTATATTTATTTTTCATGGAAATTAGGCAATTATTTTTTGGCCAAAAAAAATATAGTAGTGACGATTATATAAGAGAACCTAAATAATAAAGTTATTCTAGAGAAGAATTATATAAGAAGTAAATAAAATGATTGTAAGAATTTAAGTAATTATAAAAATAATATGGAATAATAAAACCCAATATTAATGAATAATAATCCAATTTGATAATAAAATAATAATAACATTAAATATATTAAAATTATCCTAGGGAATAATTATACAACATTACTTAATTACTTCAAAAAATTAACATGCACAGTATTATTTGGTTCTTAGATCACATGCACGGGTCCACACAAATTTTTTTGTTGTTGTATAAATTACAATAATATAAATATAAGTTTGTAAACTTACCTTAAATATGGAACCCTTTGTGTAAAGGCCAAATAGAATTTGCGTGGACCAACAATAAAATAATAATTACAACAAAATGTGATGAAAACATATAAAGTCTTTAATAATGAATTAAGAGACAATAAACACACATGTAAGTGACCAAATAAAAAATAGAAAAATTAAAAACCACATGCCATTGACTAAGTAATTAATTGACACAATTTAAAATATAATACCACCAAAATTTTGGAATAGATAATAACAAACATGCAAATTAAATAACAATAATGAATGAGAATAACTTACTGTAGTTCAGTTTTTTTTAACTTGGGGGCAAATTGAGGTTGATAGATGTTGAGAATAACATGAGCATTATGTTTTGTTTTGGAGAGATGTTGAGAATAAGGGACGGCATGGGACCATTTGATTTTATTTGTATATATAGAAATATAACTACCTAACCATATATATAGAAATATGACTACAACTAATTAGTTAGGTGAGTGAACGTGGTGAGTAGTTCAAAAGTAGATACTTGAAAAGAAATTGTCAAAGATTCATTGTCTTGTTTCTTACAAAAAGAATTCAAAACAAAACCATATATATAAATCTTTTAGCATATTCTCACAAAAACATAAGTGATATGGTGGTTAAGGTGTTGAAGGAGTAAAATGGGAGGGGTTCTGTGACAGCCCGTCCCTGATTTTAAGAGTTTTAAAGTTTTAATAAAGGATTTTACAAAAATGCCCTTTGAGGCACGCGCATTATTCGAGGTTAATCGTTGTGTCGTGCCATCTAAGATTTGTTTTCTTGACATATCCTCATTGTACTCGTCGCTACGGACGTGTGGGCGCTGACGGTTCATTATTTGGAGTTATAACGAAAAAGATTTTAAAGTTTGAAATTTGAGCATTTTATAAATTTTATTATTAAAATTTGGATGGCCCAGATTTAATGAAGAATTAAATGGATGGCTCGGATGTAAAGGAAAAATAAATAAATAAATAAAAAGTGAAGGAAGGTTTTGTGTGTGTATGTGCGTGTGAAGAAAGAAGAAGATTGAGGATTAGGCAGTCGAGAGGAAAGAACAAAGGAAAAAAAAAATGGGATTGGGCAAAACTGCCCAATCTGAAAGAAGAAGGAGGGAATGAATCAGGAGAAGAGAGAAGGAGAGGATGGCCAATCGGAACAGAGAAAGGAGGAAAGGAGAGAGGGAGAGAAGCGGATGAGAGAAGGAAGAAAAATGGGTCTTCACCTGCGACCCGTTTCGACCCGCGACACCCACACCCAAATTCCGACGATTTTCACCGGAATTCTCACAAATTGGATCAAGGTACCACTTCCAATCAACACCTAGGTCTTCCCTCTTCATGTTTCACCCCAAAAATCATGAAATTTCGTGGTGATTTCGCGAAGAACACCCACACGGGTGCCGCGACTTTCTTGTTCAAAATTTGCCCAATTCCGAAGCAATTTCTTTCAATTACTAACACCATTAGCATTCCCTTAGGATCTGGAACAAAGACCAAGCATTAGTTGGAGCATCAGAGTGGTTTTGGAGGTCGAATTGAAAACACCCATTTCTAGGGTTCCACACAGATTTTGGTGAAATTGGAGCTCTTCCAGGCCAAATTGGCCTTGGCCTCAGGTATAAAGTTTACTCTACTCATTGAGATCTTCAATTCTGTATTTTTTGAGAATTTTTGGAAATAGTTGGATTTTTCGGCAAGCCGGTGCGGCCGACCGCCACCCGCGGCGGCCCGTGCTGCGGCGCGTGGCTAATGACCCGCCAATGTCATTCTTAGCATGTATTTAAGGTTCTAGGTTCAGTTTTGATAGTTGATGGACGTAAATTGAGTAATTGAACCTAAGTTCGTTGCGATTCGTGGTTAGGCCCAAAAGGTGAATCGACAATCCAACCGTCGGAGGATTATAGGAACTTACGGATCGGGAATCCGATTTACAGATCTTTCAGAATTGGAGTTGTAAGTTCATAAAATAGAATGTTAACCGTCACTTGGTTCTGGAAATTGACAAAGATCCGACCGTTGGATGGTAATGAAATTTTAGGATGTTGTCCTAGAGGTATATTGTGGACCTCTGGAAGTTATGGATTTGAAATCTGAGTTGCAGATCTTCCGGGTCGAACTACGTAGTGACGTGTTTTATATAAGTTATATATTCTATCGATATGATTTCTGAGGTTGGATTTGATTATTGTTCTAGGCGCCGATCGTCATGACGCCTTGATGTGTGGTGCTAGGGAGTTGTTGGGCAAACTCCAGGTGAGTGGGTAGTATTTCTTTTTATACCTATATACTATTGATATTTTTCCCAGAAATTGAGTTTAAATGAAAGTACGTTTTAAAATGCCATGCATGCATATTATGAATTATATGATTTGGTATATGATGCATATATGTGAAATGGTGCTGTGGACGCACAAGTGAGTATCAGGTGAGGTTTATGTTGTTCATGTGATTTATTGATGATGAGAATTGTGTTGAGAGCTCACAACCTGCACCCCCGGTGTTAGTGCTTATGTTATTCACCCTGCATCACACGCTCACCTTGGATCCAAGTAGATGCTAGTCGTACAGACCACTAGAGGTGGTTCCGACATGCCAGTCGTACAGACCATTAGAGGGGTTCCGACTGGTAGGTGACTTTAGATTATGTGCACAGATGATTGATGAGAGAAGCACTAGAGCGTATTATTTCACCATCTTAGTCGTACAGACTACTATAGGTAGTTCCGACTTATGTACAGTGTAGTGCCATACAGGTCACAGTTGGTGACTCCGGCAGGGCTGTATAGGACACAGTTGGTGACTCCGGCTGTATGGGATATTGAGCTATAGAATCAGCCATACAGAACCACTATAGGGTCTCCGGTTGATTTATTATTTCACCTGATTTATATTGATGCATTCATATTATATTTTGGCATATGGCATGGCATGGCATATTCTTTCTGAAAAGCGTTGAAGGATTGTGATTTGAGCTTTTGATGATATATATATGTTTATATACTTTTTTTTTCCTGGGAAAGTATACAGGTTTTACGGTGAAGGGTTAGAAATGTTTTAAATGAAATGTTTTCGAAAAACTTTGTTTTACTGACCCACTCAATTTTGTTTTGCGCCCCTCCAGGTTCTAGATAGCAGAGCTTTGGTGGCCACGAGGAATCCAACGGTGTTCTGACAGAATTCACAAAAGTAGGACCCATCATCGGGTGTTTCATCTTAATAATTGTATTTTTAAAGCTTCCGAACTGTTTAAATGGTTACGTCACTCTCATGTAATGGCCAGCATGCCCTCCTTCGGGACGGGGTGTGTCAGTTGGTATCAGAGCCTAGGTTGCAATTCTGGACATCTTGAGAATTTCCTAGTGTCTTCTGTCAGAACTATACCGCCTCGTAGCGAGCCACGTAGTTCAGATGAGCCTAATTTCCCTGATATAGTAGTTTGGGGGGAAACTATTGCCATTGTGATTCAGTCTATTATCTAAAGGAACCTTTTGAGACTGGTTATAAGTTAAATTTGAATCACTTTAGGGAGATGAAGAACCTAAGGGAGCAGATCGATGGCTTAATCATTTGGGAAATGACGTTTCGGATTATGCAAAGTCAAGGGAATCTTCCTCCCGACAGGTGGGTCGAGATGACTACCTAGTTTCTGAGTGTTGAATCTACATTCTGATGGAGATAGAAATGGTATCCGATGTTATCGGAAGAACAACTGTTTGGAAGTCGTTTAAAGAATTGTTTAAGGAAAAGTTCATTCCTCCAGCATATTATTATAGAGAGTTTACAGACTTGCCTTGTTTCCATTCGGATGTTGTTGCTAATCCGGTCGAGGTGTTCTGTCGTTTTGGCTAGATAATAAGAAGAAATGACGTTCTTTGGCGACCACTATTCATTGTACTTTTTACCAGGAGTTTACGAGATGTTGTTGAGCATTGAGGACTCTGAGAACATGATCAGCGAGAGTAAAGAGAAATAAGAAAAGAATGAGAATCAGAAGAAAGACGATAAAGTTAAAGATCCATCATATCAAAGACCTTGGAAGACTCAGAGCTTCAAAAAAAAGTGAAACTAGAGCTAATTTTCCCAGCTAAGGTTTTAGTGCCACTGGTCAGAGGCGAAGTGATAGATCTACTAATGATCCCAGATCTCAGAGACAAGGTGACTCTGGTAGAGGAAATGTATCTTTGTACCATAGGTACAATATTAGGCACTTTGGAGAGTGTGGGAAGTTGTGAATGTGTTATGTGGTTAGATGAGACATAGAGGTATGAATTGTCCCTAGGATCAGTTGTTACCCAGCAGTCTTCCTTGACATATTACTTGGAAAATTGATGAGTAAGTCGTACAAGTCACTATAGATGACTCCGACTTATGTGCTAACATGGATGGTCGAGCAGTAGACTCAACTGTACAGGTCATTCTGGCTGACTCCAGCTGATATAATTCTTATTATTGACGATGTTGCCAAAGGAAGTAGTGAATGAGCACGATCGAGGCATATATATGTCTTTCCCTGTGAGGAGTAAAATGATAATATTGCACCCTTAAGAATTGTTGTTTACTTATCGAGACGACAATGAGTTATCGTTATTGCGGGTTGCAGACCGCAATACCCATAACTTATTTGTTGGATTCGTTAAGCAAGTAAACATGTAGGTCATTCTATGTCGGTTATGACTATTCAGGGTGTCCAATGATGGTGGAAGAAGTAGTTATGCCAGCGAATCGTATCCTGTTAGACATTGTGGATTTCGATGTGATTTTAAGCACAGATTGGTTGCATTATAATCGTGCCAATATGGATTGCTACAAGAAATCAGTTACTTTCCATTGTCTTGGATTATCAGAGGTTACTTTTGTGATTGAGCAAAGTGGAGTGAGGCATGCCATTATTTCTGTTGTGAGAGCAAAGAGATTGTTATCAAAAGGTTGCCAAGGCTACCTAGCTCATGTGGTGTTGCAGGATCGTACTCCTAGTATTGTGGATGACGTACAAATGGTCGACATTTTCCTTGGATTGCCACCAGACAGAGATGTGGTGTTCACTATTGAATTGTCTCCAAGTACAAACTTTATGCTATAGATTGGTTCCTACAGAGTTAAAGGAATTGAAAATTCAGTCACAGGAATTGGTTGATACAGGTTTCAGTCAACCTAGTACATTACTTTGGAAAACCCCAGCTTTGTTTATAAGGAAGAAAGACGGGACCTTAACAATATGTATGGATATTAGGTAATTGAATCAGGTAACGAGTAAGAACCGATATCCATGTACATTGATGATTGTTTGATCAGCTTAGAGGTGCCTATGTGATTTCAAGGAAAGAGTTGAGGTCTGGTATACTCTTAAGTGAAAGTAAAGCATACTAGTCATTTTGAGTTGGTGTTAAAATATTTGAGGGAACATCGGTTGTATGCTAAGTTTAGCAAATGTCAATTTTGGACGAATCAAGTGGCATTTTTGGGACATGTGATATCTACACAAGGTATTCAAGTAGATCCTCAATAAGTGACAACTGGGGAGAATTGGGAACAACCTCGAACCGTCACTGAGGTACTGAGTTTTCTTGGTCTAGCAGACTACTATAGACATTTGTAAAGGATTTTTCAGTCATTGCTTTGCCATTGACAGGATCGACTAGAAAAGAGGTTAGGTTTGAGTGGATGAAAATTGTGAACAAAGTTTCAGCAACTAAAGCATCATCTCACTCATACACCTATTTTAGCACTCCCAGATGATAAAGGTAATTATGAGGTCTACAGTGATGCATCCTTGAATGGGTTAGGATGTGTGTTGATGCAACATGATAGAGTGATTGCTACACTTCACGACAATTGAAACCTCATGAAATGAATTACCCTACTCATGATTTAGAATTAGCAACTATCATCTTTGCTTTGAAGATTTGGAGACATTGTCTTTATGGGAAGAAAAGTGCAAGATTTTTTTTACGAATCAAAAGAGTATTCAATATCTGTTTATTCAGAGGTATCTTAATCTTAGGCAACGAAGGTGGATTGTGTTGCTTAGTGATTATGATTGCACGACCAGGGTGATCGTGCAAATGTTGTGGCCAATGCTTTTAGTAGGAAGACCCCAGCGAGAATTAATGCTTGGTACGATTGCCATGTTCATCTTCTTGTGGATTTGAGATCTACTGGAGTAAAGTTGGGAATGGAAGATCGAAAAGAAAACGTACTTGCTAATTTTCAAGTTAGGCCTATATGGTAGGTTGTACTTGAGACTCAAGCGTTTGACGAAGAAATTCAAGAATTTATTTAAAGCAAGGAATAACGGGAAAAAGAAAGACCTCAGAGTTAGAGAATCAGACGGCAAGCTTATGCAAGAGAACAAGGTGTTTATACCTAATGTTATGGAATTAAAGGAAGCAATTTTGGAATTTGCGTACTGTTCAACTTATACAATGCATCCTGGAGGTACTAAGATGTATTATACCATTCGATCATTTTACTATTGGTCAGGTATGAAAAGAGAAATGTTTGTATATATAAATAGATGTAACATCTGTCGGCAGGTTACAACGGAAAGAAAGAAGTCTTTTGGATTGATGTAGTTACTTCCCGTTCCACAACGGAAATGAGAAAATATTAATATAGATTATGTGTGCAAGTTTCCTCGTTCACGAGATGGTTATGATGAAATTGAGGTGATAATTGATTGGCTTACTGAATCAGCGCAGTATTCTTCAATGAAAGAGCAGTAACCTTTCCAGAAGTGCAACAGTTATTTATCTGTCTTATGGAAAAGAGATTTGGGCTTACGGATCTGTTGAACTTCTTGGGTATGTTGGTCCTTTCAGTTTGTTTCCTAGAGTAACGCCATAAGGTCGTGGAAAGCTGTGTCTTGTGTTTCGAAATTGGTAGAATTGTGGACGGATGGTATTCAAGGCCCTGAGTTAGTGGAGGAGACTATTCGGAATATTCAAGTAATTAAGTCTAACCTGGAGGTGAACCAAGATCAGCTGAAGAGCTTAGCAGACAAACATGCCACTGACCGGACGTGTAATGCAGGAGATTGGATGTTTTTGAAATTACCACCTTGGAAAGGTGCGGTTCGGGTCAAAATGGAAGACAAGTTAAATCCTAAGTACATCGGGCCGTCTTTGACTATTGAAGGAATCGGTTAAATACTTTCAAGTTTAAGTACCCTCGGGATTGGATAAGGTGTATAGTGTAGTTCATGTTTTGATGCTTCGTTACAAAGTAGCAGATTCGTCGTGTATGATTCCGGTTCAGCCGTCAAAGATTAATCCGGATTTGACTTATAATGAGGAACCCCTGATTATTTTGGAATAGAAAGAGGAAGTCCTGAGAAATTAAACAGTGTACTTGGTAAAAGTTTTATGGAGGAATCATTCAGCAGAAGAAACTACTTGGGAGACAAAAGATCGAATGAGAGGGAAGTGTTTCAAGTTGTTTTACGGATATTGATGGATTGTAAAGATTGTGTAAATTTTGAGGACAAAATTTTTTAAGGTGGGTAGATTGTGACAACCCGTCCCTGATTTTAAGAGTTTTAAAGTTTTAATAAAGGATTTTACAAAAATGCCCTTTGAGGCACGCACATTATTCGAGGTTAATCGTTGTGTCGTGCCATCTAAGATTTGTTTTCTTGACATATCCTTGTTGTACTCGTCGCTACAGACGTGTGGGCGCTGACGGTTCGTTATTTGGAGTTATAACAAAAAAGATTTTAAAGTTTGAAGTTTGAGCATTTTATAAATTTTATTATTAAAATTTGGATGGCCCAGATTTAATGAAGAATTAAATGGATGGCTCGGATGTAAAGGAAAAAAAATAAATAAATAAAAAGTGAAGGAAGGTTTTGTGTGTGTGTGTGCGTGTGAAGAAAGAAGAAGATTGAGGATTGGGCAGTCGAGAGGAAAGAACAAAGGAAAAAAAAATGGGATTGGGCAAAACTGCCCAATCTGAAAGAAGAATGAGGGGATGAATCAGGAGAAGAGAGAAGGAGAGGATGGCCAATCGGAACAGAGAAAGGAGGAAAAGAGAGAGGGCGAGAAGCGGAGGAGAGAAGGAAGAAAAATGGGTCTTCACCCGCGACCCGTTTCGACCGGCGACACCCACACCCAAATTCCGACGATTTTCACCGGAATTCTCACAAATTGGATCAAGGTACCACTTCCAATCAACACCTAGGCCTTCCCTCTTCATGTTTCACCCCAAAAATCATGAAATTTCGTGGTGATTTTGCGAAGAACACCCACACGGGTGCCGCGACTTTCTTGTTCAAAATTCGCCCAATTTCGAAGCAATTTCTTTCAATTACTAACACCATTAGCATTCCCTTAGGACCTGGAACAAAGCCCAAGCATTAGTTGGAGCATCGGAGTGGTTTTGGAGGTCGAATTGAAAACACCCATTTCTAGGGTTCCGCACGGATTTTGGTGAAATTGGAGCTCTTCCAGGCCAAATTGGCCTTGGCCTCAGGTATAAAGTTTACTCTACTCATTGAGATCTTCAATTCTGTATTTTTTGAGAATTTTTGGAAATAGTTGGATTTTCCGGCGAGCCGGGGCGGCCGACCGCCACCCGCGGCGGCCCGTGCGGCGGCGCGTGGCTAATGGCCCACCAATGTCATTCTTAGCATGTGTTTAAGGTTCTAGGTTCAGTTTTGATAGTTGATGGACGTAAATTGAGTAATTGAACCTAAGTTCGTTACGTTTCGTGGTTAGGCCCAAAAGGTGAATCGATGATCCAACCATCGGATCGTCACCAAACTTTGATACGTTGTAATACGTAATATTTGAGGATTATAGGAACTTACGGATCGGGAATCCGATTTACATATCTTTCAGAATTGGAGTTGTAAGTTCATAAAATAGAATGTTAACCGTCACTTGGTTATGGAAATTGACGGAGATCCGACCGTTGGATGGTAATGAAATTTTAGGATGTTGTCCTAGAGGTATATTTTGGACCTCTGGAAGTTATGGATTTGAAATCTGAGTTGCAGATCTTCCGGATCGAACTATGTAGTGACGTGTTTTATATAAGTTATATATTCTATCAATATGATTTCTAAGGTTGGATTTGATTATTGTTCTAGGCACCGATCGTCATGACGCATTGATGTGTGGTGCTAGGGAGTTGTTGGGCGAACTCCAGGTGAGTGGGCAGTATTTCTGTTTATACCTATATATTATTGATATTTTTCCCAGAAATTGAGTTTAAATGAAAGTACGTTTTAAAATGCCATGCATGCATATTATGAATTATATGATTTGGTATATGATGCATATATGTGAAATGGTGCTGTGGACGCATAAGTGAGTATCAGGTGAGGTTTATGTTGTTCATGTGATTTATTGATGATGTGAATTATGTTGAGAGCTCACAACCTGCACCCCCGTTGTTAGTGCTTATGTTATTCACCCTGCATCACACGCTCACCTTGGATCCAAGTAGATGCTAGTTGTACAGACCACTAGAGGTGGTTCCCACATGCCAGTCGTACAGACCATTAGAGGAGTTCTGACTGGTAAGTGACTTGAGATTATGTGCACAGATGATTGATGAGAGAAGCACTAAAGCGTATTATTTCACCATCTTAGTCGTACAGACTACTATAGGTAGTTCCGACTTATGTGCAGTGTAGTGCCGTACAGGTCGCAGTTGGTGACTCCGGCAGGGCCGTACAGGTCACAGTTGGTGACTCCGGCTGGATGGGATATTGAGCTATAGAATCAGCCGTATAGGACCACTATAGGGTCTCCGGTTGATTTATTATTTCACCTGATTTATATTGATGCATTCATATTAAATTTTGGTATATGGCATGGCATGGCATATTCTTTCTGAAAAGCGTTGAAGGATTGTGATTTGAGCTTTTGATGATATATATATGTTTATATACTTTTTTTTTTGGGAAAGTATACAGGTTTTACGGCGAGGGGTTAGAAATGTTTTAAATGAAATGTTTTCGAAAAACTTTGTTTTACTGACCCACTCAATTTTGTTTTGTGCCCCTCCAGGTTCTAGATAGCAGAGTTTTGGTGGCCACGAGGAATCCAACGGTGTTCTGACAGAATTCACAAAAGTAGGACTCACCCTCGGGTGTTTCATCTTAATAATTGTATTTTTAAAGCTTCCGAACTGTGTAAATGGTTACGTCACTCTCACGTGACGGCCAGCATGCCCTCCTTCGGGACGGGGTGTGTCAGGTTCGAATCCCTTTGGTGTTTTTTTAAATATAGAAATTTATCTTAGATAATAAATATTAGTTTGCAAGCCTTGCAGACATCTTAACGATCATATAAACATTACAGGCTGAATATATAATCACAAACACATCTGTAGCGAGTTGGATAAAGGCCAGGTGCATGGTTGACAAAGGGAGGGGTTCGAATCCCTCTATTCTCAAGATTGAGACTTTTCAGCATTTTTCAAGTATTTTTAGGTTTCATCTCGCGATATATTGCCCAAATAATGCATTGAAATGCTAAAAATATCGTCTCCGATAATATCAATATATTGACGATAATTAAGTGGATAAGTATGAAAATATCGTCCTCTAAAAAAAATGATAATATCGGCGATATAATATCGACGAAATATCGCCGATAATATCGATACTTAAATCACTGCTTCTGGGCAACGGATAAATACCAAATGCAAATTGTTTTTTTTAAATGACACATAAAATTGTAATCGAAGTCTTAAAAAAGGTAAAAGTTCCCTAAACTTAAGATAAAACTATTGAAGTTGAATGCATGCATTCTTCTTCAGGAAAGATGCAACTAAATTAACTAATGAAGAGAAAGTAGGTAAGCATGATCACAATTACCGACCAACAGACTGCTGTAGCTATCAATTTAATTACTTCTTGGTTGATGAAGAGTACTTAATTAAAGTCGACAAAGTTTTTAGTGCAGTGAAATTGATATATATTTCAAGATTTTTTAATACGAAATAAATAATAAATATACACGTTATAACGTAATCCGTAAATGAATAAGTACTGTAAATTTTAAACTCTAAACTCTCATATGACATTGTGATAATTACAATACCTAATAATGAATACTTGAAAGATTTTTTTGACACTCGTTCATGGAAATTTTTTTGTTAGAAATTTGTAAGATTAGAAGGGTCTGTAGGCCCTTGCCCTTTTGCGGGGTCACAACTTGTCAACACATTGTGGGAACATGATTCAAGCATATATAAAGGTAGGATTAATTATGGCTTAATGCTCATCGTGATAAGCATGTACAAGTAATCGTCACTTGCCATTTGTTTGTAAATTCAGCTTTCAGTGAAACAAAAATGTAAAAGATGGAAAACTACCATACTAATAAACAAAACCAATCATGTAGTTTATCCTTTTCTTTTCTTGTAGTGAATTAGCCAACTTGTCTTTTTCTTTCCGAAGAAAATATCATTGAGATGTTAGATTCTCTGCTAGTATTTGATTTTATTTATTTCTCTTTTTGTTTTTTATATGTGTTTTAAGTTTTTCACATACTTGCACATATGGTTTTAGCTAACGCTACTTTGGCATCCTCTCGTTTCAAATTTGTATAAAAGTCTTCTACATTAGCTGTCCAAACAGGACAAGGAAAACACGAACACAAACATGACCACAAATTAAATTCCACGATCAAGATCAAGACCACACGGTCTGACGACTCGTAGGTCATTGATAAAAAAATGTAACTCGTCAATGATCAAACCAGTTTGGTTCACATATAATATGACGTATGATGGCAAACCACATTCCATATAAAGTTATTAATAAAGTCATAAAATAATTAGACAACTTTTTTCTTGTTAATTAGTCTTTCACATTGACTAATAAAGTCATCTAGAACCATCGTACATGTACAAGACCCCTATAAAGCGTCCATTAACCGACAAATCACATCAAACTAAAAAATGTTTTAACAAATTTACTATTTTAACCACCTTCAAGGGAATATCACACGTGAATCAACGACTAGTGTGTGTACTAAACGAACATCCAATTGATTAAACCTGATAATTTTTTATTTGATTCGTTATTTTGACACAAAAATGATACTAAATTAATAGATTTCAAATAGACACGTTAACAAATCAGATCATTATTGGGTAACTTATAAGCACATGTTAAGATAACGAATCGGTTCATGTGTAATTACGTATAAACTGTAACCAGTTAAGAAATAGTTAATTTGGTAATTTCAAACTACTAAAAAACTACTATAGTCACTTAGTACTATAATTTACTTGTATTCCTCTTCACTTGTAAGTGAGAGATCTTAAGTTCAATTCTCATCAAAGATAAATTTGAACTATATTATTAATAACATAGTGTGAGGCTAAACTATCACTCTCATTTAATGTAGATAATATCATTTGTTAAAAAAAAATAAAAAAAAATCTACTTTAATAGCAATAGGATTTAATCCCCTTTTGTAAGATTAAATCCCTACGTGAGCTTAATCCCTACTGTTAACTTCTATATTTATTATTTTATATGTGTTATGTGCGCAAATATGAACCGCGCTGGAATGAGAGATGAACCAAAACGTCTATCTTCCTAAGAAAGCTTACTTGAATAAAGGCTTTCTATATTATTAATGGTGAACTGTCAATTTAGTTCCTGAATTATATTCAAAGCTCATATATTCAATTTTCCGTCAATTTAAATCACATTACTTGCATGTGATACACATTGAAAGGTAGATTAGTAGTTTTTCATCAAGAAATAATGTATGGAATTAATTTTGGCGGGTAAATTGGTAGTTTCAAGTAAAAAATAGTGTAAGTTAATTTTGGAGGGTAAATTAGACATTAGATTCGCAACCTCAATGAAATGTTAATGGTTTATAAGCGAGAAAATAACGGTATTATACTCTAAAGTGTGTCAAGTGACTTAAGTTGACTAAAAATTGGATAAAATAACTTTGAATATAATAGTATGAATGAAATTAGCAATTTTTAATAAATTTAGGGACATATTTTACCAAAAAAATAATTCAGTGACCTAATTTTCACTAAGGTGATACTTCAGGACTAAATTTACACTTTACCCCATTATTATTAATTAATATATAATTTATACTAATAAAGTTTAAATTATATATATTTATTTATATATTATAATTTATATATATTAATATATAAACATGTGCAAATTCCTAAGTTGAATTATATATTTATTAATATATAAATATAACATGCTTTTTATGCAAAGGGATTCTCATTTTTTTTTTCAAAAAATGGGGATTAGGTGTAGGACCCACTTCACATAGAACTTCAACGATTCGAACCGTCTATTTTATAAGTCTCGATTCATAGATCATCCTTGCAAAAATTCATTTCAATCTGAAATCATTTGCTTATTTAATTATTAAGAATAAATTTTATTGTTTCTTATATAACAAAGAATTCGTTAATTTTCTTCAACCCAATTACTTTTCACAATCATAGAACACTTCATAAGAACACCTAGTAATATCACCACTAGGATCCATGATCAACTCAGTAATTTAAGATGTCCTACACTAAGTGACTTTAGATGGTACAAATATGTATTCATGTCTAGAGTCATGCTCTGAGAATATAGTAATCAACCATTCTGGAAAGAAAATTTTATAAATGGATTACCGAACATTTTTGCTCATAAAACAAGAAACGTTTTAGTAAATGAAGAAGGTGTCATACCATATCATACCTTTACTTATGGAAATATAATTAATATTATCCAGAAGGAATGCTTGAAAATGTGTATCGATATGAAAATTTCAAAACAAGTTAACAAAGATAAATTCATTGCTAAGTATAAATTAGGAACGTTCTGTGAACAATATGGACTACCTCCTATTGCTCCTTTTAACAAAAAGAAAAAATCACAAGTATCCCAATAGATAATCAGGTAGATAATACTCCAAATATAATAAATACAAATCTAAAAATAAAAACTTTGAAACCAATAAGTTTTATGAAAAACCCAAGACTAATAAGTCTCAGAGAAAACCTTCATGGAAATGTTTCCCTAAAGAACAAAAGGGTAAATGCTACAAATGTGGCAAATATGGTCATTACGCCAACAAATGTCATGTCAAGAAAACTATCAACCAATTGAAGATCTCTGAGGAAGAGAAACTTCAGTTAATCCAAGTTTTAGAACTTAAAGACACATACCATAGTCAATCAGAAGATGATTTGGAATTATCCTCTTTCGACACCCATTCCTCCAGTAGTCTTTCATCACTCAACATTAAAGTAGGTTGTACCGATACTTGTTGTAATAACAAAATCTCAGTACTCAATAAACAAGAAGAACAAGAAAATCTTCTTATTGAATTAATTAGTAAGGTCGATGACCCAGAATTAAAATCCTTTTACCTCCAGAAACTAAAGAAATTGGTTTCTTCAGAAGAACCAGGCATTAACCAATCCCAACAAATTCCAAAAATCTCTCTTAGCACAACCTTGGAAATGTTTAATAAGTCTAAGAAAAAAATCACAGTTAAAGATCTCCAAAAAGAAGTTAATAAAATTAAAGACAAAATTAGATTTATGATGTCCGAAAACCTAGAAGTCCGAACACAACTCAGTAGAGTTCAAACATATATGTTAACAAACTCTCACGAAGAAGAACCTAACAGTTCTTCCTCTAGTTCTGATTCAGGCTCCTAGTCTGAAGAAAAATCTACAGAAAATTTAGTCTTAAGTCTTTTAGACAAGATAAGAATCCAGAAATGGTACTCTAAAATTAAAATAATAATTGAAAATTTTCATTTAGAAACAATTGCTTTGATTGATTCCGGTACAGACTTGAATTGTATTCAAGAATGGTTAATTCCTACTAAGTATTTTCATAAGTCTACAGAAATACTTAATGCTGCTAACCAGTCACCAATGCAATTAAAATATGAAATACCTAAAGTATATGTGTGTCAAAAAAATATTTGTTTTAAAACCCCATTTGTTTTAATTAAAAACATTTCAGATCCAGTTATATTATGACTCCCTTTTATAGCACTTATATATCCTTTTAAGGTTCATCATAATTGGATTACCACCAAAGTCTTAGGACAAAAAGTCATATTTGAGTTCTGCTTGGAAACAGATCTCAGAAAACTAAGACACTTACAGAAAAATAATGTTTCAAAAACCATTAGTATAATCACTAATAAATCACAACACATTAATTTCTTAAAAGAAGAAGTTAATCACAAACGAATTGAATAACAGCTAACAAATAAATCTTTGTTAGAAACTATTAATAATGTTCAAAAGAAACTTATTAATGAAGTCTGTTCTGACATTCCCAATGACTTTTGGCACTGTAAACAACACATTGTTAAACTTCCTTACATAAAGGAGTTTAATGAATAAAAAATCCTAACCAAAGCCAGACCTATCCAGATGAGTCAAGAAGTCATGAAATTCTGCAAAACAGAAATCCAAGAACTTCTTAATAAAAGAATCATTAGAAAAAGTAAATCACCATGGTCATGCCTTGCATTTTATGTTCAGAAAAACGCAGAATTAAAAAGAGGGACTCCCAGATTAGTTATTAACTATAAACCTTTGAATGAAGTTTTGGAATGGATTAGGTATCCAATTCCCAACAAAAGAGATTTGATCAAAAGGCTTTCTCAAGCAGTCATTTCTTCAAAATTTGATATGAAATTAGGTTTTTGGCAAATTCAAATATATGAATCTGATAAATATAAAACGGCTTTTGTAACTCCATTTGGACATTATGAATGGAATGTAATGCCTTTCGGCCTTAAGAATGTACCAAGTGAATTTCAAAATATTATGAATGAGATTTTTAATCAATATAGCCATTTTTCGATTGTTTATATTGATGATGTTCTTATTTGCTCAAGGTCAATAGACGAACATTGGAAACATTTGCATATGTTTGCTAGAATAATCAAGTCTAATGGATTAGTTGTATTTGCTTCTAAGATTAAACTGTTTCAGACTAATGTCAGAGTTTTAGGATACAATATTCATTGGTCTACCATCCACCCTATTGATAGAGTCATTAAATTTGCTAAAAAGTTCGTAGATCAGATTACTGATAAAACTTAACTTCAAAGATTCCTTGGATCACTAAATTATGTATCTGAATTTTATCCTCATCTTCGTCAGCAGTGTAAACCATTGTTTGATCGTCTCAAAGATAATCCTCCAGCTTGGTCTACCATTCATACTTCTATTGTTAAACAGATCAAATCACATGTTAAGACATTGCCCTGTCTTGGCATTCCAACTCCCAACTTATTCAAAATAGTTGAAACTGATGCATCTGATATCGGTTATGGAGGTATCCTCAAGTAGCAAACTTCTTCCGGATCTTCCGAACAAATTGTTCGTTTCCATTCAGGAGTATGGAATCCTACACAAAGTAATTATAGTACTATTAAGAAAGAGATATTATCTATTGTATTATGCATTAGCAAATTTCAAGATGATTTATTAAATCAAAATTTTTTAATCTGAGTCGATTGCAAATCTGCAAAACATGTTTTACAAAAAGATGTTCAAAACATTGCATCAAAACAAATTTTTGCACGGTGGCAAGCCATATAGAGTATTTTTTATTAGGAAACTAATGAAAAGGGCTTGAAAATTTTGAGTTTTAATGATAAGGACAAAATAAAGGGTAAAGTGAATAGTACCAGGATTGACTTTTTAGTGTAAAAATATGGTTTTTCGTTAAAGTGAACAGTACCAGGTGTTTTTCGTTAAAGTTCCCTTTTTTATTTTGATATTGAGTACATTAAGGACAACCACAATTGCATTCTAGATTTTTTTAACAAGAGAATTTCTGCAGGGGAAGAATGTCAAACAGCAGTAGCCAGAGAAGGCTTCCAGCCACTCTTCCACCTCCACCATCAGTAAAAAAGGAATATATTCCCGATTCCTCATCGGCCTTAGCCACACCAACATATTTACTCCCTTAGGATCCATCGTATGACATATCCGACCAAATTACCAAAAGGCTTTAGCCAACCCATATGATCTATATTCTTCAATGCCATTACCTTCAACACCCAAAACACATAGCTTTGCTAAAACATCTCCCTATATCAAGAAAAATCCATTGGAATATCTTTTCAGCATCCCTAACCAAATTGACAGAAAACAAATCCCAGAAAAAATAGCCAAAACAATCTTACATCCAAATATTCATCATATACCAACTGAATCTTTCAAAACCCTTAAATACTACCAAACAATTCTCAGTGAGACCGAAAGCATTGCTATCAAACTCATTTACAGTACCACCCATGAAAACAAAATACTCTACCATTCCTTCCACATTGGAAGATTTCTTACCGAACAAGAATGGGGACTCCCCCTCTATCACACTAAATCACTTCATACCCAGAATGTTCTTATTCCCAACAACCATTATAATTATTTTGATTACATTCAAGCATGGACCAACATATTCCTGCACCAAACATCTGATTTTAGTCATTCTTGGTTCATCACATTTGACAAAAGTTTCAGGTTAAACTTCTCAGCATGGTTTCCCAATTGGTAGTCAGTGCATGGCCCAGCAGCTAGCTTACTACTCGAAGATCTCATGCAGATTTTATCATCTGGTTTTCATAAAAGGTTTGATCGCAGCCAGTTCGACGACAGAATCACTCTTCTACCGTTGTTCATGGCAAAATACAAGGTCCCTTGGATCATGAAATGGAACTACGAAGTTGAAACATGACAAGTTTACCATTCCCGGTGGGTTAAATGGTGGGCCAAATTCGACTACCAAAAAATTATCATTGTAGTCTCATCAGAATTCATCATTGTTCCTGTTTCAATGGTATCTCCAACAACAACTACAAAGGCATTGCTAGAAATTCCAGAAAATACACAATCATTATCAGACATTAGTCCTTCATCCTCCCTCAAAGGAAAAACTAAATCATCCAGGTCCTCCAAAACAACAAGTTCGAAGAAAAAAGAGAAACCCTCGCAGCTTAAGGAATAGCAGATAAGCTTATGGAAGAAGTAGCTTTGCTGCACAATGAAGAAGAAGACACAAATTCAGACTCATCAGACGCTTCGTCTCAACCCGTCAAGTGGGCAGATTACCCGGATTCTTAAGACCCATTTGAAATTTGAAATTTTGAAAATGTAATAATTTGTAATCATTTCAGGGTTTTACCCATGTAAATCGCACAGTAGAAGCCATGTGATTTTTCATAGAAAGCAACATCAACAGTGGTAGCAATCATTCAGACATAACACTATTCATGAATAGTAAAATCACTTTTTACTATTCATCCATCATTTCAGCCAGCAGCAGCGTGAATCCACAGGAAAAACATCATCATTTGCTCATCTTTACAGTCTTTGGCTCATGCAAGCGACAGTTAGTAGCGGGATTGCCGGCCTCAATCATCTCATTTCTCTCTATAAAATAAGAATTCATTTTCAGAGGAAGAAGACTTTTAGTCGAAAATAGCTGAGACTTCTGTGAATTCTCTTAAGAACAGAAGCCATTATTCAGATCCATCCCACATTCAGTAAAAATTATCAAACACTTGTATTTTATTTTCAATCAAGGATGCATGCGAGCACCAATGTTTTCCTTATCAATCTTCAGTAGAAGAAATTGTAAGTTGGTTTCCAATTTGAAATAAAATTATTTTCAAATTCATATCTGCATAATTAATTTCATTATGAAGAATATTTTCATAACCACTAATTTTGAATGGCACAAAATTTTTACTCAGAGTCAATTTATTGAGTATCTCAAATTCAAGGTAAATACCGATCGATCATTCATTGTCTTCTTCCTTATTGTTTTTAACATTTGGTATGATATATGCACTCCCAATGAACATAATGAATGTAGTCTTGGTTGTTGTCCTCATAACTTTTACTATCATCAATAGATATAAGCGTCCTCATAACTTTTACTATCATCAATAGATATAAGCTCCGCACCCATTTGGTATCAGAGCCAAGTTAGTGGTAATTGCATTAGCATCTTTTAATCTGCAAGTCAGGTTCATATTCAAGCTTTCAATTTACTATCATCAATATATAAATATATAAATATATATATATATATATATACACACACACACATGATAGAAATGAAAGGACCCACTCACCTTAGGTTCGCGCTACAACTCCCAAGCACGAATATCTAGATGTCTCGAACAATCGGCGCCTAGAACAATTATCAAATCACATCTCATAATTCTTATCGATAGAATACATAATTTACATAAAACACACGCCTATGATTCGATCAGGGAGATCCGTATCACGGATTTCTGATCCGTTACTTCCAAAGATCCACATTATACTTCTAGAATATAATACTAAAGTTTCATTACGATTCAACGGTTGGATCTCCACCAATTGCCAATTCAAGTGGTGATCAACGTTTTATTTTACGAACTTACAAATCCACTTTGGGAAGATCCGTAGGTCAGATTTTCAATCCGTAAATTTCTAATATTATCAAATATTACGTACTATAATATATTAAAATTTGGGGACGATCCAACGGTCGAATCATCAATTCATGCAAGGATCTCTTGATGGCCAACTAGGTGGTCAACTATGAAACTACATTAAACATCATAATTTCCCTAAATGGATGTCAAATATGGAATCGGGCCTTCAAATTTAGCCTAGGTGGAGTCTCGGCCCACGTGCCACCACACGTGGTGGCCAGCCGCCATTGTTCGCCGGAAAATTCCACTATTTTTAAAAATTCTCAAATTTCACAGAAATGAAGATCTGAAAGAGAGGAACAACTTTCATACCTGCCCCGAAGTCCAAAAGTAGATGGAAGATAGTCAATTTTGCCCACAAAGCCGGCAGGTGCCTAAAGCTTCCCGATGTCGATTTGTCGTCTACGGTGGTACAATGGGGTCAAGGTTGGTTGAGATTTTCTCCTGAGATGATGGGCTACAAAGCCCAAGTGGTGGCATCGGCCATCGCTTTGCCAATTAGCCGAAAAATGGAAAAGGGTGGTCGGAGCATTGTTTAAGTTTACATATTACAATTAAATGATAATCATCTTTATTTGTAAGTTAATAAAATCTTAAATTGGATGCCAATTTATCACAAATTCTATACTAAATTATCAATGTTAGCACTTGTGTGGCATGACCAAAATCCACACTCCTACATTAATTACTACATATTTTCTACATTCACAATGTTTGTCAGCTCGCTATATAATCAACTTGATAATGTTAAATTCATCATGCAATGCATTTCCTTCCAATTTTTTGTGATAAACTAATAGATAATTGACTAAATAAACATCCTGCAAAGTTTCAATAAAAATTTCCAAGTTTTTCTTACAATTTCCGTGGTTTCCATGTAATTTTTATCGATATCGATATTATCCCGATATTTCCATCGATATTTCCGTGTTTTCGGACTACCGATATTTCCGATATTACCGATATTTTCTTCCTTGCCAACAAGTAACAAATTTCAAATGTCCATAACTATACCGTTATAATCCGGACTCGCAAACGGCTTTCGCCTATGCGTTCGTACCAACGAGTACTATGAGGATATGCTACAAGAATAAGTCATATGTCTCTATAACCAATGGTCAACGGAAGTCAAAGCCTTCCCCTCTAGGGTATTTTCGTAAATTCACATTTTAAAAATTTATAAAAACGTAAAGTCAGGGACGGGTCGTCACATATATGTACAAACAAATTTGATTATAGTAACAAATAGGAATGTGATATCCACACACCCTATTTTACTTCTCACACACCTTTTTAATTTTCGGCCGTCGGATCGGATGAATTAAAGAATATTAACAGACAGAAATTACCAAGGAGTGTGTGAGAAGTAAAATGAGATGTGTGGATAGCACACCCCTAACAAATATTATCATCATGATTAACCCACTTTTTATGCTGTGAATAATTAAACAATCTTTAAATCTAATGATTTTTTTTAAAATATGATCTTCAAATAAGATAAAAAGAAAATGGACAGTTTGAATTATGACATGTGGACGATGACACACTATCTTGTCATTATGTAACATATACAATTATATGTACATTATTACATAAAAAAATAGCGATTGAGTTTGCCAAGATGGAATCCTGTCCTTTATACTAATAAAGAGGCAAACACTAACTTAGGACCACATGAGTTGTCGTAAAAGTTAAAAAAAAATAAAAATAAAAATGATTGATCTGATAAATCATTAATAAACCCTCCTCCATCAGGAGGAAAGACCACCACTACATAATTACATGATTTACATCTTACTACAACACAGAGCTAGAACGCTTCCCACGTTCTCTCATCCATCTTCCTGAGATTTTTGACCTTTTTTCTGACGGGTGGGTTGTGCAAAGTTCAACAACAATGGTGAGGAGACTGATGGAAGCATGTTGTTTGAAGGACAAGGAGAAGGGAGATGACGATGAGAAGCCAGATTACATGGTGAGTGGGGGCAACAGAATCAGAGGAAAAGTTGTGTTGATGAAGAAGAATGTGTTGGACTTCAACGACCTCAAAGCTTCGGTCGTTGATAGAATCCATGAGCTCTTGGGCAAAGGTGTTTCCATGCAGCTCATCAGTGCCACTCATCCTGAACCAGCAGGTCAGTCTCTCTTTCTCTAGCTAGGTTTCTTCAGTTGAATCGAATTAACAATCCACTAAAATTCTTTGAGTTTTTCACACGTAAGCTCTAGGTAACTTTACATTTTCGAGAAAAATACATCAAACCCAATACGTCGGGTAAAAAAACCCAACTGACTTGGTAAATGGAATAGATGTGAGGCCTATTTCTCTAATTGATCCGTTGATGTGTATTTTTTTTTTTTTTTTTTGGAAAACTTATAGCTGTCAGAGTATTTTTTCTAGTTTACTAAAATTCTTTTGTTAGGTGTTTGCAATTCATGAATTTAATCTTGAAACCTACATAACTGGTCGCAAAAGCTATGTTGAAGAAGAGAAGTACATTAGGATTTTGACAAAGCTGAAGATTTGACTCAAAATTCTTATTCATGTTTAGCAAATGGATTGAAATCGAGAGGGAAGCTTGGAGAGGTAGCTTACTTGGAGAAATGGGTTACAACGACTACATCTTTGTCGGCCGGAGAAGCTAGTTTCTCCATTTCCTTGGATTGGAATGAGTCTCATGGTGTTCCCGGGGCATTGTTGATCCGAAACCACCACCATAGCCAATTCTATCTCAAGACAATAACATTAGAAGACGTTCCTGGGCACGGTCAACTCCATTTTGTCTGCAATTCTTGGGTATACCCAGCACATCGTTACAAGTACAATAGAATATTTTTCCCCAACAAGGTACTGGTTAATTAACATAATGCCAAGTATAACATCCATTAGGGAGAGACAGTTCACTAGTTTTTTTTTCTTTTTATAATTTTTATTTAAGAAAGAAGAAATCTGGAATCTTGTAGCTCATGCAGCATGTTCTTTGATTAAAATAACAAGTAAATAAAGGTTTAGTGACTTGATCAATTGGTTTTAGCATCTGATCTTATCCGAACCATGTGGTCAGATTCTGATCGATCCTTTTAATCTCAATAGTATGGAAAAATCATAATCCATTACTTTTCCAGCTGGATTAGCACTCGCACTTAAAAAAATCATTTTATATTATGTTTGATTTAATTTTTTCTAGTTTCATTAAATCTTTTGGTATTTTGACAAATATAAGATACAACATTAGTTACATTCAGTGGCTTTTTTTGTGGAACACAATTCAACAATTTTCAAAAGTTTCGATAAATTGGTTTTTCTCTAATTTATTGAAAGAGAAATGATTTCCACATATCTTTATTTATTTTTGTTCATTTTTCTCCTATGATTCACCAATCAAATAAGAGTGCGCAAGAAAAAAAAAAAAGACGCTTGGCAGAATCACTTCCCCTGCTGAAAAGCAGAAATGAAACTGAAACGCAGAAATGAAACTGAAATGCTATAATTTTTGTTAAGGTACTTACGAGACTGCACTGGCCTGACTGAAAACTTGATGTTTTTGTTTAGGCCTACCTGCCATCTGAAACACCTGAGCTACTACACCCTTACAGGGAAGATGAACTCGTTAATCTCCGAGGGAGTGGATCAGGCGAACTAAAGGAGTGGGACAGAGTCTATGACTATGCTTATTACAATGATTTAGGGAGTCCAGACAAGGGTCCAGAATATGCCCGCCCTGTTCTTGGTGGGTCGAACGAGTATCCATATCCAAGAAGAGGAAGAACTGGTCGAGAACCAACTAAAACCGGTTCGTAACCTAAATGGCTCATTTTACTAATCAAGTCGTGACTAAGTTAAAATATGGCGACAACACGTACAGCATGAAGCATTCCTTACGGTTCTATCTATGACCAATTTTCTCTTATGCTTTGTACAGACCCCAATTCCGAGAGCAGACTGCCGCTTCTAAGTCTAGATATTTACGTTCCGAAAGACGAGCGGTTTGGCCACGTGAAGTTTTCAGATTTTCTTGCCTATGGCCTGAAATCCCTGGTTCAAATATTGCTTCCAGAACTTAAGTCTTTGTGTGATAAAACTATCAACGAGTTTGACACCTTTGAGGATGTACTTAATCTCTATGACGGAGGTATCAAGCTACCAAATGGACCTATTCTCAAGAAAATACGGGAGTGCATCCCTTGGGAGCTGCTTAAGGAACTGATTCGCTCAGATGGCGAGCGATTTCTCAAGTTTCCAATGCCTGATGTGATTAAAAGTACATATAGATATTTTTTCCCCTGTGACATGGTTTTAGATATGCTACATTCCTATATTGTTGAACATAAATCGTATTCAACTATGAATTTTTCCTGATATAATTGCAGGAGATAGGTCTGCATGGAGGACAGACGAAGAGTTTGCACGAGAAATGCTAGCAGGGGTGAACCCTGTTAACATCACCCGCCTCCAAGTAAAATATACAATTTTCCATGGTTCATATTACAATTATAGTGGCATGGATTTGTTCTAAGTTGTCCAAATAATCACCAAAATTTTAACTACAGGAGTTTCCCCCAGTTAGCAAGCTAGACCCAAAAGTGTACGGGAATCAGAACAGTTCGATAAGAGAAGAGCACATTGCAAGCAACATGAATGGCCTCACGGTTAATGAGGTACAAATGATGCTTCATTTGTTTCCAGTATATATTTTATACGATTATAGTCTGTGTTTTTAAATCTATGTACTGAAATAATCATTTTTGTCCCATTTTGCGCAGGCAATTGAAAGTAACAGGCTTTTCATATTAGATCATCATGATGCATTAATGATATACCTGAGGCGAATAAACTCTACGCACACAAAGACGTATGCCACCAGAACTCTCCTCTTGCTCCAAGAAGACGGGACATTGAAGCCTTTGGCAATTGAGTTGAGCTTACCACATCCACAAGGGGACCGTCATGGTTGTGTCAGTACAGTCTTCAATCCACCAGGACAAGGCAAAAAAGGCATCGAGGAGTCGGTGTGGCAGCTTGCGAAAGCTTATGCTGCTGTAAATGATTCTGGATATCATCAGCTTATCAGCCACTGGTACGATGTCTAACATAGAAAGCGACATATTTTATCATCAGGTAGCAGTTTGGTTCTAGTTTACATGCTAATAATTATTATTTGCAGGTTAAACACACATGCTGTGATAGAGCCATTTGTGATTGCAACACATAGACAGTTGAGTGTGCTTCACCCGATACATAAGCTTTTGCATCCGCACTTCCGGGACACAATGAACATAAATGCCCTGGCCAGGCAAATCCTCATCAATGCTGATGGGGTACTTGAGAAAACAGTCTTCCCAGGTCGATTCTCCATGGAAATGTCAGCCGTTATTTATAAGAGCTGGGTATTCACCGACCAGGCATTACCTGCTGACTTATGCAAGAGGTAAGCCAGAAAGCCTAAATTGAAAATAATAAGATTTGAACTTCCATCAAACTGAATATCATTTCGCTTCTGGTCTATTTCAGAGGAATGGCAGTTCTAGATAAGACCTGTCCTCATGGCCTCAGACTTCTGATTGAAGATTACCCATTTGCTGTTGATGGGCTAGAAATCTGGTCGGCGATTCAAACTTGGGTTGATGAATACTGCTGTTTGTACTACGAATCAGATGATGCGGTCCAAGTTGATTCTGAACTCCAGGACTGGTGGACAGAGCTTCGCAATGTAGGCCACGGTGACAAGAAGAATGAACCATGGTGGCCTAAGATGCAAACAAGAGATGAACTTATTGAATCATGTACCATAATTATATGGGTGGCTTCTGCCCTCCATGCAGCTGTCAATTTCGGGCAATACTCTTATGCTGGTTACCTCCCTAACCGCCCAACTGTAAGCCGACGCTTCATGCCTGAGGCAGGCACTGCTGAATATGCTGAACTTGAGTCCAACCCTGACGCAGCTTTCCTCAAAACAATTACAGCTCAATTGCAAACTCTCCTTGGTGTATCTCTGATAGAGGTTTTATCACGACATTCAACTGATGAGGTTTATCTTGGGCAAAACGATACTCCTGAGTGGACTTCAGATGCTGAAGCACTAGCAGCATTTGCAAGATTTGGAGAGAAGCTGATGGACATCGAAAAGGGAATCAATGAAAGGAACAAGGATATGAGATTGAAGAACAGAGTTGGGCCTGTAGACATGCCTTATACCTTGCTCTATCCTAACACATCAGACACGAGCAGAGAGGGTGGACTCACTGGAAAAGGAATTCCCAACAGTGTCTCAATCTGAACCTTTTGATCTGTATACTAGATGAATATTTTTGAAGTAATAATAGTGTGACATCGTACAATGGGAGTGAAAGACTACCAAATAGGTTTTTTGTAATTCTCATATTCTTTTCTATAATCTTGTACCTAAGTGATGGTGCAGACGGCACTATCTTAGTAATGTGCATTAGTTGTGCAGCTGTAAACATATGCTTCCCTGAAATCAAGAACTCGTGAAACCTACGGGTTGTGCCTCTCTCGGACTCAAATTATTGTTTTCCCCTCAATATCTATTATATAACTTTGAAGCCAAATGTAACTGTGAATCAAAGCTAGAAACAACCCAAAGATGAACACTATTAAACAGCTATGGCATTTGCCAGACGCAAACACTGTCACTAATTTGCCAACAGAAGACTCAAAAAAGTAACTTGTGAAAGTTCAGATGCAGATCCAGAATTTCAATAAAACGAGCAAATATTAGTGTGATAAGCAACTATGAGAAGATAAAAGACAATGTTGCTATCTTGAAAAGAAAAAATTCACCCACCATCTCATTGAAAATCCAATTACTTGCTCTAATAGTCATTTTTGAACTCCCCAATTCCCATCTTTTACATTTCACTTATCTGTATATATGTCTCTTCTTTTTCACTCACTCACAGTTCCCTTTCTTCCAAGGTTTATGTCGAAAATCCCATACGAAAAATTGACATCAATAAATTACAATATATAATATACATGGTTTCGTTCCTAATTATCCCGAGATCTTTTATGGTAAAACCTTACTCACGTTGGGCTAAGAGGTGGTTAGTTTGAGCACTATTGGTGTTCGACAGTTGGCCCATCTCTATGATATTTGACAGTTTATACCAAGAAAACCTATCAAAACCCATATTCCATGTAACATGACAATAACAAATTTAGAACCACGAACCAGTACAAAATTCTATATTAACATGGCTAAATAGAACATGGAAAATATATTTCAATGGGAAAAACAAAGGTAGAAGCAAATATGGGTTGTTTCTAATACACTTTCAAACGCATAGAGAAAAAAAGAAAAAAAAGAGAGAGAGTGAGAGAGAAGACTTACTCCATATACAATGGGAACTGGAGAAGATTGAAGCTGTTCATCGCTTGAGGGCTTGGACTTGGAGCAGAAAACCACAACCGGTCGCATTTGCAGTATTCTACTTGCAAATTAACAATGATTCTCCCCTGTTTCATGCCACTCATCCATTCGTTGCATGTGCCACGTGTAATGCTTGACTTATCATGGATTATTTTAGTTAACTATATTTCACACCTTTCACGTATGGGGGTGGTTTCCAAAATTGGCCATGAAGTTTCGATTTTATCATTTTAATCACAAGGTATTGAAGTTATATCAAGTTACGCTTTTGATTGGGATTGATTTTTCATCCTTCATTAAATTGATGAAATAGTGAGAATGAGAACCTTATATATAGGCTAACAAGTTAGTTTCATTTGTACCATTAACAAAAAAAAAAAAACTAATCAATTTAATGGAGGATTATATGTTAATAAAAAAGGTATATGTTGAAACATTTTCAAAATGGTGCAATGTCACAAAACTTATATCTCATGGCCCATTTTGAAAATCAACTAAAACTTGAAGAGTGTAAAATATAATCAGCTCTTGTTTTTTAATAGCATTATGAACTCATCTAGCTTAGTATCAGTAATAATTTGGGACGCGTATTCAAAATTGACACTTGTATTAAAAAATTATAAATTAGGTTTTCATGACACACCCCGTCCCGAAGGAGGGCATGCTGGCCGTCACGTGAGAGTGACGTGACCATTTGCACAGTACGGAAGCTTTAAGATACAATTTATAAGTTGATACACCCGAAGGTGAGTCCTAATTTTGTCCAATCTGTCAGAACACCGTCGAATTCCTCGTAGTCACCACACCTTTGTGATTCCTGAACCTGGAGGGGCGCAAAACCAAAATTGAGTGGGTCAGTAAAACAATTCTTTTCCAAATCCAAACATTTCTCAAAACGTTGTAACCCCTCTCCGTAAAACCTGTATACTTTCCCAGAAATGTAAAATATAAATATACATATATATTCTCAAAACTTCATTTTTACTATCTCAACATTATCTCTTTATCAATCATGCCATGCCATGTCATCTCAACATTTCTCATATTAATTATGCCATGCCACATCATCTCAACAGTAATAAGGTATGAATGCATCAACATAATCATATCAGGTGCAAGAAAGTAATCAACCGTAGGCCCTCTAATAGCCCTATACGGTTGAACCTAGAGCTCAAAATCTATCATTATCACTCTACCGGAGTCACCTCTGTGACCCGTCCGGCCTTCTGCACACAAGTTACGCTCTAGTGCTTCTCATAAATCATCTGTGCACATAATCTAAGGTCACCCACCAGTCGGAATCTCACTAACACTCTCGCGACTGGTCTGTCGTACCCACTCCGCGTGGACTGTACGACTAGCATCTACTTGGATCCAAGGCGAGCGTGCGATGCGGTGAATACTATAAGCACTAAACCATGGTGCAGGATTTGAGCTCAATATATATCATCATCATCATAACAGTAATTAAATACTCATCTGTGCGTCCACCGCACCATTTCATACATATGCATCATAAATCAATTCTTACCTGTGCGTCCACCGCACCAATTCATACATATGCATCATAAATCAATTCTTACCTGTGCGTCCACCGCACCAATTCATACATATGCATCATATATTAATTCATGCATGGCATTTCAACTCACATTTCTATATACTTTTCATATCAATTCTATGCATGGTATTTCACTTCCCGTTTTTCCACATAACTCATATGCATTTCATTTTAAACATAATTTCATGCATTTTCAATTTCTGGGAAAACGTTAAGTATATATATATATACGGAAAACAAAACTGCCCACTCACCTGGAGTTCATCCAACAACTCCCTAGCACCACACATCAAGGCGTCACGACGATCGCCGCCTAGAATAGTAATCAAATCCAACCTCAGAATTCATATCGATAGAATATTTAACTTATATAAAATACGTCACTACGTAGTTCGATCCGGAAGATCTGCCACTCAGATTTTAAATCCATAACTTCCAGAGGTCCACAATATATCTCTAGGATAACATCCTAAAATTTCATTACCATCCAACGGTCGGATCTCCGTCAATTTCCAAAACTAAGTGACGGTTAACATTTTATATTATGGACTTACAATTCCAATTCCGGAAGATCCGTAACTCGGATTCCCAATCCGTAAGTTCCAATAATCCTCAAATATTACGTATTATAACGTATCAAAGTTTGGTGATGATCCAACGGTCGGATCATCAATTCACATTTTCACCTAAATGTGAAAACTATAAAACGTTATTTGAACACCTAACCAACAATCTTCAATAACTTTCTCATACGGTGTTCAATTTAGGTATATGAATATACCACAGTGATCTACTCGACGTCACGGACGTCGACATATTTTTAAAATAATTTTATTTTTATTTTTTTATTTTTACTGTAGCACCTTCTTCTTCCTTGGGTCGCCGGACTGGTTTTTCCGGCGGCCGTTTTCTGAACAGTTTTTCAAATTGCCATAACTTTGTCATTTCTCAACGAAATCAATTGATTCAAAAACGAAAGTTGTAGCCCTTGAAGAGACAAAGAGAATGGTACCTTGCACAACACCTAGTTCGCCGTGGTTTGGCCGGAAACTGCCTCGAAAGCCTCGGAGGTCGCCGGAAACTGGGTATTTTTCAAATGAGTATAACTTCTTCAATACTCAACGAAATTGAGTGAAACAAAAAGGAAAGTTGTAGTACTTGACGAGACGAAGAGATTGATACCTACCTCGACTCCTAACTCGCCGGAGATTCGCCGGAAAAAGCCTCGAAAGCTCCGGCCAAACTTTGAACTTGTCGATCTCCGTGTTCTTACGTCCAAAAACTTCCAACGAAGCACTCCGAGCTTCCTTGGGACCTCACTAAGCTCACTATGAGCTTGGATTGTCCTAAAAATCAACCAATTCAAAGCTCATGAACAGTACACTTTCATGGGGAGTTTAGAATCTAGGTTTTCCGAAGTAAAACTTACCTGAAATGGATACCAACGTGATCGTGAAGTCCTCAGGATTCCAATGGTGGTCTCAAACTTGACGTTGGTATAGATTTAGGGTGGTTTTGGTGGTGGTCCGTGTGAGTTCGAAGGAGAGAGACAGAGAGAGTGAGAAATCGTGAAGGAGGAGAGAGAAAGACAGTGAACGGGAAATGAGGAGGGTTTTGAGGGATGTGGGGATCCCACGTGGTCCTTATTCCAATCTCCAAACACCAAACTTTAACATTTTAACCTAAAAATCTAAGTTTCATCCTTATTAAATTCCATTTTATTTTCAAACTTAGGAACCTAGATAATTAGCAACCTGAGCTTCACAAATTTAGTATTTCTTAAGGGCAATTTCGTCCATTCACAGCCACGAATATAATAATTTGGAACGGGCTGTGACAATCATCCCTCCTTATAGAATTTCGTCCCCGAAATTCCAGCAACCAACCAATTCATCAACACTTATACCAACCTCGGTAAGTTTCTTTCATCCGATTCTTTTTCTCCCACGTAATTTTCTTCCACTGAATGATTCCTTCACAAAACTTTTACCATTTACTCTATCTTAACTCTCAGGACCTTCTTTTTCCAATCCAAATTCTACTTTTCTAAGGTGAACACTTCTAAAATATAAAACCATTTACCTTATATACTCGATTAGTGGCATATCCATCTGTTGATGTCTTTTGTCATTCCTGGTTACTTTTAGGTTAACTTAATCACCTGAATACTTTGAGGAGACTCATCCATAGTCTCAGGGTCTACTAAAACTCTTTCTCGATCGAATCTTTCTCTACCCAGAAATATTCCATTCACAAGTCAACAAAACACACACATGACACACTTCATGAACCTTATGGCTTCACTTCGGAAACTGCGCAACCAACATACTTAAGAAACTTAGCAGTTCCGTAATCCAATTCTCTTTCCATTTCCGTTTCGAAACAGAAAATAGCTGTCTCAATCCAAAGGTTTATCTCTTTCTGCCTCAATCTGCTGACCAAATAAAACTGTCGAATGGTATGATAAATCTTATTACTTTTGGAATATTGCAGAAGTTGAACAGTGAACTTCGTCCAATATTTGCTTGCTTCAAATCCTCAGCATTAGGCACATACTTTTTGTTTTCTTGTATCCACATACCATTTGAGTCTCGAGTACGACCTTACCAAAAGGCCTAACTTGAAACTTAGCAAGTATAACTTCTTCTCGATCTTTCATTCTTAACTTTACTTTAGTTGATTTCCAATCCACAAGAAGATAATCTTGGCAAGCGTACTAGATATTAATTCTTACTGCAGTCTTCTTATCAAGTGCTTCAGCTAGAACAAACTTTACGATCACCCTGATCGTACAATCATGTTCATTAAGCAATACAATTCACTTTCGCTGCCTCATATCAAAATCCTTCCAAGTAATGGATATTGAAGACTCTTTTGATTTGTAAAATCTTGCATTCTTATCAACATATAATGTCTCCATAACTTCACAGCAAGGATGATAATCGTGACTTCCAAATCACCAGTAGGGTAATTCATCTCATGAGATTCCATTTGTCGTGAAACGTATGCAATCACCCTAACATTTGCATTAGTACATATCCAAGAACATTTAATGTAACATCACCATATACCGATAATTATCGCTATCTTCTGGGAATATTAAAATACGTGCATGAGTGAGGAAATACTTCAGTTGTTGAATCCTTTGCTTACAATTCCTTCCCACTCATACATAACCTCTTTTCTCATCAGTCTCGTTAATGACAAAGCAATGACTAAAAATTCTTTCACAACCATCCAAAATAGCCTGGTAAGCTAAGAAATTCCAAATCTCAATTACGACTCGTGGTTGTTCCAAATTCTCAATTTCTGCTATCCTTTAAGGATTCACTTGAATACCTTAAGCAGACATAACAAATTTTAGAATGCCACTTGATCCATTTAACTTTAGCTTTTGCTAAACTTAGCATACAACTAACGTTCTCTCAATCTTTGCTTCATTGACTTAATACGTTTACATACTCTGCTCTGGCTCAGAATATGCCAGAATATCTTCAATGGAAATGATATCAATTTATCAAGGCATTATTGGAATACTTCATCCAATAACTCATAAAACAGCATGAGTATCCATATAGCATCACCAAACTTCATAAAAACTATAACAAGTCCAGAAAACCATCTTATGATCAACGTCACTTATAATATTCAATTGGTAGTAACCAGATCTCAATTCAATCTTTGAATCTTCGCAATTACTTTTGAGCTGGTTAAATAAACATCAGTACATCACCATGGATAACGGTTCTCAATCGTTACCCGACTCCATTATCTATAATCAAGGAATAGTCTTTAAAGTCCATTTTCTTTCTCACCAACAAACTGGTGCTCCTCAACAGTGTTGTACTAGGTTGAATAAAACTTTTATCAACCAATTCTTTCAACTGAATTTTCAATTCCCTTAACTCATCCTGAACCAATCTCCAATATAAATTTATACCTGGCAACAATTCAATAGTGAACCTCATATCTCTGCCTGAAGGCAATCCAGGTATACTTTCAAGGAAGACATCAAGAAAAGTCTAACCCCTTTTTCATTTTTCACACTACTCCAAACAACATCATTTAGCACCACATGAGCTAAGTATTTTTGACAGCCTTTCAAAACAATCTCTTTGCTTTCACAGCATAAATAATGGCTGAACTCACTTCACTTTGCATGCCCACTCAATAAGGTAACCTCTGATCATCCAGATCGATGGAAAGTGACTGGTTTCCCGTAACAATCCATCTAGTCACAATTATAACCAACCACTCTAATGGAAATAATTTAACCGACACAATACATACTTTATTAATACTGAACATTCTAAATAAGTACAACACTAACATAAAATAACCTACCGGTTTGCTTGCTTAACGAATCCACGAATGAGTTATTAATATTACGGTCTGCAGCCCGCAATACTGATAAATCATCGTTGTCTCGATAAGTAGGCAACCACTCTCAAAGATATAACATTACTATTTTGTCACTTAATGCAAAATACATACACTCGTCTCAACTACATTTATTTACTACTCTCTAGGTAATAACATACATAATAAGAAATATATCAGCCGAAGTCAACTAGAATGACCAATACGGTTGATTCAACTCTTATCTCAATAATACGTCGGCCGGATCCACTCCGCGTGGTCGGCACGGCCGAGCCTATAACTCACCAATTTCTCATGTGTCAGTCAAATCCATTTCTCATGGTCCGTACGGCTGAACATATAACTCATCAAATATCTCTGTACTCACGGTCAATCCGACCAAACTACTAAATCCATAACTCTGCTGAATCGACACTATGATTTCATGGAAAATTGTTGAGTACAACTGATTCTAGGGACGATTCACAACTCTGTGTCCCTTCTGTTCACATAAACACATTCATTAATTTCACATTTCCCAAAGTGTTAATTTTGTACATGCTGCACAAAGTACATTTCCTTTACTCGAGACACCTTGTCTCAAATATCGGGGATTACCAGTATATCCATCACTTTTATTCTGACCAGCGACATTAAAACCTCAGCTGGAAAAATTAACTCTAGCTTCACTTCTTTCGAAGCTCTGAATCTTTCTATATCCTTGATATGACGAATCATTAACTTTATCGTCTTCTTTTAATTCCCATTCTTTTCTTATTCTTCTTTATTCTCGTTGCTCATGTTCTCAGAGTCCTCAAGGCTCAACAACATCTTGTATACTCCTGGTAAGAAGTACAATGGATAGTGGTCACCCAAAATACCACTTCCCTTTTTGCCACCCAGCTTAAAACAACATAACACCTCCACCAAATTAACAACAATATCTGGATGGAACGAGGCAAGTCTGAAAACTTTCTATAATATCCCTCGATCATCACCTTCCTTGTCTCATATTTGTAAACTCTTGTTTACTACCATCAATAAATGCCGGAGGGATAAACTTTTCCTTAAAAAATTTTAAATCGGCTGATTCCTCTGGTGACAACAATTAACATTCCTGTTTCCACCAGGATGCAAATTCATACCCAAAACCAGGTAGTCGTCTCGACCCACCTGTCAGAAGGAAATTTCCTTTGACTTGCATAATCTGAAACATCTTTTCCAATTGGTTAAACCGT
Source organism: Malus sylvestris (assembly GCF_916048215.2). Lineage (NCBI taxonomy): Eukaryota > Viridiplantae > Streptophyta > Magnoliopsida > Rosales > Rosaceae > Malus > Malus sylvestris. The sequence goes on from NC_062275.1 coordinate 16,018,538, forward strand.
CACTCCGCTCCCTCAGGTTCATCATTTCATAAGGTGATTCAAATTCAACTCATAACCCGTCTTAAAATGTCCATTTTGATAATATACTGAATCACCATAATAATAGTTTCCCCCAAACCGCTAAATCAGGGAGACTAAATTCCTCTAACTACGTGGTTTGCTACGAGGCGGTGTAGTTCTGACAGAATTCACTATAAACTTCTCAAGATGTCCAAGATTGCAACCATGCTCTGATACCAACTGACACACCCCGTCCCGAAGGAGGGCATGCTGGCCGTCACGTGAGAGTGACGTGACCATTTGCACAGTACGGAAGCTTTAAGATACAATTTATAAGTTGATACACCCGAAGGTGAGTCCTAATTTTGTCCAATCTGTCAGAACACCGTCGAATTCCTCGTAGTCACCACACCTTTGTGATTCCTGAACCTGGAGGGGCGCAAAACCAAAATTGAGTGGGTCAGTAAAACAATTCTTTTCCAAATCCAAACATTTCTCAAAACGTTGTAACCCCTCTCCGTAAAACCTGTATACTTTCCCAGAAATGTAAAATATAAATATACATATATATTCTCAAAACTTCATTTTTACTATCTCAACATTATCTCTTTATCAATCATGCCATGCCATGTCATCTCAACATTTCTCATATTAATTATGCCATGCCACATCATCTCAACAGTAATAAGGTATGAATGCATCAACATAATCATATCAGGTGCAAGAAAGTAATCAACCGTAGGCCCTCTAATAGCCCTATACGGTTGAACCTAGAGCTCAAAATCTATCATTATCACTCTACCGGAGTCACCTCTGTGACCCGTCCGGCCTTCTGCACACAAGTTACGCTCTAGTGCTTCTCATAAATCATCTGTGCACATAATCTAAGGTCACCCACCAGTCGGAATCTCACTAACACTCTCGCGACTGGTCTGTCGTACCCACTCCGCGTGGACTGTACGACTAGCATCTACTTGGATCCAAGGCGAGCGTGCGATGCGGTGAATACTATAAGCACTAAACCATGGTGCAGGATTTGAGCTCAATATATATCATCATCATCATAACAGTAATTAAATACTCATCTGTGCGTCCACCGCACCATTTCATACATATGCATCATAAATCAATTCTTACCTGTGCGTCCACCGCACCAATTCATACATATGCATCATAAATCAATTCTTACCTGTGCGTCCACCGCACCAATTCATACATATGCATCATATATTAATTCATGCATGGCATTTCAACTCACATTTCTATATACTTTTCATATCAATTCTATGCATGGTATTTCACTTCCCGTTTTTCCACATAACTCATATGCATTTCATTTTAAACATAATTTCATGCATTTTCAATTTCTGGGAAAACGTTAAGTATATATATATATACGGAAAACAAAACTGCCCACTCACCTGGAGTTCATCCAACAACTCCCTAGCACCACACATCAAGGCGTCACGACGATCGCCGCCTAGAATAGTAATCAAATCCAACCTCAGAATTCATATCGATAGAATATTTAACTTATATAAAATACGTCACTACGTAGTTCGATCCGGAAGATCTGCCACTCAGATTTTAAATCCATAACTTCCAGAGGTCCACAATATATCTCTAGGATAACATCCTAAAATTTCATTACCATCCAACGGTCGGATCTCCGTCAATTTCCAAAACTAAGTGACGGTTAACATTTTATATTATGGACTTACAATTCCAATTCCGGAAGATCCGTAACTCGGATTCCCAATCCGTAAGTTCCAATAATCCTCAAATATTACGTATTATAACGTATCAAAGTTTGGTGATGATCCAACGGTCGGATCATCAATTCACATTTTCACCTAAATGTGAAAACTATAAAACGTTATTTGAACACCTAACCAACAATCTTCAATAACTTTCTCATACGGTGTTCAATTTAGGTATATGAATATACCACAGTGATCTACTCGACGTCACGGACGTCGACATATTTTTAAAATAATTTTATTTTTATTTTTTTATTTTTACTGTAGCACCTTCTTCTTCCTTGGGTCGCCGGACTGGTTTTTCCGGCGGCCGTTTTCTGAACAGTTTTTCAAATTGCCATAACTTTGTCATTTCTCAACGAAATCAATTGATTCAAAAACGAAAGTTGTAGCCCTTGAAGAGACAAAGAGAATGGTACCTTGCACAACACCTAGTTCGCCGTGGTTTGGCCGGAAACTGCCTCGAAAGCCTCGGAGGTCGCCGGAAACTGGGTATTTTTCAAATGAGTATAACTTCTTCAATACTCAACGAAATTGAGTGAAACAAAAAGGAAAGTTGTAGTACTTGACGAGACGAAGAGATTGATACCTACCTCGACTCCTAACTCGCCGGAGATTCGCCGGAAAAAGCCTCGAAAGCTCCGGCCAAACTTTGAACTTGTCGATCTCCGTGTTCTTACGTCCAAAAACTTCCAACGAAGCACTCCGAGCTTCCTTGGGACCTCACTAAGCTCACTATGAGCTTGGATTGTCCTAAAAATCAACCAATTCAAAGCTCATGAACAGTACACTTTCATGGGGAGTTTAGAATCTAGGTTTTCCGAAGTAAAACTTACCTGAAATGGATACCAACGTGATCGTGAAGTCCTCAGGATTCCAATGGTGGTCTCAAACTTGACGTTGGTATAGATTTAGGGTGGTTTTGGTGGTGGTCCGTGTGAGTTCGAAGGAGAGAGACAGAGAGAGTGAGAAATCGTGAAGGAGGAGAGAGAAAGACAGTGAACGGGAAATGAGGAGGGTTTTGAGGGATGTGGGGATCCCACGTGGTCCTTATTCCAATCTCCAAACACCAAACTTTAACATTTTAACCTAAAAATCTAAGTTTCATCCTTATTAAATTCCATTTTATTTTCAAACTTAGGAACCTAGATAATTAGCAACCTGAGCTTCACAAATTTAGTATTTCTTAAGGGCAATTTCGTCCATTCACAGCCACGAATATAATAATTTGGAACGGGCTGTGACATTTCATCTCTCATTTTCTTTTCTCATTAATTGAACCTTATTCCACTTCCATTTTTATCAAGGTCATTGACTTTTATCCACCCCATTGAGTGTTTTAGGTACTCAAGTAGACGATGCATCAGATCTTCATGGATGAAGTAGAAGCATGGTCTAAAATATCTATAATATCCTGATATTTCCATCGAAATTTCCTTGTTTTTGGACTACCGATATTTCCAATATTATCGATATTTTAGACCTTGCTAAGTCACTCATGTATCTTACCATGCAATGTATAAAGTGTAAAATATTGTACTAATTCATTATATATAAACGATTATGGTGTGTTTAAACTTCTTTCATTAATTACTACATATTTTCTACACTCACAATGTTTGCTAGCTCGCTATATAATCAATTTAAATCAGTTATATCTATCATGCAATGCATTTCCTTCCAATTTTTTTGTGATAAACTAATAGATAATTGACTAAATAAACATCCTGCAAAGTTTCAATAAAAATTTCCAAGTTTTTCTTACAATTTCCGTGGTTTTTATTCAATTTTTATCGATATCGATAATATTCCGATATTTCCATCGAAATTTCCATGTTTTTAGACTACTGATATTTCCAATATCATCGATATTTTATACCTTGAGTAGAAGTAGTTGATAGAGTCGTCTCCTTTAGTCAGCACAAGTAGCAAACAAAGCCTCTAGTGGAGAATGCATACAGGAGTAAGTCTCACCAAAACTTGGCTATGGTAAAACTGAAAGAGACAAAACCCATAGTTTAAGAGAGAAATGTGAGTTAATGCAACATGTCGGTACTTAACATCTTCGGGACGTAAGTAGAACATGAACAAGGATATGACCATCCTGATGTAGGTGCCTCGTTAGGTTAGGAATTTAGTGGGAAAAATGCTCCTGAACTAAGCAAAAAAAAAAAAAAAAACTGTACATTAGTTTTTTTTTAATTAAGCAATAATGTCAAATCCACTTTAACATTGCTATCCGGAAAAGACAATGTTGAGAATAAATTTATTAAACAAAGAAAAGTAAAATACAACAAAAAGTGGAAGCGCAAGAACCTTACCCCTCAGAAAAATAAAGATTTTTTTTCAATACCAATTAACGGTACAATTTATTTAGAGCAAATCCACCCCAAAACCAACTCCCCAGCACCCAGCCAAAAAAATAGGCCAGCCCCCTGTTTTTTTGCTTCAGCCCGTTACATTGCCTGGCACTCAGCCCATGCCAGGCAACAGCCCAGCACATTTTGGACTGACCCAGAAGCCGGCCTGTTTCTCAGGCGCGTGCAACACAAGCGCGCAAGGCGCGAGTGGGTTTCAGGGAAACCTGAAAAGGTGTCAGCCCACTTGGGCTCAGCGACGTGGCTTCACGATAGCCGTTGGATTTCCAACGGCTAGTTTTTCTAGACCGTTGGATTTCCAACAATAAAAAAAATTTAAATTTTACTTTTAAACTGGACCGTTCGATCAAAGATCAACGGTCCAGATTAATTAACTTAATTAAAATTTATTAAAAAATACAGAAAAATTATTAAAAAATACAGAAAATTTAAAAAAAAATTATTTTTTTCTTTCTATAGTTTATTTGAGAGCAATTCCAGCGGGGACCAAATGTCCCAGCCTTCGGTCCAAAAACCAAGCCAGGCCTCAGTCAATCAAGTCCACCCCAACAAATTGACTGGTACCCAGCCCGAGCTGGGCAAGAGCCCAACCCAAAAGAGACTGAGACAGAAGCCGCGGAGGAAGCCTGGCGCGTGCGCTTCACGCAGCCGTGGCGCGAGTGCCCGACAAGCTTTCAGAGCCCGGGCCCGCGTGCAGGTGCTGTCAGTTCCACCCCCGAGTTTGCGACGTGGCTCTCTCTCTGCCGTTGGATTTCCAACGGCTAGTTTTCTAGACCGTTGGATTTCCAACGGTAAAAAAATTTTAAATTTTACTTTTAAACTAGACCGTCGGATCAAAGATCAACGGTCCACGTTTTTTTTCACAAAAAGTAAATAAAAAAAAAAAAGGGCCCAACGGTCAGAAATATGACCGTTGGCCACGTGGCAACTCCCTAGCTCTTGGATTTGAATATTTTTCAAATCCAACGGTCCAGATTAATTAACTATATTAAAATTCATTAAAAATTATTAAAAAATACAGAAAAATTATTAAAAAATACAGAAAATTTTAAAAAAATTACAGAAAATTTTGAAAAATGTTAATTTTTTTCCTATAAATACCTAACCCTCATCTTCTACCTTTACACCACATTCCAATATTTTCTACACTTTCTATACTATCTACATTTCAATATTTTCTACACTTTAAGAGAAAAAAATGTCTTCGTGGAAGCTCATTGAAGATGCTACGTTGTGTGAATGTTGGGTTCACACTACTTATGATCCGATTACAGGTAATGAGATGGATAAGCGAGAAATGTGGAGTAAAATTACGAAAGCGTTTTGTGATGTACATGGAGAAAACGCCAGAACTAGTCAAGGTCTTCAAGGTCGTTGGAAAAAACTCAACGCATCATTTACTTGTTGGAAAAACGCCATCTCTCATGCTTCCGGTAACCTCCGTAGTGGGACAAGTTTAGCGGATCAGGTGACAATATTTTTATTTATTTATATGCATTCCACTCACATTAATATTTTGATTTATTTAATTTCGTATGTAATTTTTATCTTATTTCTTATGTAATTTTTATTTAATTTCTTATGTAATTTTTATTTAATTTCTTATGTCATTTTTATTTAATTTCTTATGTCATTTTTATGTAATTTATATGCATTTCACCCGTATTAATATTTTGAATTTATTTATTTGTGTTACACCCGCATTTTTAACAATATGTTATCCCACATTTTTATAGACACTACAAGCTCAAGCATTCTACAATTCAAAGAACGGGAACAAATCATTCACTAGATGGGAATGTTGGCAAATTGTCAAAGATTGTCCTAAATACAAAATTGTGGCAACTGGTCCAGAAGTTGTCATGCACGGTATGGGTCTACATAGTTCTCCAGAACCAGACATGGCCGAACAAGAAGCCGACACATTTCAAGACACGGAAGGGATGCCTGAACAAGTGCCCGAGACCCAACCGACTCGTCAGTCCCTCAGGCCCGTAGGTAAAAAGGCGTCAAAGAAAAAAGGTAGTTCTTCCAAGAATGACTACACTAAATATATGGAGGAACTTACTCGCCAAGGTGAACTGAACATGGCACGAGAAAAGGTTAGAGATGAGGAAAAAGCTGCTGCTATGGCAGCAATATTAGCAGCTACTGAGGCCCGTGATGCGGCGGCTGAGAGACAAAGAGAAGTAGTTAATCGAGAGAACGAGCTGGTTAGAGAAGCACTTCATCGAGAAAATGAATTGCTTCGAGAAGAAAGGATGGCTCAAGCAGATCGTGACACTATGAGCAAGTCTCTAGTAGGACTGTCTCCGAATTCTAAATATTTTTGGACTTCGGAAAAAAGAGATGCCATGCGAAGGAGGCGTGCAAGAGATGCGGAAACAAGTCAAGGGGGTTATAGCAACTTTTGTGACAACCAAGATCCTCGCACCACATATCCTAACTCGAGAGACTTTGTATAATTTTTATGTTTTTTCTTTCTTTTTTCTTTTGAACTTTATTTAATTTCTTATGTTTTTTTCTTTTTTTAGGTTTGAACTTTATTTAATTTCTTATGTAATTTTTATGTTATTCTTATTTATTTTAAAAACTTTATTTATTTTTATTTAATTTATTATGCAATTTTAATGTAATTCTTTATTTATTTTTAAAACTTTATTTCTTTTGTACTTTATTTAAACACATGAAATAAGATTACATAAACTCACCAAATAAATTTAAAAACAAAACACACTACATAGAATTACATAAACTCACCAAATAAATAGAATTACATAAACTCACCAAATAAACTTAAAAACAAAACACACTACATAGAATTACATAAACTCACCAAATAAATAGAATTACATAAACTCACCAAATAAACTTAAAAACAAAACACACTACATAGAATTACATAAACTCACCAAATACATAGAATTACATAAACTCACTAAATAAACTTAAAAACAAAACACACTACATAGAATTACATAAACTTAAAAAAAATACAATTTATTCTTCAACCACAAGCCTCATTCTAATTATCTTCGCCTTCATGCAATCCCCACTGGTGCTCAATCAAGTCATTCTGGCGGGTTACGTGCCAGTATGGCTCTTGCACATTAGTGTAACGTTGAACGATCAATTCATTGTAACGTCCATCGCGTTCCAACGGCTCGTGTTGCACTGGATCTTCGGTCCCATCATGAGCACAATAGATACGTGTTCTTGAGTTGTTCATCGGATCCGGCTCATATTCATCGACGCCATCATAATCATACTCATCTTCAACAATCATGTTGTGGAGAATAATACACGTCATCATGATGGATCGAAGAGCCTCGACATCAAACATTCTAGCTGCAGCCCTGATAATCGCCCAACGAGCTTGTAGGATACCAAAACAACGCTCGACATCCTTCCTACACCCTTCTTGACATTTTGCAAAGTGTTTTTCCTTTTCAGTCTGTGGATGTGGCACTGTTTTGACAAATGTTGACCACCTTGGGTAAATGTCATCTGCAAGGTAGTATGATCCCTCGTATTGGGTACCATTAATGGTATATGTGCATCTCGGCGAGTTTCCTTGCAGCAGTTCGTCGAACACTGGGGATTGGGCAAGGACATTTAAGTCATTTTGAGCTCCTGGAACACCAAAAAAAGCATGCCAAATCCATGTATCAAATGAAGCCACCGCTTCCAAAATGATGCTTTTGGCTCCTTTTCTGTTGCCATATGCTCCTTGCCACGCACTTGGACAGTTTTTCCAAGTCCAATGCATGCAGTCCATGCTTCCAATCATGCCAGGGAAGCCTCACATCTCACCCTTCCTCAGAAGCCTTCGCATGTCCCTTGGCGTGGGTGTCCGGAGGTACTCTTTGGTGTAGAGGGCTTCAATTGCAGAGCAAAAACGCATCAGGGACTCCAAAACAGTTGTTTTTCCCATCCTCGCGATCTCATCCACTTGATCTGCAGATGCTCCATATGCAAGCATTCGCAAGGATGCCGTAATTTTTTGCTCGGGAATAAGACCTAGAACATGAAAAGCATCCTCTTTTTGCACAAAGTATGAATCATGGTTGCAAATATCACTCATGATTTTGTTGAACAAATTTCGTTGCATTCTAAAACGCCGTCTAAAAATATGATCAGGGAATATGCTATTGGGAATAAAATAATCTTCCAATAAATTTTTACCTCGTTTTTCCCTTTTTCTATCGAGGTTTGCAACACGTCTTGGTTTGGCTATTTGACCCACGGCTTCCATGACAAGGCGGGAATGTGAGGCCTTCTGCCTTCTATGGTGATCATCCTCATCCTCCTCCATGAAGAAAGCCTCATCTCCACCTCCACTTCCACCTTCCTCGAGATTGGCCAATTCTGCCTGTTGTGCCAACAACCTTTGTTGTTGCTCCTGCAACTGTTTATACACCCTTCTTCAAGAAGACATTGTAATAAGAACTTAAGATTTGAAAACGATAATAAGAACTTAAGATTTGAAAACGATGAACAAGGATTCTGAGCTAAAAAGAAGGATTGAGTTTGGTGTGAGGATGGATGTAGGGATGTAGGGTTTATATGGACAAAAAAAGAAAGGATGAGGTTCTGGACAATGCCACGTGGCACTACGTGATTGGTTGAAAATCTTATCGAAATCTTGGCTAAATTATTGTAAACCGGAAGTGACACGTGGCATGTCGGGATTGGTCGAAAATATTATCGGAAATCTATCCACAAAATAGTACGTTCAGATAATGACACGTGGCATGACGTGATTGGTTGAAAATCTTATCGAAATCTTGGCTAAATTATTGTAAAACGGAAGTGACATATGGCGTGTCGAGATTGGTTGAAAATCTTAGCGGAAATCTATTCACAAAATAGTACGTTCAGATAATGACATGTGGCGTGACGAGATTGGTTAAAAATCCTATCCGAAATTAAAACTATTTTATTTTTTTATTCTTTTAGACAAAATTTAAAAATATCTTAAATGGGCTGGGTGTCAGCGCATTTTGTAAGGATGGAGATCGTTTGTGCCAGCGCATTTTTTCACTACGTGCCAGCGCATTTTTTTAGGGGTGGAGATGCCTTGGCCTATTACTGTTCATTGGAGTCTGTTACTGTTCATTTGAGTGGATAAATGCGCTGGGTGCTGGCGCAAAGTCTTTAGGGGTGGAATTGCTCTGATGAGTTTATGTAATTTTATTTTAGTGTGTTTTTTTTTAAGTTTATTTGATGAGTATGTAATTTTATTTCAGTGTGTTTTTTTTTTAAGTTTATTTGAAATTTTATCCAAAATTAGTTAAAAATCATATCCGAAATAAACTTTAAAAAAAAAAAACATACCAAATAAATGCGCTGGGTGCCAGCGCATTTTTTTAGGGGTGGAGATGCTTTGGTATGTTACTGTTCACTAGGGTCTATTACTGTTCACTTAAGTGGATAAATGCGCTGGGTGCTGGCACAAAGTCCTTAGGGGTGGACTTGCTCAATTGCCTTTGCCCAATTGCCTAGACAGTTATTGCGTTACTTGGGTGGATTTGCGCTTAAGGGATAAGGCGTTCTTAGGCCTAAAGGACAATGACACATTAATGTTCTTCGCATGGTACAATTACTAGATGCAGGAAATCTTAGGATCTAGTTATCGCAGATCGTATTTGAATGTATAGTGCTTGCCCTAATCCGACCGTTTGACACCTCTAATAGATATGCATGTGAGCGTGTGCGTTTGTCCCACTCTCACTTTCTTTTGCCCAATCTCTTTCTCTGTCGCCGAGTATGTGGGTGACGTATCAAGTTTGAAATCAATATTCATCCTCGTTTTGGCCTGGATGTTTTTAGAAAAAAATTGAACTCAGCTCTGCTGTGTGCAGAGCAGAACCAGACAGGCACCGACGGAGAGCAGCAGTAGCATAGCCAAATGGGTTTTCCGGCGAGGGGAGGGGCTGAACCAGCACTTCAGTCTTGTTTTTCTGGCGAGGGGAGTGGCGGCCGCCACTCCTCACCATCACGTGGCTTCGCCATTGATACGTACTAGCCTTTCTACAAGCGTTTCCGCGCATGTGAAAGACAATTTTTTTATCACGGCACACTATACAGGCGACTTAAATGTATTTATTCATGTTAATTGTTTCGCTCTTCAGCATGCAAAAGGTCGCCCTAAAGATCATATGTTTGGGTGAGAGGGGCATCAAAGGTCCAAAGAATTAAAGTGAAATTAGTAAGGAATGAACTACAAACTATTAAAGAAGAAAATAACTTCACTTCGTAGGCATTATAAAGGTTTGTGAATGAAAGTATTAGTTATTCACAACTCCTATGCCTTTGTAATAATTATGTAATGCATCTATCTAAACATTTCTAGTCCATTCAAGACTAATTTGACTTCATTAATCCCTTGAAATAAGTTCATTACCCCCAATCGTTAAAAGAGTGTCAAATACGAGTACGAAAATGAACTCAAATACTTTTCTAAGTCACCATGTAGAAAGAGACTTAGTTCTCATGGAAGACAACATTAAAGTTGGAAATGATATCATATTACTGCGAAACCACCAAGTAATTCAATTCGTATTCTTATAATAGCTGACTGAATCTGAAAGCAAATCTTTCTTGTATATAATAAATTGTTTCCATTCCAGAGGGCTTGAAGTCACTGTTACTGCCCGTACCATTGCCAGACTCTACAAATAGTGAGGATTTCATGTATTTGCACACGGCAATTTTTAATGACAATTTTAAGAATGTAGTGAAAGTATTTAAGGCTTGCTCTTCACTCCACATCCCCAGTATTGCTGGCCTTGCATCCTTTGGTACAGGTAAACATTTGTTCAAGTGAAATAATGTACTTGCAATGATTGATATTTTTATCTAGTAAAATAAAAATTAATAGAGAAGGGAAGAGGAGATCACGTCATACTTCAGAAATAGTCTTCAACTTGCCCTGTTGTTACTTCAGCAATAATCTTGATAGTACTCAAGCTTGGGCAAAAAGAAATCACCTACTTGCTGAACCACCTATGAAAGTTATAAATATGTAATTAATTGGTCCAAGAAAATTCACGGAGGCATATAAACAGATAAAAATTGTTGAATCTTATATTACCTGCAATGAACGGAGAAACAATTTGGTATAAGAATCTCATTCCACAGAACTTCTTCAGTTCGGGCCTAAACAACTGAAAGCAAAAAAATTCCCAAGATACATACTTTCATCCAAATCATCCACCGTCATTAACAAAACAACAACCTGTATCTTTCTTCAGCTAAGATAAAGCAAAAACTCAGATGACCCAAAATCAAATGGCTGTTCAGTGCTGGCTGGATTGTTTTTAAGAAAACTGTAAATTTGGAACATGCTGAAACCAAATTTGGTACCAAAAGATTTCAAACCTGAATTGTTTGTCAATATCAGCTTTCATCGCCATGAACCTGAAGCATTATAATAAAACACAACTTATTAACTATTTGGTATTGACTTGTAGAAAGTTAATAACTTTTCGCAACATTACAAAACCGAAAATTGTAGTACCTTTCAGATATGGGAATCACGAATTTCTTCCCTCTTTCTTCTTCATACGCATCCAACACCATTGCAAACTCTCTAATTATTCTCTTATCCTCGCTTTCTACAATCTAAACTCAATAAACTCTTTCTTCTTCATACGCATCCAACATCATTGCATACTCTCTAATTATTCTCTTATCCTTGCTTTCTGCAATCTAAACTCGATAAATCCCAGTGCTGAAAAAGCATGCCAAAATAACATGGCCAAATCGGATAAATGGTCCCCGTAGTGATAAGGTATTCGGATGATAGTCCCTGTGGTAAAAAAATTCGGATTTCAACCCCTGTGGTCTAAGTCTGTTAGGATTTATGCCCTTCTGTTAAATAATGCTGACGTGGCTGCCAAATGTCTGCCACGTGGCAAAAATAATAATTTTTAATTTTTTTTTAAAACCTGAATTTTTACAAAAAAAAAAAAAAAAAAAACCCCAGAAACTCCCCCCGCCCTCCGCCCGTCCCCCCCCCCCCCCGCCGGACTTCTTCTCCTTCTTCTTCCCGCCGGAGGCCAGCTCCCCCCCCCCCCGCCGCGCAACCCTCTTCCCTCTCCTTCTTCCTTCTTCTTCTTCTTCCCGCCGGTCTCCCCGCGCGACTCCTCCCTCTCCCTCTTCCTTCTTTTTCTTCTTCTTCTTCTTCCCGCCGGAGACCAGCTCCCCCCTCGCCGAAGCCCTCTCCCCCCTCGCCGAAGCCCTCTCCCCGCGCCCTCCTCCCTCTCCCTCTCCCTCTTCCTTCTTCTTCTTCTTGCAGATCTGGGTTTTTTTTTTTTTTTTTTTTTTTTTTTTTGTAAAAATTCAGGTTTTAAAAAAAAATTAAAAATTATTATTTTTGCCACGTGGCAGACATTTGGCAGCCACGTGGCATATATGTGGCAGCCACATCAGCATTATTTAACAGAAGGGCATAAATCCTAACAGACTTATACCACAGGGGTTTAAATCCTAACAGACTTATACCACAGAGGTTTAAATCCGAATTTTTTTACCACAGGGGCTATCATCCGAATACCTTATGACCACGGGGACCATTTATCCAATTAGGCCAAATAACATAAAAAAAGTCAGTAAAAAGCTTCCACTGCAATGTGTTGCCAATTAAATTTTACCAATTGGCTAAATATACATATAGGGTTCTAAGTTCTAACTGCTAAGAAAGCGCGAGGTCTGAAATAGGATTTACGGAAGTTACACTATTTGAGGGAAACTGTTTTGTATGAAACGTGGTGCAGTTTTCTAGGACCTTTTCCCACGTTTGAATTGTTTTGTTATTTACACTATTGCCCATGGAACATTTAGATTCATAATTTACTTCAGTTATAACTTTTATAATTTTAGGGGCTTTAATGTCTACTTCTTTTTGGTGAAGCTTTGAGACACCAAAACTCAGTTCTGGCTTTCTAATATGTACTAGCCTTCCTGCACGCGCTGCCGCGCATGCAAAAAGCTTTTCTTTCTTTTTTTTCCTTTTTATTACAGGCGTTGCGCACTCCTTAAGTTGTTTTCATGTGTTTAAAAATAAAGAACATAATATTTACTAAACAAGTTATTGTATGATGATTGGATACATTAATGGCAATGTTACATAATAAGTGACACATCCCAACCCGAGATGTCCACTTGGACTCCGAATCGAGCTGTGTTAGCCGACACCATAAAGGTGACAAAGCTATAAAGTGTAGTGATGTCCATTTAAACCTAAAGTGCCTAAATGTATGAGTGCGCATGTGAGCGGGAATAAACCCATTTCACATTTGATGTCAGAGCATAAGTAAAATACAATGGAGGTAAAAGAGGAATTATACAGTCACTAGTATTCCAACAACATCATTATGCCAAAAATTCTCGTCGACACGAAAGCTCAGCCACTAAAACCTGGAGGGATGAAAAACAAGGGTGAGTATGCCTAAAAATAAAGTTTTGTAAAAACCTTTTTGAAAACATAATAACCCCTCGCTGTAAAATAAGAATAGTTTCCAAAACATACATACTACATATAGTATAAAAATGCTTACCGTAGCCTGCAATATCTCAAGAATTCAATACGACACAATATTTCGTAAGTAAACACATGACCCCCGTAATCACATAATCTCGCATAAGTAAACATATCATATCAAGTGCTCATCGACACATGCTGACACACGAGTTCATGCAAAGATATTTAGACATGAACAGGGCTAGGTGTAACAATGATATACGTTCTAGTACTACAATCATGTGAAAACTGGCACTATGGGCAGCATATACGAGTCCTAATTGCCTATAGCAGTCTAGGACATGACTGGCACCTACAATGGATCCAAAGTAAGTGTACGGTGCGAAGTGCACATACATGTGAAAGACTGGCCTTGGGCCGGGCGAGTACTAACACCGGTGCAGCAAACGATGAGCATATAGCATAAATATAGTCATGCCACAGTGATTCGATAATTCACATCGACCTAATAGTAATAAATAAAATATTAATCAAGGCCGTAATTAAAATCTCATAAAAGTACGCATACTTGTACATCCCCGTAGGATTTATGATAATTTCGTAATTTCCGTTATTTTGCTAATTCTTATAAACATTAGTCTAATCTAGGCATACATAGGGAATCCTTTTTCAAATGTATAAATGGAAACTAAATAAATATATAATATTTAAAGGCAAAGACCCACTCACAGTTACTTGCGATGTCACATCCATTCAAGCTAGGAAATCGGAGTCTTTGATACTAATCGCACCTAAACATAATATTGGGACCCATTAGTAAAACTCCACTAAGACAATTAAATTTGGGGAAACAAGGTACGGATTTGAAATCAGGACGTCGAACTACGCTAAGGAGGGCTCCCCGATAAATTTTGTAAAAAGTCAATGGAAAAGTCAACAGTTAACCCTAAAAAGTCAACCGAGACACCACGGTTGTCAACCACGTTAAAACTTTAAAATTTCACTAAATGGATGTCAAAAACGGACTCGGGACGTCGAAATTAGCTTAGAAGGGTTTTCGAGAAATTTCTAAAAAAGTCAACACAAAGAATATTCCTATAATATTCTGAGCTCATTTCAGAACTAGGCCAGCTAGACCAATGGCCCAAAGGTTTGGACTGAGCTTGGATCAAGTTTTGGGACGGATTTGGGCTTAAGGCCATTTTTTTTGCATCGGATCAGGTTGACTCGTGGGCTCGAGGGTCGGCCGGTTTTCTGAGAAGAAGAACACCGGAATCGCAAGTGAGAATGGCCGAAAAACTTTAGAATGCTATAACGGTTTCAATTCTAAACCAAATTCAAAAATTCAAAAGCCAAAGTAAAGCTCAGGAGTTAAGGAATCGAAATATACCAAAGTGAGGTTGAGCCAAGGTCGAGATCAGTCGGAAAAAGCCTGCAAAAGGCCGGGTTTCTCGCTAAAAATATGGGAGTGTTTCCCTAGTGGTTTCTATCCCCAAACCCTACAACAAAGGCCTAAAACCTTAAAATATTTCCCAAATGACGAGAAAGTGGGGTTCCTGATACCTACCTTAGTTGGAAAATAGTGAAGTCTTGCCGGACGAGACGATGAACAGTGGGCAGAGCCGCCATGCAGCCACATCTCGAACAAGGTTGCACTAAACTGACTGGATGACGGTGATGGTGATCTCTCTTCGAGGTTAGTGGTCTAGTTCCGATGGTTTTGACGGAAGACGATGGTGATCCGTCATGGTATTGTTTGCGTGACTACAAAGATGAGGAGGACGACTGAGAGAGAGAGAGAGAAAAAGAGAGAGAGAGAGAGGTGAGGGATAAAGGAGAGGAAATTATGGCAGTTGGCGATGGTTCATGACTAGCCTAGGTTTTATAGTGGTGGTATTCGTCAGAACGGCGAGGGTGGTATTCGCGGTTTCTCTGCACTTGCATAGAGAAAGACATGAGATGGAGCAGAGAGATGAGATGGAGTGAAATGAGGGAAGGAGATGAGGTGGCAACAAATGAGTGGATAGTAGGAAAAAAAAATGTGTTTTCTGGAGATTGGAAGACACATGAGAGAGGGAAAGAGTGAGATGTGGGCCCCACATGTCTTACAGCTCAAAGTCACTATTGAACC
This sequence comes from Malus sylvestris, assembly GCF_916048215.2. Taxonomy (NCBI): domain Eukaryota; kingdom Viridiplantae; phylum Streptophyta; class Magnoliopsida; order Rosales; family Rosaceae; genus Malus; species Malus sylvestris. Next base: position 16,034,294 of record NC_062275.1, read on the forward strand.
ATATATTTTCACAAATTAAAAATAAATAAATAAAAATACATAAAGAACTACGAGTGACTTGATCCCTCAACGAGGGTACGTAGGCAATCTAGGGCTTGACCTAGGTGCAATCGCAAAATCAAACACCCAAATCCTCAAGTTATGATTTATTCATATTGGAATCAAAGGGTTTTTCCTTTTTAATGAAGGATTGTAGTTAATAGACGCATAGTCTAGAATGGGTCGAACTCAAATTAATAAAACCCTTTTAAGAAAAGTGAGATGCATAGTCTATAATGGGTTGAACTCAAATTAATAAAACTCTCTTCGGAAAAATGAACGAGGGTGAAATCGTGTCGAGTGAATTATTGTTTACATATTATGTACAATTTTAGCTCAACAGTCACCAATGAAAATACAAAAAAATTTCTCATGTAACATGAATTTACCAAAACGCCCATCATGCTCTATAATTTGTAAAATCTTCGTCGTAACTCCAAATTCAGTTCCGCTTACGCCTATGCATTCGTACCATTGAGTAATTTGTGAATATGATAAAATAATAGTCCATACAGGTCACGAAATGACGGTCAATGAAAGTCAACAATCTCTCCTCTAGGGACATTTTCGTCAAATCACTCTTTCAAAATTTATAAAATCGTAAAATTAGGAATGGGTTGTCACAATAAGTCATAGGGAGGAGTTTTACACTGGCCAGAGGTTAAAATGGAAGAGTGGATTTTGCTTCAAGCCGCAACGTGCAGTTGTAGACTTATAGTGGTGTCTGCATGGTGATTTACTACATTTTTTAGTCCTTTACTCCCTGCAAGCTAGACGAAAGTGGACAAAAACAAAAACAAAAATACAAAACAATATTAAATTCTAATAATGTTATGTTGAGGGAAGCTCTTAAATTAAGTGTCGAATGCCCTCTTCATTGAAATTGTTTTCATCCTTTTCATCCTCACAGTATATGAAATCAGAACTGCAAGAAAACGACCTACCCATATATTAACCACCAATTTGGAGATGCTAAAAGAATGAAAATTTGATGTTAAAAACATGAATTAGGAGAAAAAGGAAATATAAACATAAATTGACACTAATATCCACCTTTCAAACCTTCATCTCTTCAAATCAGACACCCCCAATTTCACCGGAAACCGCCAAGTCTCGGGTTCCGCAGTCAGTGGCCGGGACCTTATCAGAGACATTTTGCGATTATCGCTTGCTCCAATGGATAATGGAATTACAGACACCAGGTTATAGTTCCCCTCGATGTCATCATAGTTCTTTAACCTTAATTTAGTTTTGAGTGAAAATATTACCATAAAAAAATTAAAAAAAAACTTAAAACAGTTAAATTAATAGTGCCCTATAAGTCAAAGCACTTAGGTCATGAATCGTGCAATGCCACACCATCCAATTAACCATTTCATCTAGTAAAGTCTCTGGCTTCGCAACAAAACCCTACAAACACAAAAATTATAACCGCGATTCACATAGAGAGAGGGATGGGTGTATGGACATGAGGGTGGTTCTTATTAATGCCCATTGATTCAGCAAACCACTTTTGCAGTTTTCGTTGATTAATTACGTGGGCAGAACATGGGATGAGAATGTGCACGTCTTAATTATTTATTTTCCTTATTTCTCTTTTCCAATAATTTTTCTTTTGTTTTAGTTTTTTTGTATCTATTTTTTATGACAAAATTATCCCTACGAATTTTGTTCTTTTATTTTGGGTAAGGTTTGAATTTTTTTGTTATAGGGACTTTTTTGTTCAATTTTTTATGGTGAAGCCCTGAGACACTAAAACTCACTTCTGGCTTTCTAATATTAGAGATATGTATGTACATAAGTATGCTTATATTTGAGCATATTGGTCATATGATTTGGTCGTAAATATGTCAGACCGTGGAGCAATGATCCTTTTGGGTAAATTAGTTAGAACTTTTATTCCTAATTTTTTTTTTTTTAACAACGATATAATCTACACTAAAGGGGCGTGGCCCGGTGGACTTAGCTTCACAATAGGCTAGCAATAATTTGGTTCAAATTCGTCTTTGGTGAGAATCAAGCCTAAAACCTCATACTTACAAGTGAAGAGAAATACCACTACGCTGAGTACTAAATGGCCAATTCATGAAATTTTTCTTAGCGACAAAACTCCAATTTTTAGGAACCAATGCTTACTTATCTGGATGATTAATTTGTCAATTTTTAGGGATAAAATCTATCAAACAGAAGTAATCCAGGTGTCTTTTTCTAAGTATAAATAATATGCAGGGTGTGGACACAAGTGATAACAGTTCAGCTATGGACTAGAGATATAGTGTTCGATTGCATTCTCCCCCAATATAACATGTTAGTTGGTTTGATTGTAGAACATAATTGAAACTTGATTGGCTGAGATAGCCTTCATCTTATGTTAAACCAATTGCGCTAGTAACATGGATTGACAATTTGACGCACTCTAGCTTAGATTTTGTGTTACATGTACATGAGATTTTTTTTTTTTTTCTTTTTCATCTTAAATCCTTAATTAGTTAAGACGTCCCTCAAGCAAAAAGAAGGCAAAGAGTAGATAAAAAGGGCTTTGGCCCTCAAATTCAAAGGCAGAAGAGGCTTGATTGCCTGCCTATAAAACAACAGCTGTTTGAAAGGTTAAACTATTTGAGAATCCACAAACTAATACTCACAACACGCATCAATATAACCTCATTTTAAACATGAAAATGATCACAGCTTAAATTGTTTTTATTTCATCAACTAACTGTTCATCTAATATAAAAAATATATATATATATAAAAATCGCAATTTTTGGTGTCTCCTTATGAATTTACAAGTTGACCAAACTAATTAAGATATGCAAAAAGAAGAAACAAAAGCAAAGATGAGCCCTGAGTCACAGGTAGGGCAACGTATCAGAATCACATGTTCTGATTGGCCGAACCCTTATCACCTTATCCAAACCCAAATCCTCACCACCCACATCAAATCCCTGCAAACTCCCATTCAAAATCTCCATTACCCCATAACCCCCGAAAAAATTATACTACCGCACAACACAACACAAACCACCCACAACTATACCACTCTCTCTCTAGTCCCTCATGGCCATGGCAACACAAGCCAGCCTCTTCACCCCAACCCCCTCAGTCCCAAAGACCACCGCCGACCGTACAACCGCCCCATGGAAGCAATCAGTCTCCTCCTCCTTCATGCCCCCCAAGCCACTCAAGCTTTCCACCACAAGAACAATGAGGATTAATGCCTCCGCTGAAGAGAAAACCGTGACCACCACGAAAGAGGAGGCTCCGGTAGGATTCACCCCACCCGAGCTGGACCCAACAACTCCCTCGCCGATCTTTGGCGGCAGCACCGGCGGGCTGTTGAGGAAAGCGCAGGAGGAAGAGTTTTACGTGATCACATGGGAGTCACCAAAGGAGCAGATTTTTGAGATGCCGACCGGCGGAGCAGCCATCATGAGGGAGGGTCCTAACTTGTTGAAACTGGCTAGGAAAGAGCAGTGCTTGGCTCTTGGGACAAGGCTGAGGTCAAAGTACAAGATCAAGTACCAGTTTTACAGGGTTTTCCCTAACGGGGAGGTCCAATACTTGCACCCCAAGGATGGTGTGTACCCTGAGAAGGTGAACCCTGGGCGCCAAGGGGTTGGCCAGAACTTTAGGTCGATTGGGAAGAATGTCAACCCAATTGAGGTCAAGTTCACCGGCAAGCAAGTCTATGACATATGATCATGATATTGATTTGTGTAATTTGCAATGTATTTAAGATCATGATGATGACTATGTGAGTATAATTTGTGCTTCTTGTAATTTGATTTCATTAAAATGCAACTTCAGTGACATGATTTGGGTCAATATGTTTTCTATTTTAATTTATATATGTTATATATTTCCATAGATTATTATACTGTCACTACTACAAAATGGACTTATTGTGTCACTAGGTGATGTCGCTTTAATATAATATAGTGGTGGACAAGACATTTGCGACACCGACTGAACATGACGTCGGATTTACTGTTGCTTGTAAGCGTCATAAACTGTCTATGTCGCTTTTAACCGACATAAAGTATTGGTGTCGCTTCTAGCCGACACTAATTATTGTTTTTAAATATTTTAAAGCCTGCATCAGCTTTGAGCGACATAGATTTTATTTTTCTAATATTTTGAAACCCGGTGTCAGTTGTAAGCGACAGATTGATGGTCTTTATATACTATCCCCCATGTTTTCTTCTTCCTCTCTTGCATCTTTGTTAAGGATGAGTTTATGAGGTGACACGCAACTAGGCCTGGCAAACAGGTTGTGTTTATCGTTTTCGTGTAACACTTGTTATCTTAAAGGGTCGTGTTGTGTCTCAACCATTATCTTAATGGGTCCTTAAGGGTTCGTTTGGTACGCAGACGAGACGGGACGGGACGGGACGGAACGAAGGTGTAATTTTTGAAAAAGACATGGGGTATATTTGTCTTAAAATGGTAAAACATTGTGTTCCACATACGTGGAACAAACCCGTTCCAGGGGGGAGGTGGAACGCAAAAACACCCAAAATCTGTCCCGTGGAACAGCCCGTTCCACCCATTTTTAGCGCACCAAACGCGGGACGGAACGCTTCGTCCCGTTCCGTCCCGTCCCGTCCCGCGTACCAAACGCACCCTAAGAGGCGACCCGTTATGATCCGTTAAGAAATTATTTTTTTTTTCTTAAATTTGCACATACCACACATTGCCACATAAATATTACTTCAAAACATTAAAACACATTTGTCATTTAAGTGCTACATCTACACTCGAAAATAAGAGTCTAATAAACAAACATCCATACACTACTACTCTATTACTAAATGTTAAATGTGCAAGGATATGCAAAATAAAAGAGTTTTTGTTTTCAAGGTTGTGAAGCCTTTCTCAAAAGTTTAAACCTTGCCAATGGAACTCAAAGCTTGCATGTTATTCCTTTTACAAAATCCTCAATTTTCATCGATCATTGTGGTATCCACTTTTATAAATATTTTAAATTGACGATCAAATTAGTTCATTGTATTCATATAGGATCAAGGAGTGTAGCTGTAAAAAAATAATCAAAATCGGAGTTAAAATAACCGTTAAATCGTGATTTTTTATTTATAACCGTCGAAAAGTTTTGTCTCATTACTTGATCTCTGAATGTTTGTTTTTTGCTATTGTTGGTGTATGCGATCTCAAAGCATATATAAACAAGTTTGACGGTTAGATCATTGAAATTAGTTTTGTAGGATGTGTATCCCATCAAAACGATAGATTCACTAACACTTAGAGTTTATTTATACTTTCATTAAGTATAACATAAGATTTTGTAGTATCCACTAGTGCAAATATTTTAAATTGAAGATTGAATTCATTCATTGTATTCATATAGGGTCAAGGAGTGTAGCTGTAAAAAAATCATCAAAATCGGAGTTAAAATAACTGTTAAATCGTGATTTTTCGTTTATTCAACGATCCAACCGTCAAACTTGTTTATATTTTTCATTTATTTGACTGTTATAAACGAAAAATAACGATTTAACGGTTATTTTAACTCCAATTTTGATGATTTTTTTACACCTACACTCCTTGACCCTATATGAATACAATGAATGAATTCAATCTTCAATTTAAAATATTTACACTAGTAATCTTATGTTATACTTAATGAAAGTATAAATAAACTCTATGTGTTAGTGAATCTATCGTTTTGATGGGATACGCATTCTATGAAACTAATTTTAACGATCCAACCGTCAAACTTATTTTTATATGCTTCGAGATCGCATACGCCAAAAATCGCAAAAAAAAAACATTCAAAGATCAAGTAACAGGACAAAACTTGTCGACAGTTATAAAACAAAAAATCACTATTTAACGGTTATTTTAACTCCGATTTTGATTATTTTTTGTAGCTACACTTCTTGACCCTATGTGAATACAATGAATGAATTCAATCTTCAATTTAAAATATTTACACTAATGGATGCCACAAAATCATATGTTATACTTAATGAAAGTATAAATAAACTCTTAAGTGTTAGTGAATCTATCATTTTGATGGGTTACACAGTATACGAAATTAATTTCAACAATCCAACCATCAAACTTGTTTGAATATGCTTCGAGATCAGATACTTGACAATGAAAATATCCTAACAACGTGGAAGAGACTCATTTTCATGAATCATTGTCGTTGCCTACTAAGTTAGTTAATTATGCCAATACCGACAACGACCTAACAGATGATGACTTGGAATAAATATATTAATTATTTTATATATTTTAAGTATTAATTAGACTATGTTTCAATTTGTATGTGATGATATTTTAAAATAAAATTATATTTATGTTTTTTATTACGTATTTTATTCAAGTTAAATTTTATTTATTAAAATCTTAAAATGTTATATGAGATAACACAAAATAAAAAAAAATAATAAAAAAAAAAAAAAAAATTGGTTATCTTTTTTCTTTGGGTTAAATATTAGGCGGGAAATGGAGGCTGGAAATTTCCCAAACATTAGTCGGGAAATGGATGGAACTCTTGAAATATTAGGCAGGAAATTTCCTGCTTGTTTTGCACAGGAAATTTGGGTTAAACTTAGTGTCAGTTTGAACTGACGTTATAATCTTTTAATTCGACGTAAGTTTTATTAAACCGACGCTATGTGAACTTCAAAAAGTGTGTCAAAAGTTAGTGTCAGTTAAAACCGACACCAACATTAATTTAATTACGCTGTATTTTCAATAAAGGGTGTCAGAAAGTTGACTGGTTCATTTAACTCGACATGAATATCAGTAAAGTGTGTCAAGTTGGCGTCGGTTAAAATCGACGCCATGTACATTTAATTCGACACCAGTGGCTTTTAATTCAACGTCAGTCAATCCATGTCAGTTTAAAACGACGCCAACTAAGTACCCATATTTAAACCCCTCTCTTTCCCATTTCATCCATGCTTTCATTTCTCCCCCAATTTCAGTCTTTCTTCTTCTCCTTCCCCATTTCATCTGTGCGTCCCTTTCTTCATCCTTTTCAGTTTTTCCTCTTCTCCTTCCCGATTTGCTATGGATCACCATTTTGAAGATCAACATTCTGAGGAACTCCAATTCGAAGAGGAAAAGCTCGAAGGTGGTTCATTTTTAAATTATTATGATTATTAATTTTAGTTTCTATTTTGTATTTTAGCTAGTTTTATGCTTAAATTGAAAATTTATTTTTGTTTCTTGGTTTTTAATTGTTTTTTCTGTATTTATAACTCAATGGAGACACGGACCCTCATTTCTGAATTGGAAAGAACAAGCTTGTTCATTTGATTCGTCTGGAAAATGCATTAGTGATAATTCTAGTGCATTTTCGAAACATGTAGCGGCAGAGGTTAGAGATTACATAAATATTCTGATGGTGGCATACTGGAATAAAGAAAAAATTAAGGTAAACGTTTCATGATTTATTTTATTATACCTTGAAATTTGTCTAATAAATTCTTTTATTTTTCAAGAGATTACCGAAATAAAATAAGTATAATCAACAGTTGAAAATATGAACCACACAACCGGTTCAAAATCTTTTGCAAGAGTTCGGGAAGAATTTGTATAGGTTTGTACATTTTTAGGAATTGTAGTTAATTTTAAATTTAATATATAGTTGGTAGAAATTTAATATGAAGTTTGCTTAAAATTGTTTGTTTTTTCATTGACATATGGTGGGATTTATTTTATATAATTTTTTAAAATTATTATTAACGAAAAACGGAAAAAAGATTTTTTATTATTTTCAATTTATTTGGTGTCGCTTATGGGTGACAGCATAATAATTATTTTATGTATCTATATGTTATTCAATGTCGGTTAATGACACACCCCGTCCCGAAGGAGGGCATGCTGGCCGTCACGTGAGAATGACGTAACCATTTACACAGTTCGGAAGCTTTAAAAATACAATTACTAAGATGAAACACCCGAGGGTGAGTCCTACTTTTGTGAATTCTGTCAGAACATCGTTGGATTCCTCGTGGCCACCAAAGCTCTGCTATCTAGAACCTGGAGGGGCGCAAAACAAAATTGAGTGGGGTCAGTAAAACAAAGTTTTTCGAAAACTTTTCATTTAAAACATTTCTAACCCCTCGCTGTAAAATCTGTATACTTTCCCAGAAAATAGCATAATAGCATATTACTTTTCATAAATCTCAAATCATCAATTTTTCTCAAAAACCAGAAAGTATGCCATGTAATAATTTCAAAAACAGAATGAATGATGCATAAATGTAACAGGTGAAATAATAAATTAACCGGAGACCCTGCAGCTGGTCCTGTACTGTTAATTCTATAGCTCACTATCCAATCCAACCGGAGTCACCTCGGTGACCTGTACAACACTACACTGCATATAAGTCGGAACTACCTGAAGTAGTCTGTACGACATGAATGGTGTAATAATACGCTCTAGTGCTTCTCTCATCAATAATCTGTGCACATAATCTAAGATCACCTATCAGTCGGAACCCTCTCATGGTCTGTACGACATGTCGGAACCCTCTCATGGTCTGTACGACATGCACCTACTTGGATCCAAGGTGAGCGTACGGTGCGAGGTGAATAATGTAAGCACTAACACCATGATTGCAGGTTATGAGCTATCAATATAATATACATCATCAATGATTCACATGAATAATATAAAACTCACCTGATACTTACCTGTGCGTCCACAGCACCAATTCACATATATATATATATATGCATCAATTATCAATTCATATAACTCATATCATTCATATCATTCATATTATGCATGCATGGCATTTTAGAAACATACTTTCATTAAAACTCAATTTCTGGGAAAATTCATAGTATATAGGTATAAATAGAAGGTACTGCCCACTCACCTGGAGTTCGCCCAACAACTCCCTAGCACAACACATCAAGGCATCAAGATGATCGGCGCCTAGAACAATAATCAAATCCAACCTCAGAAATCATATCGATAGAATATATAACTTATATAAAACACGTCACTACGCAGTTCGATCCGGAAGATCTGCAACTCACATTTCAAATCCATAACTTCCAGAGGTCCACAATATACCTCTAGGACAACATCCTAAAATTTCATTACCATCCAACGGTCGGATCTCCATCAATTTCCGAAACCAAGTGACGGTTAACATTATATTTTATGAACTTACAACTCCAATTCCGGAAGATCCGTAAATTGGATTCCCAGTCCGTAAGTTCCTATAATCCTCAAATATTACGTATTACAACGTACCAAAGTTTGGTGACGATCCAACGGTCGGATCGTCAATTCACATTTTCACCTAACCACGAATCGTAACGAACTTAGGTTCAATTATTCAATTTACGTCCATCAATTATCAAAACTGAACCTAGAACCTTAAACACATGCCAAGAATGATATTGGCGGGCCATTGGCCACGCGCCGCCGCACAGGCTGCCGCGGGTGGCAGTTGGCCGCCCCGGTTTGCCGGAAAATCGAACTATTTCCAAAAATTCACAAAAAATACAGAATTGAAGATCTCAATGAGTAAAGTAAACTTTATACCTGAGGCCAAGGCCAATTTGGCCTGGAAAGGCTCCAATTCCATCAAAACCGTGCGGACCCTAGAAATGGGTAATCTTCAATTCGACTTCAATTCAACTTCGCCGCTCCAACCAACGATTGGGTATTGTTCTAGGCCTCAAGGGAAGTGTATGAGTAGTGTCAATTGGAAGAAATTGCTTCAGAATTGGCAGATTCCACCGTGGGTGCCCTCGGGCTCGACATGAACTTTTGTCGTGAAATCACGACCAATGACCATCAAACTCAGGTGGAAATGGAAGCTGGGATGATGCCATGATGATACCAAGTGAAAATTGGGTAAAAATCGCCTGAAAAATGGCCAAATTTGGCCGGAAATCCCTCTGGGTTGTGCGGGTCCGCGGGAGGAACGAGTTAACCCGGCTGGGTTCCCTCATTTTCTTCTTCTCTCATTTCCCTCCTGTTCTCTTCCCTGATTCGTCACTCAACTTTCTCTCTCCCCCCCCCCCCCATTCGGCCTCATCTTCTTGTTTCCAGATTAGGCAGCCTTGCCCAATCCCGTTTCTGTCTCTGTTTTCCTTCCTCCCCGACAGCTTCTTCTTTTTCTTCACATACACACACACACAAAATCCTTCTTTCTCTCATCCCAACCATCCATTTAATTCTTCATTAAATCTGGGCCGTCCATTTTCATAAAAGAAAATTCTAGATTTTACTAAAATTATAATTCCTTAAAATCCCAAATTTCAAACGTTAATAACTTTTTCGGTATAACTCCAAATCACGAACCGTCAGCGCCCACATGACCGTAGTGACGAATACTACGAGGATATGTCAAGAAAACGAATCTTAGATGGCACGACACAACGATTAACCTCGAATAATGTGCGTGCCTCAAAGGACATTTTTGTAAAATCCTTTATTAAAACTTTAAAAACTCTTAAAATTAGGGACGGGCTGTCACAATCTACCCACCTTAAAAAAAATTTCGTCCTCGAAATTTACACAATCTTTACAATCCATCAATATCCATAGGACAACCTGAAACACATCTCACTCATTCGATCTTTTGTCTCCCAAGTAGTTTCTTCTGCTGAATGATTCCTCCATAAAACTTTCACTAACTTCACTGTTTTATTCCTTAGATCTTGTCCTTCCAATCCAAGATAATCATTGGTTCCTCATCATAAATCAAATCCAGATTAACTTCCAAAGATTAAAGAGGAATCATATGTGAAGGATCTGAATCATAATATCGAAGCATGGAAACCTGGAACACATTATGCACTTTCGACAACTCTGGAGGCAACTCAAGCCTGTAAGCAACTTCACTGACTCTCTCGATGGTCACATATGGTCTGATGTACCTAGGACTTAACTTACCTTTCTTCTCGAACCGAACCCCACCTTTCCAAGGTTAAAGCTTCAGAAATACTCAATCACCTACATTATACACTCGATCAGTGGCATGTCTATCGGTAAAGCTTTTCTATCAACCATGGCCCACTTTCAGGTTAGACTTAATTACTTGAATATTCCGAGTAGTCTCCTCCACTAACTCAGGGCCTTGAATACCATCCGTCCACAATTCTAACAATTTCGAAACACAAGACACAGCTTTCCACGGCCTTATGGCGTTGCTCTAGGGAACAAACTGAAAGGACCAACATACCCAAGAAGTTCAATAGATCCGTAAGCCCAAATCTCTTTTCCATAAGACAGATAAATAACTGTTGCACTTCTGGAAAGGTTACTGCTTTTTCATTGAAGAATATTGCGCTGATTTAGTAAGCCAATCAATAATCACCTCAATTTCATCATAACCATCTCATGAACGAGGAAACTTGCACACATAATCTATATTAATATTTTCTCATTTCCGCTTTAACCTGCTGACGGATGATACGCCTACTTACATACTCCACCATTTCTCTTTTCATACTCGGTCAATAGTAAAATGTTCGAATGATATGATACATTTTAATACCTTCAGGATGCCTTGTATAAGTTGAACAGTACGCAAATTCCAAAATTGCTTCCTTTAATTCCATAACATTAGGTATAAACACCTTGTTCTCTTGCATAAGCTTGTCATCTGATTCTCTAACTCTGAGGTCTTTCTTTTTCCCGTTATTCCTTGCTTTAAATAAATTCTTGAATTTCTTCGTCAAACGCTTGAGTCTCGAGTACAACCTACCAAATAGGCCTAACTTGAAAATTAGCAAGTACATTTTCTTTTCGATCTTCCATTCCCAACTTTACTCCAGTAAATCTCAAATCCACAAGAAGATGAACATGGCAATCGTACCAAGCATTAATTCTCACTGGGGTCTTCCTACTAAAAGCATTGGCCACAACATTTGCACGATCATCCTGGTCGTACAATCATAATCACTAAGCAACTCAATCCACCTTCATTGCCTAAGATTAAGATACCTCTGAATAAACAGATATTGGATACTCTTTTGATTCGTAAAAATCTTGCACTTTTCTTCCCATAAAGACAATGTCTCCAAATCTTCAAAGCAAAGATGATAGCTGCTAATTCCAAATCATAATTAGGGTAATTCATCTCATGAAGTTTCAATTGCCGTGAAACATAGGTAATCACCATACCATGCTGCATCAACGCGCATTCAAGAACATCCAACGTAGCATCACTATAAACCTCATAATTACCGCTATAACCTGGAAGCGTTAAAACAGGCGTGTGAGTGAGATAATACTTCAACTGCTGAAACCTTGCTCACAATTTCATCCACTCAAACTTAACCTCTTTTCTAGTCGATCCTGTCAATGGCAAAGCAATGATTGAAAAATCCTTTACAAACGTCTATAGTAGCCTGCTAGACCAAGAAAACTCAGTACCTCAGTGACGGTTCGAGGTTGTTCCCAATTCTCCCCAGTTGTCACTCATTGAGGATCTACTTGAATACCTTGTGCAGATATCACAAGTCCCAAAAATATCACTTGATTCGTCCAAAATTGACATTTGTCAAACTTTGCATACTACCAATGTTCCCTCAAACATTGCAACACCAACTCAAGCTGACTAGCATGCTTTACTTTCAGTTAAGAGTATACCAGACCTCAACTCTTTCCTTGAAAACACATAGGCACCTCTAAGCTGATCAAACTATCATCAGTGCACGGCAATGGATAACGGTTCTTACTCGTTACCCGATTCAATTACCTAATATCCATACATATTCTTAAGGTCCCGTCTTTCTTCCTTATAAACAAAGCTGGGGTTTTCCAAAGTAACGTACTAGGTTGACTGAAACCTTTATCAACCAATTCTTGTGACTGAATTTTCAATTCCTTTAACTCTGTAGGAACCAATCTATAGCATAAAGTCTGTACTTGGAGACAATTCAATAGTGAACACCACTTCTCTGTCTGATGGCAATCCATGTAAATCATTCCGGAAAAACATTAGGAAAATGTCTACCACTCGTACGCCATCCAAAATACTAGGAGTACGATCCTGCAACACCACATGAGCTAGGTATCCTTGGCAACCTTTTGATAACAATCTCTTTGCTCTCACAACAGAAATAACGGTACGCCTCACTCTACTTTGCTCACTCACAAAAGTAACCTCGAATAATCCAAGACAATGGGAAGTAACTGATTTCCCGTAGCAATCCATATTGACACGATTATAATGCAACCAATTTGTGCCTAAAATCACCTCAAAATCCATAATGTCTAACGGGATAAGATTCGCTGGCATAACTACTTCTTCCACCATCACTGGACACCCTGAATAATCATAACTGACATAGAATGACCTACCTGTTTACTTGCTTAAGGAATCCAACAAATAAGTTATGGATATTACGGTGTGTAGCCCGCAATAACGATAACTCACTGTCGTCTCGATAAGTAAGCAACAATTCTTAAGGGTGCAATATTATCATTTTGCTCTTCATTAGAAATACATATACACTCCTCGATCGTGCTCATTCACTACTTTCTTGGGCAACATCGACAATAACATCAAATTTCCGCATCACAATCAATTAAAACTCTAGCAAAGTAACCAAGAATGTTTAACGTGCCCATGATCAAGCCCGAAAGATTATGAGTATCTTGTAGCTCTATGTCCCATTTGTCCACATGTAAAGCATCATCTGCTTTCTCGTCTACACTCTCCAAAGTGTATGCTATTGCACTTACGGCACAAAGGTACATTCCCTCTACCAGAGTCACCTCGCCTCTGTAATCTAAGATCTCCAGTAAATCTACCACCCTGCATCTGACCAATGATACTAAAAATCTCTGCTGGCAGAACTAGAATTAACTCAAATTCTTTTAAAGCTCTAAGTCTTGCGAGGTTCTTGAGACACATGACCTTTACCTTGGTCATCTTTCCTTTGATTTTCATTCTTTTCCTCGTCTCAAATTGTAAACTCTTGTTTCTTACCGTCCATATATGCCAGAGGAATAAACCTTTTCTTAAACAACTCTTTAAACAATTCTCCTTCAGCTGTTCCCTCCGGTGACATCGTATAAGACTCCTATCTCCACCAGGATGCAATTTCAATACTCAGAAACCAGGTAGTCATCTCGACCTACCTTTCAAAAGAAAGATTCCTTTAACTTTCAGAATCTGAAACGCCTTTTCCAAATGATTAAGCCATCGATCTGCTCCCTCCAGTCTTTCATTTCCATAAGGTGATTCAAATTCAACTTATACACAGTCTCAAAAGGAATCCTTTGGGTAATAGACTGAATCACATTAGTAGTTCCCATAACTAAGTTAAATCAGGGAAGCTAAGCTCATCGGAACAAAGTGGCTATCCACGAGGCGATAAAGTTCTGACAGAAGACACTAGGGAATTCTCAAGATGTCCAGGACTGCAACCTAGGCTCTGATACCAACTGACACACCCCGTCCCGAAGGAGGGCATGCTGGCCGTCACGTGAGAGTGACGTAACCATTTACACAGTTCGGAAGCTTTAAAAATACAATTACTAAGATGAAACACCCGAGGGTGAGTCCTACTTTTGTGAATTCTGTCAGAACACCGTTGGATTCCTCGTGGCCACCAAAGCTCTGCTATCTAGAACCTGGAGGGGCGCAAAACAAAATTGAGTGGGGTCAGTAAAACAAAGTTTTTCGAAAACTTTTCATTTAAAACATTTCTAACCCCTCGCTGTAAAATCTGTATACTTTCCCAGAAAATAGCATAATAGCATATTACTTTTCATAAATCTCAAATCATCAATTTTTCTCAAAAACCAGAAAGTATGCCATGTAATAATTTCAAAAACAGAATGAATGATGCATCAATGTAACAGGTGAAATAATAAATTAACCGGAGACCCTGCAGCTGGTCCTGTACTGTTAATTCTATAGCTCACTATCCAATCCAACCGTAGTCACCTCGGTGACCTGTACGGCACTACACTGCATATAAGTCGGAACTACCTGAAGTAGTCTGTACGACATGAATGGTGTAATAATACGCTCTAGTGCTTCTCTCATCAATAATCTGTGCACATAATCTAAGGTCACCTATCAGTCGGAACCCTCTCATGGTCTGTACGACATGTCGGAACCCTCTCATGGTCTGTACGACATGCACCTACTTGGATCCAAGGTGAGCGTGCGGTGCGAGGTGAATAATGTAAGCACTAACACCGTGATTGCAGGTTATGAGCTATCAATATAATATACATCATCAATGATTCACATGAATAATATAAAACTCACCTGATACTTACCTGTGCGTCCACAGCACCAATTCACATATATATATATATATATATATATGCATCAATTATCAATTCATATAACTCATATCATTCATATCATTCATATTATGCATGCATGGCATTTTAGAAACATACTTTCATTAAAACTCAATTTCTGGGAAAATTCATAGTATATAGGTATAAATAGAAGGTACTGCCCACTCACCTGGAGTTCGCCCAACAACTCCCTAGCACAACACATTAAGGCGTCATGACGATCGGCGCCTAGAACAATAATCAAATCCAACCTCAGAAATCATATCGATAGAATATATAACTTATATAAAACACGTCACTACGCAGTTCGATCCGGAAGATCTGCAACTCACATTTCAAATCCATAACTTCCAGAGGTCCACAATATACCTCTAGGACAACATCCTAAAATTTCATTACCATCCAACGGTCGGATCTCCGTCAATTTCCAAAACCAAGTGACGGTTAACATTCTATTTTATGAACTTACAACTCCAATTCCGGAAGATCCGTAAATTGGATTCCCAGTCTGTAAATTCCTATAATCCTCAAATATTACGTATTACAACGTATCAAAGTTTGGTGACGATTCAACGGTCAGATCGTCAATTCACATTTTCACCTAACCACGAATCGTAACGAACTTAGGTTCAATTATTCAATTTACGTCCATCAATTATCAAAACTGAACCTAGAACCTTAAACACATGCCAAAAATTCTCAAAAAATACAGAATTGAAGATCTCAATGAGTAGAGTAAACTTTATACCTGAGGCCAAGGCCAATTTGGCCTGGAAAGGCTCCAATTCCATCAAAACCATGCAGACCCTAGAAATGGGTGATCTTCAATTCGACTTCAATTCAACTCCGCCGCTCCAACCAACGATTGGGCATTGTTCTAGGCCTCAAGGGAAGTGTATGAGTAGTGTCAATTGAAAGAAATTGCTTCAGAATTGGCGGATTCCACCGTGGGTGCCCTCGGGCTCGACATGAACTTTTGTCGTGAAATCACGACCAATGACCATCAAACTCAGGTGGAAATGGAAGCTGGGATGGTGCTATGATGATACCAAGTGAAAACTGGGTAAAAATCACCTGAAAAATGGCCAAATTTGGCCGGAAATCCCTCTGGGTCGTGCGGGTTCGCGGGAGGAACGGGTTAACCCGGCTGGGTTCCCTCCTTTTCTTCTTCTCTCTTTTCCCTCGTGTTCTCTTCCCTGATTCGTCACTCAACTTTCTCTCTCTCCCCCCCATTCGGCCTCATCTTCTTGTTTCCAGATTGGGCAGCCTTGCCCAATCCCGTTTCTGTCTCTGGTTTCCTTCCTTCCCGACAGCTTCTTCTTTTTCTTCACATACACACACACACAAAATCCTTCTTTCTCTCATCCTAACCATCCATTTAATTCTTCATTAAATCTGGGCTGTCCATTTTCATAAAAGAAAATTCTAGATTTTACTAAAATTATAATTCCTTAAAATCCCAAATTTCAAACGTTAATACTTTTTCGATATAACTCCAAATCACGAACCGTCAGCGCCCACATGACCATAGTGATGAATACTACGAGGATATGTCAAGAAAACGAATCTTAGATGGCACGACACAACGATTAACCTCAAATAATGTGCGTGCCTCAAAGGACATTTTTGTAAAATCCTTTATTAAAACTTTAAAAACTCTTAAAATTAGGGACGGGCTGTCACAGTTAAAACCGACAGTAGTTTGAGTATTTTATTTGTTTAACTATTACGTGATGTCGGTTAGGACCGACAATAGGTTTGATATTTTAATTATTTAATTGTTGCTTAATGTCGTTTTGGACCGCCATCATATCAGAATTCAACATCGTTTCTAATCGACGTAAGTGTAGATGTCACTTTTAAGTGACGATGTTGTTCTTTTTTATTTTATATTACTTTGCTTCTTGGTGGCAGATTAAGGGGACTAACCGACGTCAATACCATTTTTGTGATGGTAGCAACGGAGTCGATTCTCCTATGCGACATTGCACGATTTGATGTCGGATTTTCACCAAAAATTCCGACAGTAATTGGGGTTTCTTGTCATTTTTTCCACTGCCAGTGATAGCCTTTTTTTGTAGTACTATGTAGTTGAAGCAAAACGTGTGCTGATGGGGTTTCTTCTAATTTTCCCATCCTCTTTTTTTTTTTTTGGTAAACTGAATTTATAACCAGGTCAAAGCCAAAAAAGAGGGAAGTCCACAACAAGGATCAACCAACAAATATAACACAAAGAAACTACTTCAGGTGATAGAGGAAGCAAAGACCCGACACAAACCACAACATTGTGTCACCCTAAATCACTTGAACCAAATCAAGACTTAAGGTGGACACGGTAAACTATCCTTGTTCAAGATATGAATTATCGAAGATGAAGGTCTCTCAACCCAAGTATAATCGCTCATCTCTGAGTTCTTGGAAGAAGCTAATCGATCAGCAACCATGTTGGCCGATTTAGGCACCCAGGACCAATGACACATCTAGAAAAAAGTTGTTCGCACACATAATTTTCCTTAAGCCTGGAACCATGTCCCATCGTCCATTGAATATGGAATTACTTAAGCTTAAAATTACTTCCTTTGAATCTGATTCCATAACGATTTTATCTAACTCCAAGTTCTTGGCAAGCATACACCCATCCAAGATCGCCTTTTGCTCCGCCACTTGAACGCTTAACGCCGAGATACATGATTTCCTTGCAGTAACAAACTTACCATTTGAATCTCTAATTACCATTGCAATATTTCCTTTCTTCATTGTAGCATTCCAGCTAACATCCATATTAACTTTAAACAATGACCAATCAGGTGGAGACCAAGCAAAGATGGGTTAAGAATTACCATGGAGATTTCCATGGTTGTTTGAGCTTGTCCGCCTCCCACTTGTAGCCCTTTGAGTTCTCCTAGTAGCCTCCATAAAAGTAGCATATGCAGATGTAGTCTTGTGAATAACCCGCAAATGAGACACATTCTTTTGATTGAAAATAACATTGCATCTCTCTTTCCAAATATTCCAACAAGTGAACGCCACTTGTGACCAAATCCAAGTTTTATCTTGCCTGCTGCCCATATTATTCATAATTAGAGAATATAACCAATTACTAAAAGTATCAATTTCATTTTTATTCACCTTCTAGTTAAGTTGGCCTCTAAACCAGACAGGTTCAACCCATAGGCATAGAAAAAACATATGCTCCACAGATTCATCTTGCTCATTACAAATGGGGCATATTGGTGAGGTAGCAACAAGTCTCTTAAATAGATCTAACCTTGTGGCAAGAGCTCGATGAAGGACTCTCCACATAAAAGTTCGAATTTTAGGAAGGGTTTCCAACTTCCAAGTACTTTTCCAGACTTGGTTATTGATTGATGCCATTGAGGAGGAATTCCAATTTCGATTAGAAAACTTTTTACCATGTAACCATTGATAACCCGATTTCACCATATAAGCACCCTTTTTCTCCAAAGGCCAAATAAATCTATCATTACAAGAATGGTCCCCAATTTGTATATCTTTTATTTCATCAAGCTCCCTCTAAGATAGGCAAGAACTAATAGGTTGAAGATCTCATTCCTAAGAGGAAGGCTAGATTATAGAGGCAACATTTTGGTTCAGGTTTATATTAGAATCCACACAAGGGTTAAGATGCCCATTTGGTAATGAAAGAATCCACTAATCCACCCATAACC
The DNA here is from genome assembly GCF_916048215.2 of Malus sylvestris. Taxonomy (NCBI): domain Eukaryota; kingdom Viridiplantae; phylum Streptophyta; class Magnoliopsida; order Rosales; family Rosaceae; genus Malus; species Malus sylvestris. The sequence continues at coordinate 16,053,296 of NC_062275.1, forward strand.
TTATAGTTTCACCATTCATCACCTACCATTGAGCACCACCCAATAAAATCTCTTTCTCTTCCAGTAAGTTTACCCGAGCACACGAAGCCCTGCTTCCTTTTTTTAGCTTCCAGAAATGATGAATTTGGAAAGTATCTTGCCTTTACAACTCTAACCTATAAGGACCCCATTAAACTCTTGCAAATTCCTGAAACCCAAACCTCCCTCTTGTTTTGGCAAGCCTAAGACATCCCAACTCACCCAGTGGATCTTTTTATCATCAACATTTTGTCCCCACCAAAACCCAACCACAAGAGAGTCAAATTCCTTGCAAATACTTACAAGAAATTTAAAAATATTCATTAGGTAAACTGGTACAACTTGGGCAACATCTTTAATAAGTACATCATTTCCCGCATGTGACAACAATTTCTGTTTCCAACCCTGGATTTTCCTTAATAAATGATCCTTGATATACCCCAAAGCTTGGCGTTTAGACCTACCCCAAATTGTTGACAGACCAAGATAAGTATCAGGGTTATCAACAATTCGCATCCCCAAAATAGCACCCAACTCTTCCCTTACATTTCTTAGGGTACTAGCACTAAAGTACACACTTGATTTATTGACACTAACTTGCTAGCCCGAAGCAACACAGTAAGCATTTAAAATCTGAACAATGTTCTTGCAATTTTGTTGATTGGCTTGGAGAAAAATCAAGGTATCATCCGCAAAGAACATATGCGATATACTTGGACTATTTGAGCTAATTTTAATTCCTTCAATATAATTCAAATCCACAGCTTTTTGAATGAGCAAAGAAATAACATCACTTACAAACAAGAAAAGGTAGGGTAAAAGAGGATCCCTTTGCTGAAGCCCACGTGAAGGAAGAAATTTCCTGCCAGGTCTACCATTGATTATGACATAGAAGTTAACATTGACCACATACTTCATAATTAAATCAATCCATCTTCGATCAAACCCCATCTTAACCATAACCTCCTCCAAGAAATCTCACTCCACACGATCATAAGCTTTATTCATATCCAACTTTATACCCAATTCAAACTTTCTTTTAGTTCTTCGTAGTTTCATGAAATGGAAAATCTCATGGGCAATCAAAATATTATCTTGAATCTACCGGCCAGCAACAAAAGCATTATGCATTGGAGAAATTAACGTTGGTAAAAGTGGTTTAAGTCGATTGGCAAGAATTTTATAGAGTACCTTATAAGAAAAGTTGCACAGGCTAATGGGTCTAAATTGAGCAACGGACTCTGGATTCGAAACCTTTAGGATCAAGACAAGTTGTATAGAGTTCAATTTTTTGGGGAAAACCTCCCCATTCATAAAATCGTTGACTATTCCTTTAATCTCCTACGAAATAACATCCCAGTAGCAATGGTAGAATATGCCTTGAAATCTGTCTGGCCCAAGTGCTTTCATACCCCCCCATTTGAAATACTGCATCCTCAATCTCACTATCAATAATCGAACAAGTGATAGTGAGATTCATCTCCGTTGTCACCTTCTAATCCACACAATCAAGAAGTGAACCTCAATCCCTTGGCCTATCCGAGACAAACAAAGACTTATAATGCTCCTCAAATGTTTTCCTTATTTGATTTGCATTCTCGACCCACTGCCCATTACCATCCTTAATCTTCATAATCTTTTTTTGTCTTTTTCTCTGCACAGTGGACTGGTGAAAGAAAGAAGTGTTAGCATCACCACATTGCAGCCTTTCTTCTTGCTCCCTTAATCTATCAAGCTGTAAAGAGACAGCCTGAATTTGTTCAACATTTTCCTTCCAATTCGTTTGCAGCACACCGAACTGACCCGTTAATTCTTCAATTTCCAGCCTCCTCCGTCTAAACTTTCTTTTGCTCTATTCCTTCAATTTACCACGACATAAATTAGGTTTCTTTTGCCATTTCAACAGCCAGTCTCCTTCACACTCCTTGTTTGGATTAAAACTTGATTTTTTGGCCCAAGGATGGAGTCAGCCCAAAAGGAGGCCTGGAGGAATAGAAGATCAAGGCCCGGCCGAAACTTGGGAAAGCAGGAAAGGGCCTTTTTTGACTTGATACAATTCATAAGGGCCATTTGCCTACCTACCCAAGGACCAAGTGGTGTAGACTGATCAGACTGCACAGCCCATAAAGTACTTTATGGTGGCATTACATGTAATAAAGCTCATGAGTCATCACCCTCAGACCGCATTCGGGCAAAGCTGTCGCTACAGGAGCCAAACCGAGTCGTCTATAAAAGGAGGAAGAGAATACAGGAATAGAGACACTCAATCAAACAAACAAAAGCACAAACTCTGCTCAAAAAGCCAGATTTGCCTTTCAAAACGAAGCTGTAATCAGCCCAAGCCTTCATCCCCCGCGAGATAATCTTTTCTCCCAACCTCTGTAATAGCTCTGCTACCTTGTTCGAACTTGTTGTCGTATCGATTCACCTTTTGTATTCTCCTTTCCCCTCTCCCCCTCTAAGCTTTCAGACCTTTGACAGAACTACAAAGATAGGGACCTGCAAGACGATCAGCCTTAATTGATAAGGTTTAATCTTGTCCGACCTGCTTTGCTCTGTCTTTGTCTTCTCTTTCTTTAAAGTCTAGCAATATGTTGTATATTTCCAGTTATATGCAAGTTGTTTCTAGCAAAATCACGATGACAAAGCTTTCTCAGTACTTGGATCCGATTTGAATATATCTTCAGTGTTTAAATCAGATCCAAGTCCTAAGCCCTCAGGCATGTAAATCTGATTAGTTTAAAAGTCCTTGGCCTCAAGGTATAAAAAAGAACTTTATGTGGACTTAACCCATCCACGACAATCCTTGATAAACGAGAAGTCCGAAGTTACTTGGGGCGCAAGTAATCGACCTACCTCTTGGTTTTATTTCTATTATATCATGATTATCATAAAACGCTTAAGTATGGAATGGATTCTGATAGGAAGCCTCAAAGCCTACACCTAAGGCCCCACAAAGGCACTTATTTGGATTCATTCTATTCTGCAGTCTAGATGGTTTGAGTATAAGAACGGACTCTAATGGGAAGCCTCAAGGCCTACACCTAAGGCCCCACAAAGGCACCTATTTGGGTTCGCTCTACCTCTCAGACTCGAATAATCAGAAATATAATAGTTATAAGACTCCGACAACCATAAAGACCAAATATAATATGCTCAAGTACTGGTTTAGTTTGACAGGAAGCCTCAAGGCCTACACCTAAGGCCCCACAAAGGCACCTGTTATATCTAGCACGGTTTCTCGGGCATATGCATATTCACAACTAAAACTTGACATCTATTCGACATCTGCCATGCTGAAGATGGTAGTGGCACGCCTGAGCACTAAAATGTTAACCTTGATTGTGAGCCTCAAGGCCTACACCTAAGGCCCCACAAAGGCACCTCTCAAAGTTAACGATGTCCTTCTCTTTTAGCCTTGCCCGAAGAGTCTTGCCCGACGAGACTTGCCCGACAAAGCCCAACAGGAAAGCAGAAGCCCGACAGCAGCCCTCAACCGGCACCGAACGTCCAGGGGAGCTGTGTTCTAGTCGGCCAGGAAACATCCCCGACGGGAATTCCTGCCACGAACATAGTTTTGGCACGCCCGGTAGGATCTCTAATCAGAAGATAGAGAAACAGATATGCCAGAAGACTTACAGACCACGTTGTTTCAAATGCTGCAAAGATTGGAGAAAGCCTCCACAGGCTCTAGAAGTGATATAGATGTGGTTCCTCCCAAAGGCAAAAGACGTAGAAACAGCCAGCCAGACGAGATGGTCGTAATCAACCCTGCATTTCCCTTCTCAGAGGCCCCTATAAATATGCTCAATATGACATGGGCGGAGAAAGGAAAAGGGAAGATTACAAGGGAAGAAGAAGAAAGACTGGCCGAAAAACCTACAGAGAGAATAATCAAACTGCCCGAGTATCCAAAGGCTGCCATAATCAAGGGGATGGTTATGTGTAGTAAATGCCAGTGTGAATATGAGCTCGAGGTTCCCTCGGCTGGAGTCCTCATTGATCACGAGTTAATCAGGAGGAAGGAAGAAGATACAAGAAGAGAAGCCCGCGAAAAGAGTAAGCAGGCAACAAAGAAGGATACTTCCCGAAGTGTTTTTCAACGCTTAGAAGGTGATTCCCAACCCAAGGCTTTGTCAGAAGTGTTTCGAAACCATGAAGCTTCTGACGAGGCAGAAATTGAGGCCAAAATCCAAAGAGGTGCAGATCATCTTCAGAATGGCCAGATGGAGGGGGAAGTCAAGAGAACTGATGGGATAGTTAATCCCGGCAGAAAAGGGAATCCTACCCACCTCGGGCGAAAATGGTATGTAGTCGGGAAGAACGGACAACCTACCAAACCGATGGGAGCCTCTATGATCAGGAGGGTTCAAAGGCAGCACAAGGCCTACATGAACTCTTTGAAGACCCCCACTACCTCCGAAGCCTCAAAAAATCAAAAGTTGGAAAGAGCAACATCTGGAGGTAGTAGCCAGCTCCGTTGGCGAAGTAAGCAGGAGGTAGAGAAAGCCAATAGCAAAGCAGAGGGGGTGGGGGATCATGTGCCGCAGAGCCAACATCATGGGAAGTATAGGATCTTGAGAAGAGCTCAAGAATATCTGATCATGGTACCAACTCCTGGGTGGAAGCCGGAACCTATTCACATGGGAACTATTGCAAGACCACTTTCTCTACCATTGGTGGATCCCTTTGGTGAAGTTCCAAAACAAACGCTGTACGAGGGCATGGATCAACCACAACAGGAAGGGATACCAGAACCACTACTTCCAGCCGATGCGATGGCCTGGTTAGATGAATTCATGGACCAAATTGGGAGCAAGAAGGAGGATGTACTCGAGCCCAGTAATTTCCACATCAACATGGCGTATGTATTATCCGCCACGTTTGGTGCCAGACCTGATCAGCCTGCTACTATGGAGGGTGATTACTTAACAACGGAGCCAACGATGGCATAAGTCAATGTGGAGATAGCGGAAGAAGAAGACTCGGGCAAGGCTGAGCCCTCAAAAGCATCCAAATGTGGTCCTCTAAGGATTTACACAGACGAGATGGTGTTCAACCGCTCGAGTATTTCGTTGGCCAACCATCTGAAGCCTATATATGTTTCAGCTCACTTAGAAGGTGTGCCCTTCAAAAGAATTTTAATTGATGGAGGAGCAGCTGTTAACGTGTTACCGGCCAAGCAGATGAGGAAGATGGGGAGAGGTACGGAAGATCTTATTCCCACGGACCTTACGGTCTCTAGCTTCTCAGGTGCTATCACTAAGACTCATGGGATATTACCTTTGGAGGTGGACTTAGGATCCAAAAAGATAATGCTGGCATTTTTTGTGGTGGACTGCACCTCCACCTACGGAGCCTTACTCGGAAGAGATTGGATCCATCAAAGTTTAGCCATACCTTCCACTCTTCATCAACAAGTGGCTGTATATCATGAGGCAGGTACTAAAGGACCAGGTTTTTTGGAGATAGTAGAGGCCGAATCACGGCCATTTCTCCCCACAGCCAATGTGGCGGAAGCAAGTTTCTACAACCCCAATGTAGGAATCTTGAAGTGTTCAGGAGCTGACGAGAACGGCCGCCCTACCAAGGTGACGGCCCAAAAGCTTCTGGAACAAGGAATGCTCTTTACTAAGGAGGAGTGGGATAGACCCTGTCTCATACCAAATTCCCTACACCATCAATGACTGAACAAAAGAAGAAAGATCAGGTCATGGCAGTCAGATCCCTGATTAAAAGACTGTTGGTATATGGGAAGGGAAGAAGACAAGAAAGGGAGCAGGAAGAGCAAGAATGGCAGGAAGAAGCTTCAACTAGCCAACATGGAAATAGAGAGGAATCTTGCAGTGAAGAACTGGATAGGGCCATTCAAATGGCCGAGTGCATATATGATCTAGATGGGCCAGACGACTTGCCCGAGAACCCAGAGTTGGTCGAATTTTTATGTGCAAAACCTGATAAGCCATCACCCGAAGTTCAGGATCCTTTGGAAGTTATTGATCTAGGCACGGAGGAGGATCCAAGACCAATACAGATCAGTGGTTTGTTAGGGGTTAATGATCGGGCAAAAATTATTTGTCTTTTGCAAGATTCAAAGACTGTTTTGCTTGGCATTATACCGAGATGCCGGGGTTAGATCCAACCTTGGTGGAACATAGAATGCCCATCAAGGAAGGATTTAAACCGGTCAAGCAAGCACCACGGAGGATGTCAAATGAGATAGAAGAAAAGGTCAAAGAAGAGATTGAGAGGCTAGTGAAAGCTGGCTTTATCAGACCAGCCAAATATGTGGAGTGGTTGGCCAACATCGTACCCGTTTTAAAAGCTGTAACAAAAGCAGTACGATGTTGTGTCGATTACAGAAATATTAATGGCGCTACACCAAAGGATGAGTACCCCATGCCTATGGCTGATTTATCCATAGATGCAGTAGCAAAGCATAAAGTTTTATCTTTTATGGATGGAAATGCTGGATATAATCAGATAAAGATGGCTCCAGATGATATTCATAAAACAGCTTTTAGGTGTCCTGGTCATGTGGGGGCATATGAGTATCTGGTCATGCCATTCGGGCTCAAGAATGCTGGCGCAACATATCAAAGGGCAATGAATGCCATTTTTCATGATCTCATTGGCCAGAGCATGGAGGTATATATCGACGACATCGTGGTGAAATCTAAAACAGAAGAGCAGCATCTAGTAGATCTCAGGCAAGCATTGATAAGGATGCGGATCCACCAATTGAAGATGAATCCAAAGAAGTGCGCATTTGGAGTAAGAGCAGGCAACTTCTTGGGATTCTTGGTGCATCAGAGAGGTGTGGAAGTGGACAAGAACAAGTCTCGGGCAATATTGGAGTCACCTCCACCCACCAACAAAGTGCAGCTTCAAAGGCTACTAGGCAAGATCAACTTCTTGAGGAGATTCATTGCCAATTTAGCGGGCAAAATCCAGCCGCTAACTCCTCTACTAAGATTGAAAGATAAAGAGAATTTCGAGTGGGGGCCGACCCACCAGCAGGCATTTGACAGCATCAAGGCCTACCTAACTTCTCTACCAGTGCTGGTACCACCTCAAAGGTGAAAGCCTTTGAAGCTGTATATTTCTACTTCGGAAAAATCAATTGGGAGTTTGCTAGCCCAAAATAATGAAGGTGGAAAGGAGCAGGCCGTATACTACCTCAGCAGAATTTTGACCGAGGTAAAAACAAGATATTCTCCGGTGGAGAGATTGTGTTTGGCTCTATATTTTACTGCCAGCAAGCTAAGGCATTATATGTTACCTTGTCATGTTCACATCATTGCCAAAACAGATGTGATAAAGTACATGTTGTCAAAACCTATGCTAGCAGGAAGGATTGGGAAGTGGATTCTAGCACTGTCAGAATTCAGCTTTCAATATGTACCCCAAAGGGCAGTCAAAGGCCAGGCAATTGCTGACTTCTTGACCGAGCATCAGGAACCTCAAAGTGAGGTAATCAATATCCCGGGAAGTTTGGAGGTTACTAGCGTTTGGATCCCACCAAGAAGTGATGTTTCGGGCAAAGAAGATTGGATCCAGCAAGAGATAAGAAGAGTAACGGGCCTCTGGATTACTCTTTGGAAGCTGTATTTCGATGGATCCCACACTCAGAATGCTGCAGGGGCTGGGATTGTGATTATAAATCCTTAATGGGTTTATCATTATTACTCATTCCTGCTCGATTACCAAGAAAATACTAATAATCGGGCAGAGTATGAGGCATTGATTATTGGTCTAGAAATCCTGTTGGATTTGGGGGCAACAGAAGTAGAAGTCTTTGGTGATTCAGAGTTGGTAATAAACCAGCTAAATGGCGAGTTCAAGTGCAGACATATAACTATGGCGGGGTACTATATGGCAGCAACACAATTGTTGAGTTTCTGGGAGTCTGAGATATCAGTCAATCATATTCCTAGGGGGTCTAACTTAGCAGCCAATGAAATGGCGCAACTAGCCTCAGGAGTGCCAATACAGGAAAGAAAGTATGGAATAGATGTCGAGATCCAAACAAGAAACCTTCCTTCCATCTTAGACAGGGGATTTAGTTTGGATGTAATGGTTCTAGAAACCAAGATGGAAGATTGGAGGGCACCCATCACTCATCATTTGAAGGATCCCTCTTCACCTACAAGTAAGAAGAATAGGCAACAAGCAACCAAATATGTCTTATGGGCGAAGAACATGCTAAGAAAAACCCCAGATGGATTACTGTTAAAATGCTTAGGCCAGGAAGAATCCATGAGAGTGATGGCCGAAGTACATGAGGGAATATGTGGAGCACATCAAGCAGGGACAAAGATGAGATGGCTACTCAGAAGGTACGGTTATTTCTGGCCCGACATGGAAAAAGACTGCAAGTCTTATGCCCGCGGTTGTGAAGAATGTCAGAGGCATGGACCTCTCCAGCACGTGCCTTCAGTACCTTTGAATCCAGTGGTCAAGCCTTGGCCGTTCTGAGGATGGGCGATGGACTTCATCGGGCAAATTTATCCAGCTTCTAGTAAAGGGCATACTTTTATAATTGTAGCAACGGATTACTTCACCAAGTGGGTGGAAGCATCAGCAGTAAAATCCATAACTTCCGCCGTAGTCAAGAATTTTATCGAGACCAAGATCCTGCACAGATATGGGGTGCCCGAGACTATAGTGACGGACCGTGGGCCATCTTTTATTTCAAAAGAAGTCGAGGAGTTTGCAAGCAAGTACAAGATAAAGATGATCCAATCCAGTCCGTACTACCCTCAGTCAAATGGGCAGGCTGAAGCTAGTAACAAGATCCTGGTCAACATTATTAAAAGAATGGTGATAGATAGTCCAGAAAAGTGGCACGAGATGCTGGGGAATACGTTGTGGGCATACAGGACTTCTAAAAGAGCAGGAACAGGCACAACTCCTTATGCCTTGACGTTCGGGCAAGATGCAGTGCTCCCCATGGAGATCAACGTTAGTTCCGTAAGAATTCAGAACCAATTTGGGTTACATAGTGCAGAATATATCGAAGCCATGTGTCAAGGTATTGAAGACCTGGATGCAGCCCGAATTGAAGCCTTGAACCAGATTCAAGAAGGAAAGATAGTTGTTGCCCGAGCTTATAACAAGAAGGTGAAGGTAAAGTCTTTCAAAGAGGGAGATTTAGTATGGAAAACAGTCATCCCGCTGGGAGCTCAGCTTCGGGGTTTTGGAAAGTGGAGCCCGACATGGGAAGGTCCTTTCATTATTAGTCGAGTCTTGAATAAATGAGGATACTACCTAGCGGACCTCGAAGGAAATGGGCAGAAACATCCCATTAATGTTAGATTCTTAAAAAAATATTGTCCTACATTATGGGATGTTAGGGATTGTTACATTGAAGAGGGGGCAGAGTGAAACAGGCTTCGGGAGTCTCATATGTAGTGTTTTTGTTCATCAAACATTCAAAGAATGCAGAAAGACAGAAATTGCTAAATAGTATTTATTTCATGTCGACAAATTGATGAAATTTACAGAATTCCAATCCTATGTATTACATTTGATTCTCTCTGAATATGGTGGTGTATTCAGCTGGTTTCCCGATGTCTTCAGGGATGGAACCCAATCGAGTGATCGGGTTGTGCGGCCAACATGGGCCTGGTAGAGGATCCTCCGACGGGGCTGTCACCATATGTGATGGTGAAGCCTGACTTATCGCCGCAGCTTGCGGGAAGACAAACCATCAAGAGGAAGCCGCCTGACCAAGGGTGTTGGAGATAGAGGGGCGGTTGACCAAGGGTGTTGGAAATAGCAGTCATCAAGTGAAACCTCCTTTTCTCGCGAAAGGGGAGTTTTAGGAAACTCCACTCAAAACCTGAGGAACCCATTTCTCAGTTTCTAAGAGGAGACAAGAACGCTCAAGATGGATGGAAGTTGAAGGCCAGAGCAAAAAGGGCTTTGGTAGTTTGATAGGAGAAGTCCCGAGCTAGATTTTATAGGGCCCAAAGGACAGTTCAAGAGTCGTGAGAAGAGCAAGGGGCACCGGAAGCACAAAATCCCAAGGACGGATATGCATGCATGCGGGTATTCAATCAATGTCGACGCCTGGGATTCCAACCTTCACATTAATTGAAGGGGGCACTGTTTGGATTAAAACTTGATTTTTTGGCCCAAGGATGGAGTCGGCCCAAAAGGAGGCCTAGAGGAATAGAAGATCAAGGCCCAGCCGAAACTTGGGAAAGCAGGAAAGGGCCTTTTCTGACTTGATACAATTCATAAGGGCCACTTGCCTACCTACCCAAGGACCAAATGGTGTAGACTGATCAGACTACACAGCCCATAAAGTACTTTATGGTGGCATTACATGTAATAAAGCTCATGAGTCATCACCCTCAGATCGCATTCGGGCAAAGCTGTCACTACAGGAGCCAAACCGAGTCGTCTATAAAAGGAGGAAGAGAAGACAGGAATAGAGACACTCAATCAAACAAACAAAAGCACAAACTCTGCTCAAAAAGCCAGATTTGCCTTTCAAAACGAAGCTGTAATCAGCCCAAACCTTCATCCCCCGCGGGATAATCTTTTCTCCCAACCTCTGTAATAGCTCTGCTACCTTGTTCGAACTTGTTGTAGTATCGATTCACCTTTTGTATTCTCCTTTCCCCTCTCCCCCTTTAAGCTTTTAGACCTTTGACAGAACTACAAAGATAGGGACCTACAAGACGATCAGCCTTAATTTATAAGGTTTAATCTTGCCCGACCTGCTTTGCTCTGTCTTTGTCTTCTCTTTCTTTAAAGTCTAGCAATATGTTGTATATTTCCAGTTATATGCAAGTTGTTTCTAGCAAAATCACGATGACAAAGCTTTCTCAGTACTTGGATCCGATTTGAATATATTTTCAGTGTTTAAATCAGATCCAAGTCCTAAGCCCTCAGGCATGTAAATCTGATTAGTTTAAAAGTCCTTGGCCTCAAGGCATAAAAAAGAACTTTATGTGGACTTAACCCATCCACGACAATCCTTGATAAACGAGAAGTCCGAAGTTACTTGGGGCGCAAGTAATCGACCTACCTCTTGGTTTTATTTCTATTATATCATGATTATCATAGAACGCTTAAGTATGGAATGGATTCTGATAGGAAGCCTCAAAGCCTACACCTAAGGCCCCACAAAGGCACTTATTTGGATTCATTTTATTTTGCGGTCTAGATGGTTTGAGTATAAGAACAGACTCTAATGGGAAGCCTCAAGGCCTACACCTAAGGCCCCATAAAGGCACCTATTTGGGTTCACTCTACCTCTCAGACTCGGATAATCAGAAATATAATAGTTATAAGACTCCGACAACCATAAAGACCAAATATAATATGCTCAAGTACTGGTTTAGTTTGACAGGAAGCCTCAAGGCCTACACCTAAGGCCCCACAAAGGCACCTGTTATATCTAACACGGTTTCTCGGGCATATGCATATTCACAACTAAAACTTGACATCCATTCGACATCTACCATGCTGAAGATGGCAGTGGCACGCCTGAGCACTAAAATGTTAACCTTGATTGTGAGCCTCAAGGCCTACACCTAAGGCCCCACAAAGGCACCTCTCAAAGTTAACGCTGTCCTTCTCTTTCAGCCTTGCCCGAAGAGTCTTGCCCGACGAGACTTGCCCGACAAAGCCCGACAGGAAAGCAGAAGCCCGACAGCAGCCCTCAACTGGCGCCGAACCTCCAGGGGAGCTGTGTGCTCGTCGGCCAGGAAACATCCCCGACGGGAATTCCTGCCACGAACACTCCTAATCCCAACACTTTTTTACAATATCTCTACAATAATCTTCTTTCGTCCAAAAAGCCTCAAATCTAAACCGGCATTTACCTCTAGCGGTGTCAGGTTCACAATTGACAATAAGTGGGCAGGGATCCAAACCCATTACTAACCCGTGCGTAACTGCAGTATTTGGCCACTATTCCTGCCACTTCCCATTAATCAAACATCTATCAATTCTATCTTCCACAATCTGCCCTCCCCTTATACCTCTCCAAGTGAACTTGGGTCCATTAAAACCCAAATCAATTAATTCCGTCTTGTTCATAAATCACAAGGCCCAAATGTAGTTATCATCCACTTCCAAAAATCCTCCTTTTCATCTCTATATGGCGTTCCATAGACCCATGTAACACGAAATTGGCATTGAGAGACATTCAAGCAAATGTACGAATTAATAACAAAGTTGGAGGAAAAAGAGATTCTAACCTCCAGACCATCATCCCACCAAAGACTAATTCCCCCTGCAATACCAGCCGGTGGAACATCAAAACCATTATTATATCCCATTTTTCGACGAAGAACTACAATTCTATGATTTTTCATCATAGTTTCAGATAAAAAAACCATAGCGGGTCTATGTTATGTAGGTAAGAATTTGTAAATTTTCTCCTAAAAGAAAAAGAATATGTAAATTTCTATTTTTATCAGTCAACTTGGTTAATTAATTTTTTTTTTTTATTAGTTGTTACGTTCCTCAACTGAAAGTTCGAATCATTTAATTAGGGTCCTTTCGGTTGACTGATTTTCGCAAATATGACATGTTGAATTTAAATGAAATACGTTATGAGAAAGAAGCCCTTGGGATTAGCTCAAGTGCAAAGAAAAAATGAAATAACGAGTTAAAATTATGATAGATTTAAGTTCGATTGCATATATATGGTAGCGGTGCAATTCGGGCGGGTTAGATAGTCAACTCAATTCTAAACCAACATTCACAATTTGTGTTTGGGTTGGATTCAGATTCATACAAGTTTATTCGGGTTCAAGTTTCAATTGGGATTGGGTTTACTTGTGTTGGGTTTAAGTTTGCCTAATTTTATCGAGTTTAATCTTATAACAACTTATTTTGCAAGAGTTTTTAAATTTTGAATCAATAACATCAATACTAGTTAAAATTCAAATAATGTGGATATCATTTCTAATGCGAAGTTGAAAAAAGATTACAAAAAGAATATCAAAGTTTCGACTTAAAGAAACATAAAAGCAACATCATCATTCATTGTTCAAATACAAATCAACAACAAACCTTAATTATAGTTATCTCAAAACTTGTACTTGACCAAGACATCAACCCAACCTAACTCAATAAATGATCGAATTGATATCAGGTTGAGTTTGGGCCAGTTTTTACTTCCATTCTAATCTGCCCGAACGAGTTTAAAATTGAATTGGGCATGGGCAAATTCTTCCTTTTATCATTTAACAAATAGGGAGACCCGCCCAACGTCACCGGTGTGAGTATCATGTTGGAACTAAGTATATTGAAAGGCCCAAAGTGTGCAAACATTTACATAAATCTTTATCCATAAGAGGAATTTGATGTAGTCATGACGCTTTTGTTAGGGGAACTAACCATAAAATATGTGATAATAAAGGTCGTAACTTTCTCAAAGTTGATTGTGACAAAGTTAAATATTTGTTATCTAAGCTAGTCAAATGACTAAAATGTTTATTCGGCTAACCACTACTTTCAACAATTCTAACTATATTAACTTAAGTTAAAATATTTTAATATTAATTTTACTAAAACATCAAACCATACGAACAGAACAAAATAAACCTTATAAAATTGCCACTACAAAATTCTCGATCAAATCACAAACATTTTTTTTTTAAATTTAACTAAACTAAACTAAGAGAATGTTAAAGATATAGAATCCTAAACGCAGTTATTGAAGAGGAAACTGACTCTATCCACTAGATCAATCCACTGCTTACATAAACCTTTTTTCCTGAAATTAAAGGACTATTATTTACTGGTACATTGCATAGATACACTTAGGATTTGGGAATATACACTTGAGGATATCCTTATACGCACACCCATAATAATTGACATATTATGCACACATTTAGACATAATTGAGAAAAATATGACAAAAGCATATCCCAAGCATAACAGGCTAACCCAAATCCAACCAAAGCCAGCAGCAAAAACATCTGGAAAGGTGGACGAGTGAGTGAACTCCGTCAAGCTCCGACAGCTGTGGCGGTGAGGACGGAATCAAGCTCGATGTCGCTTCGGGTGCGGCTGATCCTTTGGTTGCTACCATCCTTTGCGCCGCTTCCTCCCACCCATACTTCTGATATTGCTTGTGCCATGTTGTTCACATTCTCTAACACGTAATCTGCTTCCTTGCTTTTCACGGTTTTTCCAACCTTCATTTCAAAACAACAAAACGCAATATAAATTAGTACCTAACCGACCATTTTAAGAAAACCTTACAATATTATTCTAAGAAGATACAATCTGACCAAACACAACATGATAACTTAGTACCAAATTGACCATTTTAAGAAAACCTTACAGTACACCAATTTTGGAGGATTCTTTCTTGCCAAACAATCCACATGTTATTTTATGAAATACAGCATTCTTAGCTAAGATGATGGCTTGGTAAGGGCATTGGTTTTATGAGTGTGTTCTAAAAAGTGCGAGTCGTCATGTTTTGAGTTACAAATTAATTAAACTTGTGACATGTTCCAACATTAAAAAAAAAAGAGACAGGTCAGTAGATTATGAGGCAATTAGGTCAAGCATATCATTTTATTTAATTTTCTAATGAAAAATAAAAATTCGAATAAAAAATTTTCTTTGTATTAGTACAAATCTCAGTTGTCAAACCTTTCATAATATACTTGAACAAAGTCATTAAATATGCGACTTATCGATCTGATGTTGATGACATATTGAAAACTTATTATTTCAGCAATTAAGATAAAAAAAAGGGAGACTTTGGATGCGGTCCCTAGTTATGAACAGTCTTTGACTGAAACCTTGTTGGTTTTCAATTTTTGATCCAAGTTCCTGAAATTAATTGATAATTTATTTCTATGTACGTTACTATATTTTTTAAATTAAAAATTAAAATTTATAATTGTTTATAGTAATGAGATTTTAAATAAAAAACCATAATTTGTGGGATTAAAAATATTAAAATATAAATATACTATTGTGTGTGTGTGTGTGTGTAAACATGGGTATATTCATAAAAAATAACCAAAAAATTATTGTATCAAAACATGGGTACATTCTTCAAAATGGGTACATTTAGCAAAAATAAAAATGGGTACAAATAAATAAAAAAATATGGGTACAATACAAATAAAACTTTAAAAAATATGGGCACAAAAAGAAATTAATATATGGGTACAAATTAAAACTGAAAGGAAAATTGGTACAAATTAAAAAAGGGTTGCAAATTAAAAATGGGTACAAACTAAAAATAAAAATATATGATAAAAAATTTAGCCATAAATATAAATATACTAATTGTAACATTTTTAATATTAAATGAATATATTTAGAAATAAAAAATATTTTATTATTGAAATAATTAATGATATTATTAATACAAAGGACCTTGATCAAAAATTGAAAAGTAATAAGGTTTTAATCAATAGAGTAGTAAAAATAAGGATGAAAACCTAATTACTCCTAAAAAAAATGATCATTTTAGTAATTAAATTGAAAAATAATTATCTTGAGCAATTTTGTGGAGGTCGTACTTTTATATGTGGAACAAAATTCTGGTCATAAAAACCAGAAATGATGAGCGGGGGATCAAAATTCCAAACTATTGTAACACTGTTTCACATATTATATAATACTTATTTATACAACTAACAAAAGATAATATAAAAACAGAAATTTTAAAAATTAGTTAATTACCAAAACGGTGCGTAGACCAACAGCTTTCCCCGCAGCGACGTTACGCACGTTGTCATCGAGAAACAGCTGCAAGAAAACAAAAACGCGTTGTCAAAATCTCCCAACAACTTCATCGTTCACATTATCACACAACAAACTGACCAACCAAACGAAATTATAATTAAATGTACATCTCGGCCGTACCGTGCGGCGAGGATCGACCTCCGCAGCCCGGAGCGCGATCTCCATGGCCTCTATGGACGGCTTCAGGACCACCGGGAACTCGTCCGGCTGAGTCGAACTTGGCAGGTTTGGGTTCATTGTCTCGAAGCATATGATCCGATCGAAGCACTCCTCCACTCCCAGACGTTCCAACACCTTCATCGCGTGCTTCCGGTCCGAATTCGTAAATATCTGCAACATTGGTTCATGTTTCATCATTTACTTCTTTCTTTTTTTTGACTTAGTCAAGGGTATCCCAAGGGCTTCCTTTCTTTTTTCATCATTTACTTCTTTCTAACTTTCATAAATTTTACAGTTTTGTGGGGGTTTTTTATTTTTTATTTTTAAATTTTCACAAGCAATAAAATAATTATACTAAACTACGATTCTGTGAACTTTGAGCTTACGATTTTTCTTTGCGCGATGCTGCGGAGGAGGTCTCGGAGCTGAGGGTCGGGTTTGATCCGATCGTACGGCAGCCTTCCATGCACGACGTCGTGGTAATCTTCGGAATCGATGTCGTACCCCAACGCCTACAAAAGAAAGCAACAAATTACAGAAGATTCTTTTATTTTTAATTGTGCGTAAAATTAAAAAGAAAATTAATGATGAATTACTCGTAAGCCAGCGAGGGAGCTGCCGTATTTTTTGAAAAGCTCAACGCGGAGGCTGGACGCCTTGCTCTCCGGGAATCCGCATTTTTCAACGAGAAAATCTGCAATCAAAGATAAAAACTAAATTAAATATTAAATTACGAGTTTAATTAAATTTGATTTATTGATTTTGTTATTTTTGTTTTCGCACCATCGATGTTCTTCTTGCAAGCTTCACCGAGTCCAAGGTTGGAAGAGTACAGAGTGTCATCCAAATCTGTGGAAATTAAACAAATTAAGCGATAGTGATTATTGTCATCAAAGATTGATTACGAGCTTGAGAAACGAGATAATCATCAAGTAATGCATACCGAAAATGATGGAATCAAAAGGAGAAGAGGAACTGCGGGAATCCATGGGAAGCTAAGAGAGACGAGAGCTGATATCGAATTTCAAAAATGTAAAAAACTTGTAACTCAATCGGTTAAGAAAGCCGTGAAAATTAAGGTTTATTTTGCTTCTTCAAATCACGAAATACAATGGGGAAAAGTGAGAGCGCTTGGAAGAAGAGGGAGGGAAAGGTCGTATTTATAGGGGCAGAGTGGGAGGGAAAGGTGCGGCAAGGACAGGTGGGTTCTGCTCATAGGATAAATTTAATTATTTTTTTACTTAAAAATGAATATTAATATGGATGTGGATAGAAAGGATGAGATGGATGAAAGACTGTTGCTGACTCAGGCCACCGCGTCTGGTCGAAGGTTCCAGGAGAGTCGGGGAAACTTTTTTGACGACATTGCCCTCGTGATCCATCACGATGCAAAGAGACTAGTAATTTCCTTTTTTTTTTTTTTTTTTTTTACAAGCAACTATAGATAGAGAGATTTCATTAATACAAACTAAATTTACAAGAGTAGTTAAATGGCTACATATTTTCTTATGATCAATTTTTGATCTGGAGTAAAATTCGCATAATCAACAAATGATATAAAACTCTTACATGACTACCACACATAAGAACTAATTGCAAACGATATAAATCTGTCACAAAAAGACGATAAAGACGATAAAGTCGACAAATTAGGCACCGGATGCACACATTAGTCAACGCTAAACAGCAAGGCCACATTGCACCACGGAGGGAATAGCGAGGGGATAAGGATTGTCTGCCCTCCTAGTTGTGGTGCCCTTCCATGCCCTCCTATTTTGTGCGGTCACGATTAAGCCACGTCAATATTTTATATTAATTTTTTAATGAGATAATAAGACAAAAAATAATAAAAATATAAAATATTGACGTGGCTTAACCGTGACCACACAAAATAGGAGGGCATGGAAGGGCACCACAACTAGGAGGGTAGACAATCCTTGTCCATAGCGAGGTAACAACACTTGCCGAAGTGACACAACACAAAACATTAAACAAAACTTACTAATCTGAGAGGGGTTCTTTTGTATTTGATAAAGTTTATTCTTTTTCTTTGCAATTGTTGCCTATCTTGATTCGTATCATAGTCTTGAGACACAAATCTAGCGTCAAGTTAAATTACTTCTACTATTGTAAAGTTAAAAGAAACTTATAAGACCATGTCGTGCCAATGAATCACTTGAGCATGTATATATTTTCGGTGTCATCGAACTAGACTAATGAGTTACTATAATTGTATCATCAGTGAATAAATTTTGTATTAATACATTTACATTTGTCTGAATATATAGGTACAATTCTTTTCAACAATCTAGAAAGAGGGATGCCTAGAACTTTCTCGTTCTACTTTTCATCTCTTTTCTTGTCATCCTGCACTGTTGCTTTGTAATACCGTGAAAATTTTTAATATACAAATTAATTATCTATGTTTATGAATATGTGAAGGTAATAGGAAAATAAATCAATAAATGGTTAAGGAAATTTCACTAGGAAAAATGTGAAAATCCGTTCCGTGATTTGAATATTAAAATAAGTATTTTAAAGTCGTATTCGTAATTACGACGTATTTATAATTACGACGGATATTTGTATCAATAAGAAATAAAAAGACAAAAATACCCTAGTTGGCTTAACGTAATTATACGAGGATGTATTGTATCCTCATATATTTTTTCAGATTTCTTGATATATTTGGATAGAGCTCGACCTCACGAGCGTGTAGGCGCAAACTGTTCGTGAAACAGAATTATAATGAAAGAGTTATTAACGTTTAAAGTTAGGGACACTTTGGTAATTTTCCTATAATCTGGAATGCTCCAGGAAATCTGGAGCATGCCACATGTGTGGTTGTGATGAAGAGGGAATGAGAGAAATGAGAGAAATGAGGGAAAGGATGGGGGGGAGACCGGCCAATGAAGAGAAAGAGGAAGGAGGGGAAAGGAGGGAGACTGGCCAATGAGGAGGGAAAGAAAGGAGGGGAAAGGAGGGAGAAGTAGAGGAGAGAACCGGATCCTTTATTGACCCGCCGACCCGACCCAGTTGGATCTCCAGATTCTGGTAACTGTTGACGACTGGACCGGTGCCAAAATGATCCTTACTTCGAACTCAATGTTTCCCTCCCATTTACACCCAAGAAACTGAAGAAAATGGTTGATTTTAAGAGGAACTGCACGGTGGGTGCGCGGGTTTGGGCTCGATTCGCCAAAACCTGAAGCTAACTCCGGCCATTACCACCACCAATAGTCTCCCCTCAATGTTTGGAACAAGGCCCAAGTAATGGTTGGGGCGTTGAAGTTCGTTTTGAGGTTGAATTGAGAACACCTATTTCTAGGGTTTCCGGCGGTCCAAGGATCATTTCAGGTGTTTTCCAGTCGAATTGGACTTCAGCCTAGGTATGAAAGTTATTCCTCTCATTAAACTCTAGTTACCTGTAAAATTTGGTAATTTTTAGAGTTAGTTGGAAAATTGGGTTTATGTTCGTTGGAAACTACCACATGCGGCGATGTGTGGCCAGTGGGCCGACGCTGCCTTTTCATGCGAATTTTGATATTTTTAAATTTGTATTTGTACCTATGCGATGTGATTCAATTGTGGAAGCATAATGGTGAATATTTCATTTCTAGAATATTTTCGGAAATGGATAAAAGGTTGAATGGTGAACTACGAAGGGCTTGATCCCGTTCAAGGGTACGTAAGCAGTCTAACAAGGGTTAGATGCAACCCTAAATAATCGAGAATTAAATTTTTTTTTTTTTTTTAGAAGTTGTTTTAATAGAAGGAATTTGGGGATTTAATTGATAATCTAATCGTATGTTTTGATAATTGAAATATGGATATAGTTTTGTGAGGAATTAAGGAATTAAAGTAAGGAATCGTGATTAATGGTAGTTAACTAAACTGCCTATCACCGATATTATTTCCCGAAATAAATATTTTGGGGCCGGGGGGTTACATGCTTAATGATCAAACAACCTACTTTCTAGATCACCAGTTTAAATTAAGGTGAGCATGGGCTGGGCCATGCCTAAATTTCGAGGAACCAGACCCTACCAGTTTTAGTCTATAACCGGGTTGGCTGGGCTAAGTAAAGGGATTTTGAGTCTTGAAACTGGGCCTAAACTGGCCCGTTTCAAACGGCCGATTCATGACGGGTCCACAGTTCTTATTACATTTATTTTTTTCTTCAGCACAGAAAAGACGACGTTGTTCAAGTTGTCTTCCTCAGTCGTCAAGCAACCGTTTTCTTCGTGACAACCAGATGCTCAAATCGGATGGCGCCGAAAAACCCAGATGCAGCAATGGCTAGATGGCACTAGAAAACCCAGATGCAACTCGGACTGTTCAAGTCGTCTTTCTTCGTTGTCATCTTCATCAATTTAGAACCGTAAAACCCATCCAACCAATATAAAATCAGAACCATAAAACCCAACAACGCCCACAAAATCCCAAAACCTGAAAACGCAAATTGACCAGGTCAAATCGGGTCTCGTCATACTTAAATGCCTTGTACCACTGCATCGTCTTCTCCATCAATGTTTGTGTTGCTCATGCGTCTCTGATTCTTTGCAACTTTTGGATGGTGGGAGAGATCACAATCGATGGAGATGGGAGGGACCTCGATCGAGTAGGGATGGTATTGGTACAATTATCATACCAAAACCCATGTACCAATTACCATACCAAACTTTTGGTATGACAAAATCTATTAACATTACCGTGCCAAACTTTTGGTATACTGAATTTCGGCATGCCAAATAGTTTGGTTGGCATGGTATAGTAATGGTAATTACCACTTTGTTTTGGGCCAACATTTGATTTTTTTTTTTCGAACCCAATTCAAGGCCTAAACGTGTTTTGGCCACTCTCTTTGGCTTTCTAAAAGTTTTTTATTTAATTATGAGAATTTTATAGAGTTTCATTTAAGAAACAAAAAGTAAATATATGGAAGAATTGCTGAAAGAACCCAAAATCCCTAAAAGAAAAAATAGTACAAAGATTCCTAAATTCCATCTCTACATTCTTTAAAATTGTACAAAAATTAACTTGATAGACGAAGCCAGGGAGAAAGACATCCCAATTTGATGAAGGAGAAGATGAGATGGATTGCGAAGAGAGAGATAGAGAGTCGCCGGAACGGAAGCAACAGAGATGAAGTTGATGGCTAGATGAGTGAAAAGGTGAAGAGTCGCAGCGCAAGAAGACTTAGGTTTTTTTATTAGGAAAGTAGATAGAGGGTGAGATGATTGGATAAATGACTAGGAAAAAAATATAAAGTGCATATATAATGATAATAATACATAATTATATATATAAATGAATATGTTGATGCACAAAATCAGTGAGAATTTTGGTACAACAAAAAGTGTTAAGTTTGTGACATTCGCTAGATTGCTCCGATCACTAGTATGGATAAGTATGTAAATGGATAGAGATAGGGAAGCAAACACAAGATGTACGTGGTTCACCCAGATTGGTTACGTCCACGGAGTAGAGGAGTTCTCATTAATTGTGAAGGGTTTACACAAGTACATAGGTTCAAGCTCTCCTTTAGTGAGTACAAATGAATGATTTAGTCAAATGACATTAGGAAATATTGTGAGAGAATGATCTCTATTTATAGAAGAGAGTTTCTAGTTTCATTCTGACATTGACACGTGTCGTGTTGTGATTGGCTTCTGATGTTGACAAGTGTCGCGCTATGATTGGCTTCTGATGTCGACACGTGTCGCGCTGTGATTGGCCTCCTGGTTGGAAGGAAACTCTTCTGGGTCTTTGATGGTATAACGTTGACCGGTGCTCAATAATTTTGGGATTAGTCAAGTATGGTACAAACAGAATAACTAAATGATCTAATATTAATAGTAGTGGTACGGTACGGTATACCATTGGTAATTGTTTTGAATACCATTATCGTACCGAAAATGTATGATACGGTACAAATACCGTACCATTACCAGTGGTACAATTTTTTTGGCACAACTTTGGTATGGTAATTTGGCAAAAAATTCCACCCCTAGGTGGGAGAGACCTCGATCGACGGAGACGTGACAAACTTGATCGACGAAGAACAGACAGAGACGAGAATGGAGCAACAAAGAACCGACAAAAGACAAATGGACGAAGTCGTGAGGTCTGACAGTCGAGAGTCGAGAGAGTTAGATTAGGAAAGAGAGATCGAGAAACTCTTAGTTCAAATAAAGTCGTAAAGTCAATGTGTTGTGTTTGTGCGTGTTTGTGTCCTTAAATATTGGACCTGCCCCGCAATTTATAAGAACATGCCCCGCCTCGCCTCGACCTATAGGTCCATGACCTATTTGCCCACCCTTACTTTAATTATCAACTTGCAAAAAAAAAAAATTTAAATTGTTTAACCATTCAATTATGTTGTTAAAATTTCAATATTTAAGTGAGAAATATAATTGATCTATTTATTAAATAATCATTAGATGACTAAACAATTTTGAATTTAGTTAATTTTTTTCCAAACATATCTTTAATGTTGATCTGACATTTCCTCATCTAGAAATTAAGGATTTTGTTAACAATATGAAAAGAAGGACTTATAGTAAGACCATCTCCAACTGAACAAGGGCCAGATGGCTCGTTTTAGCCCTACGACCCTCCAAGATATTAATATTTTAATGAACAGTACAGGGTCATATTTGTCTCCATCTCCAACCGAGGGCCATATGGCTCGTTTTAGCCATATCACAAAAAATCATTTCCAATCGAGAACCAAAAGGTCATAGAGCCAAATATAATTTATTATTTAAATTTAAAAACTACAACACCTTAAATTTAAAAACAACAACAACTTATATTTAAAAACTACAAATTAAATTAAAAAACAACATTAACTTAAATTTAAAACTACAACAGCTTAAATTTAATATCCATAATCAACATCATCTTCATCATCCACCATTGTAGGAGTATAGTCAAAGGTAAACAACTGCCGCCGGGTCATAATATCTTTTTTTTTCCTTATCAAAATAGGCCTTACTCATTGGAGTGTAATTTGAAGTGTTCATTTCCATATTCTTATCATCCATCTCTTCTTGTATTTGTTTGGCCCGTTCTTCATGCCTACGGTTCCTTTCTTCCTCGACAATGGCATTTTGCTTCGCCATTAATCGCAATGAGGCTGCCACTTCCTGTTGAGCGGCATAATCATCATTTGCCTAATCCTTTTACTTCAACATTCAGGCCTTGTTTCGTCCCATAGCCCAAGGTATGGAACCTTCACCCGAAGACGGATTTTCTGTCCTTGTTTGTTGAATGGTAGGAGATCAATTTTCATCCATATCTGCAACTGATGATGCAGTTCCGAACACCGGCGTAGGAGCTACTCTATGTTGAGGTGGATCTTCAAATAACACCCAATCTTTACAAATTTCCCAACAACCGTGAAACTGAAAGGGTTTCGAGCTGCCCTCCATATACAATTCCTCCGCTTGGTGTACCTAGAAAAGAAAATTACAAAAATTAAAGGAAATTAATTTATGAAATTAAATGTCATATAATTAAATGTATTTACAAAAATTAAAGGAAAGTAATTCATGAAATTACATGTAATATAATTAAATATTTAAAATAAATTGTGAAAACAATTATTTCGTCGTAGTAGTTAGCGCCGCTTTCATGTCTACTTGTGGCTGCTAACACTGCTTGATGTCATTTGTTCAAACTTGGGTGAAGATATTTCTTCCATCTTGAAGAACAACTCTCTTGATTTCGGATATTCAGTGGAGTGGTGTCTTCATAGAAATCTAAATATTTTTTGGACACACGAGTCCAAACACCTTTACTTGTTTGAGAACTCCCCCTCACACTATTTTCTGACACTCATCTATAAGCCTTGCAAAGAGCTTCATCTTCTTTTCGGGTCCAAGCCCTACCTTTCATTGCAGACGAGACCATTTGAAAATTATTAAAAGAATTGAAGGAAATATTTTTGAAAGAGGTAAGAAAATATGAGAATTGAAATAGTGTAGGAATGATGAAAATTTTGTGAAGAATGGTGAATGAATGATTTAGGTTTTTATAGGAAAAAAAAAGAGAATTTTTAAGAATTAAAAAAAAAATTTGGCCCAAAAAAAAAAATTCAACGGTAACTAACGACTAGTTGACGTCAGCTAGCCGTTGCATTTGAAATTTGGCTTAAAATTCATGTCGGTTATATCCAATAGGATTGGTGAGATTTCTAACCAACCCTTTGGCCCTTTTATATTCCATAGGGCCCACGAGCCCTTTGGTCTAGCCCTCAATTGGAGATGATTTTTTAACATTTTTCAGCCCTCTGGACCCTTCGGGGTTGTAGATGGTCTAACTTTGGATAAGACTGTATACGCGTCTATGTACACCTCGCTTGGAAACTTGATCCAACTGCATGTGAAAAATGTGGCAGGTTTAATATTGCAGAACCCAATGGCGAGAGTCAAATCAGTCTTATCAAAAGCCAGTGTAAGAGGCATAGTTGGGTAAGCACTTTTACACACAGTACTGTTTTGCCCAATTCCCATGTGATCCATGCATGTTTTGTTTTTTTTAGTAGTGTAAGCATCCAGTAATTGGGTGCAACTTTAGGTATAAGGTAGAATTGTTCAAATTCCTTGTGATCCATATGCATGTTTTTTCTTGGTAAAGTTTGAAAGAGTTTTCCTAAACACATTCCTTTTCGTTATTCTTCATTTTACACATATAGATAATAAAAATTTAACGTCGTGAAATTGAAACTATTTAAAAAAAAAATATGCTGAAGGTAAATATATATGTGTACTGTTCATTTTTTTGGGGGGGGGGAGTTTTAACGAAAAGTCCGTGGTACTGTTTACTTTAACGAAAAATCATATTTTTACGCTAAAAAATCAATTCTGATACTATTCACTTTACTTTTTATTTTGTCCTTATCGTTAAAACTCAAAGCTTTCAAACTCTTTTCATTAGTTTTTTTTTTCTCAAGACTAATTAGGGTCCTAAATGAGTTGTCTTTTGCACAAGAATAACCCGTTTTTGTATAAAATATGGGTTAGGTTATTTTCACATCCTAAAATATTATTGTTGACTTTTGTATAAATAATTTTGGACAAGACAAGCTGGCTACATCTTATTTAAGTATGATTTGGTATTGCTGTATTTTGAAAAAAAACTTCTGTGAGAATAAGCGGCTATGAAATAAATCAGCAGAGTGTTTGATAAACGTTTTTGTAAAAGTGCTTTTGAAAAAAAAAAAACAGTTTGATAGTGGGTCTTTTCATTAAAGGAGCACTGTAACTCCATGTGCTTTGAAAAAAAGTCAGTTTTCCAAAGCTGCAAATAGCAGCTTTGGCTTTTTCCTTTGATTTCAGCTTATTCTCACAGCAGCTTTCAAAATAAGCTCTATTTTTTTAGTTTACCAAACACCTAAAACCCTCACAACTTTTTTTCATAAATGTTTTTTTTTAAGCACCTCACTCCCAAACCACCCTTTAAGCTATCATAACTCAAACTCTTTCCGATGACTATCTTGAGAAAAATAACTTTTAGCAGAGTACTATAACTTTCCCTAACCAAAAAGCAGAACAATTTAATTTTGTCATAATATAAATTTGAATTTCAGTGGCGCTCTGCTTCCTAACTTCCAAGCCATTCACTTTGGGTAGGGTTTGGTTTGCATGGCTACGGAGATATTACGAAAATACACTATAAATTACTGACTGTTGTAAACATTCATAGTTTAAATGTAATTGTGTAAATTCTAGATTAGATTTGATTTTAGTTATCATTTCTTATTGTATCTTGTATTCCTTGGAGATGAAAGAATATCTTCTCTCCCTTTAATACTATAAATAAAGGCACAATGTTGAAGGTATAACAACACACACATTCCCCTACAATTTTACAAACACATCTCTCTCTTCTTCTCCTTGCCGCCGGCCAACCTAAACTTGTCAGATAAAATAGACCACAACACTGACCCCAATTTAACATATAATTTATTTTTCATTTAAAAGTTTCTTTTGTTTACATCCATTAGTTTAAGGGATTCAATGCAGAATTTGATCGTGATCAAATTAGAGATTTTGCTAATGAATTAATTACTAGACATTGAAAACCTATATTCCAAAAACTTAAGGCATACATTTGATCTTATGCCTTTCAAGGTTCCTACACTAAAGGACATTGTTCATGTTTTGGACCCTCGTGAAAAAAAGCTTAGATGACGTATTAATATTAAACAATAGACAGTGGAGACTTTTTCCTTGATTTCTTTATATTTAATTGATATGGACTAGTGAAAATTGTAAGATGTGTCAAATTAAATTAACACGAATGATTAATTCTTTAATAATGTGAAGTGATTTTGTCGAAGATACGGTAGCAGTGTTCATACCATAATAAACTAGTGGTAGGGCTTCTAACTCGCATGATAAAATATTCGTTGCCACGTATTCAAAAGTTTTGATGCTCTCTCCCAAGTTTTGAATAGAAATTTAAAAGAAGAGTTTTTGTCACAAAGTATCCTTGAAATTAACCCAATTCATTAAGGTGGTTATTGAAATTGAAAATTGATCAATATAGTCTCAGAAATTGGGTGTCATAAATCAATGTGGTCATTACGTCGCAAATCTATAAAAAAAATTTGTTATATACTGATATGACACATAATTAGATCCCACAAATCTAATTAAAACATAATTGGCACCACCTCACTACTCGACCATCAGCACCATCACTCATTGGAACATAATCGGCACCAAGGTATAAAATATCGATGATATCGAAAATATCGGTAGTACAAAAACACGGAAATATCGATGGAAATATCGGGATATTATCGATATCGATAAAAAATGAATAAAAACCACGAAAATTGTAAAAAAAACTTGGAAATTTTTATTGAAACTTTGCAGGATGTTTGTTTAGTCAATTATTTATTAGTTTATCACAAAAAAATTGGAAGGAAATGCATTGCATGATGGATTTAACTGATTTAAGTTGATTATATTGCGAGCTAGCAAGCATTGTGAGTGTAGAAAATATGTAGTAATTAATGAAAGAAGTTTAAACACACCATAATCATTTATATATAATGAATTAGTACAATATTTTACACTTTATACATTGCATGGTAAGATACATGAGTGACTTAGTACTACATAGAGTTCCTATGATGTTCAAAATTTTCACTATCTTCATCATCTCTATGTGTAGAGTAAGTGTATTGTGAAGAGTAGTCAGCAACCATGGCAATGGCTTTCAAGAACCAAAACCCAAAAGTCAATAGGAAACTGAATACTTTGGTATTTTTCGGGATTTCGGGATTACCAAACAAATGGGATTTGGAAACCATCCCATATAAAAAATTTCAGTATTTTTCGGGATGGTTTTGGTTTGGGATTTTTCGGTTTGGGTTTGGGACTTTTTCGGTTTGGGTTTGGGACTTTTTCGGTTTGGTTTGGGATTTTCGGGAATTTTTTCTAGCACTACCATGTAAGTGACCAAATAAAAAATAGAAAAATTAAAAACCACATACCATTGACTAAGTAATTAATTGACATAATTTAAAATATAATACCACAAAAAATTTGGAATATGTGCAAATTTGTTTCTTGTAAAAAGAATTCAAAACAAAACCATATATATAACTATTTTAGCATATCAACACAAAAACATAAGTGAAATAGTGGTTAAGGCGTTGAAGGAGTGAAATGGGAGGGGTTCGAATCCCTCTATGCTCAAAGTTGAGATTTTTAAGAAATTTTCAAATATTTTTTTATTTCATATCGCGATAATATCGCAATATTATTAACGATAATTAAGGGGATAAGTCACGAAATATCGTTATCTCAAAAAAACGATAATATCGGCGATATTTCGTCGATATTTTCGATATTTTGGTCTTTGATCGGCACCACCTCACCACTCAATCGAACCAAACCATCTTCTCCAACGTACACCACCTTCTCCCACCGTATCCTCCGATCTACCGCCGCACCTGAGGCCTAGATCGACGACCCCACACCAATAATTCTGACGAGTAGCAGAAGATTTCGGAAAAACCCACCTTCTCCCGATGGGTTCATTTTTCTTTTGGTGGGGAGGGCTGCCATGGCAGCAAGCTTACGCGAAGAAGTCCACGAAAAAAAAAATAATAAAAAACTGAAAATATGACTTTAACCCCTCAAATTCAATTTTTTCCATACAAAACCGGACATAAATTTTTTACTCAAAAAAACCCAGTGACTAGGATCCACCTAAGTGAATTCATTAATTACATATTACTTTACACATTTTACATTTTTAGATGCCTAAAATACTCCTATTGCATATTTGATGTGCACAATTAATTCTATGCAGATTGTAAGGAGAGAGTTAATGATTTTGCAAAAAGAAAAAATAAGAAATTAATGTTAAAAAATTCATTGCATATTAATATCAAATATGAGAATTGTTGGATTAATTCTATGTATCTGACATTATGAGTTCATATATATATTTTTACAAAAAAAAAAAAGAAAAAAAAACCTAATATATGTAATAATACATAAAAGAAAAAGTAATTTACCTACCATGTGCAAAAATGTTATTTGATTCAAAATGTGTATATATATATATGTGCGTGTGTGTGTGTGTGTGTGTGTGTGTGTGTATTTATATAATTAGACCATATTCATTTACCTACCTAGTATTTGAAATGTTCATTTCCAATTATGCAAAATATTGTATACCAAAAACAAAATATTGCATAACCTTAGGAATTGAATCATGCTTTTGATTTTATCTTTTACCTACAAACAATCATATACATATCACTTTATATATTTTTACCAAAAAGGTCCCTAATAGGCTAATATATGTAATAATACATGAAAAATAATTTACTTACCATGTGTACAAAAATGTTATTTGATTCAAAATATATAATCTAGGTTTTCTCAAAAAAACAAAATAAAAAAAAATAAAAAAATAAATATATATATATATATATATATATATATAATCTAGGTGTAGTGTGCGTGTGTGTATATTTTTTATATAATTGGAACAAATTAATTTACCTACCTACAAATTAATTTCCAATAATTTACCTACAAAAAATTATACCCCGTGTGTAATATTGTGACATCCCATATCGCCCAGAGGAGTGGATCCTATAAGCCTTATATGTATATTCCCATCTCTACCTAGCACGAGGCTTTTTGGGAGCTCACTGGCTTCGGGTTCCGTAGGAACTCCGAAGTTAAGTGAGTTCACGCGAGAGCAATCCCATGAGTTCCCAGAAACAAAACCGTGAGGGCATGGTCGAGGCCCAAAGCGGACAATATCATGCTACGGTGGAGTCGAGCCCAGAATGTGGTAGGGGTTCGGGCCGGGATCTGACAAATATAATATCTTCTTTTCACTAATACATGGAGAATAATTTACCCATAACAAGAACAAATATAATTTGATGTATTATATTGAAAAATATTATGTCATACCTATATTTATACAACAATAAAACGTGCCTAATATATGTAACAATACATGAAAAATAATTTACCTACAAGTTAGAGAAGTGTTATTTGATTCAAAATATATAATACGGATTTAGTATAATTTTTTTTAATAATTGGAACAAATTAATTTACTTCCCAATTAATGCACAATATATATATATATATATATATATATATATATATATATATATATCACAAAAAAGTAAATTTTTGGTATGATATGGATACAATTATTGCAATACAACAGTTTAAATATTTTATTTCAACTTTTCTACAACTTTTAATTAGGAATAAATTTAGGGATTTGGAAAAGTGACATGGGTGTAAATAAATTGTATTAGTAGGTTAATAGTTTTCCGATGTGGCTCTAGATTTTAAATTTGAGCTTTTATTGGACGTTTATATGTAAATGAGTTTTTATCTAGGAATTATGAATTGTAAGGACCAAAATCTAAAGCACAAAAAAAAAATATTTTGACAAAAATATTTTATTATTATTTAAATTTTTTAATCAGCATGACAATAATTAATTAGATTTGTGGGCCTAATTATGTGCCACATTAGTACATAACATAATTTTTGACAGAATTGTGACGGAATGACTACATTGATTTGCGATGATCATTTTCAAGGACTACATTAATCGATTTTCAATTTCAGAGACTATCTTGATGACGTGGGTCAATTTCAATGACCATTTGTGATAAAAACCCTTAAAAGAATGGGTGATACCTCAAAAACTTTGCACTTTTCCTTTCTTAAAAAGACTAATGTACAACGCTATCAAAGAAAGCTTTAAGAAAGTTGAGGTTTCATCATTAATATAAAAAGTATAGTAGTTCAAATTACTTTAAATACTTGCATGGTTTCTCTTTTTTTCGATGTGAGATTAATACTCTCAACAAAAGCAAACTCATATTTTTATTTTGACATGCTACTTTTGAAGGAAAGAATCGAACACCCCTCTTTAAGTGCATAAATAAGCGTTCTTAATCATTTAAGGTGCAAATTCACATTGAAAACTCCAGTAGTTAAGTATGTTCTGCAATTCACATCTTCGAATCAAGAAAAAGAAAATTATGAGTTGACAAAAAACGATCGTAATCAGGAAAATTCATTAAGGAGGGAAAAAAAAATAAAAGTGTCAGATATTTGCTCACCAAACACAAATAATTGACAACTAAAAAAGAAGACAATTAATTAGTTTAATAGGGAAACGACAACGCGGTCTGTGTCACAAGTCATGAACCTTGTGATTCATGAGGGTGATGAGTTGTGGAAGCGCCCACAGTGCATGATGCAACATGGATGATTACCTCATCTAAATTCCATTATTGCTTTCATAATTTCCATTAATTAACACAATACAAAAGATAAACAAAGACTCAGCTCAACATTTAATTCGATAATTGGTTGGAGAAAAGGGAAAATGACATCTGACTCCTCACAGGCCAACAAAATGCAAACATGATGATGATGCTGTTCACATCGTCTCTCTCTTGAGTTGTAACAAGACGAGAGACAATATATATGTTGAGTTTTACGTTTTGTCTAGATCATCCAATTGAATCACAAGGATGTGCAAAAGCTGATTCGGATTGTTAATGAGACCTGATTTTGAGCGTTAATGCATTGAGCAACGCTCGTTGGGGTACTATCAAAGATTCTTTTTCTGCTCTTCTAAGTTTTTCATTTTGAAGGTTTGTAAGTCATTTTTTATATGAGTCATCAGATTCATTAAGTATTCAATTATAATAACCATGTTACACCAAAACACAATAATTTTGTAAAGTTATTAATAAAAAAAAGTTTCTCACGTGAAACCTTTCGTCTTCTTCCGTTATCGTCTCTCTCCTCCGGAGTAGGATTCTCTCCCCTCTTTTTTTCCCTTCCCTTTCCTCCTCTCTCATTTGAACGGTTACAGTTAAGTCATGTCAACATCTTATATTAATTTTTTATAGAAGGAAAAAGATAAAATAGAGAATATGAGAGGAGGGGATGGAAAGAGAAAGGGAGAGAATCCTAATCCCTCTCCTCCACATCCCATTCCTCTCTCCATCTCTCTCAATTCACTCCTCTTATCTCCTCCTGAATTTTTTGTTTTTCGCATATGAAAAAGGGAGGAGGACAAATGGGCTTCAGACCCAAAACACAAATGGGCTTGACACCCAATTTGAATAAAGTTTAATTTGAGCAGAAATAAGGGTAAGTAAGATTTCTCACTTTTATTTCCTAGGTAAAATTTGAAATTATCTTGGTACATTAACGTTTCAAATTGTATAAAATGGTCCCATGGCAGACTATAAACTACATAAGAAGTTATCATGTCAAATTGTTAATCTAAATATATATATATATATATATATATAAATTAGTCTGTATTTATTGTATCCACAGTCTGACAAGAGAACATTACTCTTCAAACTGATAAAACTTAAAGCTCAAAAGAACCATATATCCTACGGAGTTTTAACGGTCTTAAAAAGTAGTATTGCATCACCATTTCATACTCCTATAATTCCCATATTCCATAGACATCTTAAGAGAGGCACAAATAAAGATTTATATCATAGTTTTTATAAGTTACTACACAAAAAAAAAAAAAGAAAAAAAAACAGAAAAAGAAAAAAGAAATACAGCTGAAAAAAAGGAAGACCCAAAGATTGTCTTCCACTTGCACTCTTATGTTTCTAACTGCTAGCTTTTGGTCGTGGTTCTTCACTCTTCCATTTCTTGAAGCTTAATCGAGTTTGTAGGCACTGCCATGGCCATGGCCATATATGAACCTTGCCGTTCCTTCTGTATACACATGAGTCTCATTGACCATCCTGCCAACAACCCATAATACTAGCTTCAATCAGTAGCTGCTTAATTAATTATTATTAAGAGGAAAATCAACATATTAGGCACCCGACTTACGATTTCCGAACAGCTTTGCTCAAGGTAGAGGCTGATGAAAATGTTTTTCCATCTAGGTATCTATTCTCCCCTGTGATCCTCTGTTTAATTCTGAGGTCTAATTCATCATCACTCAGCTCAATAGGGGTGTCTGAAGCCTGCCATTTTAAACAATTACTTAGGGTCCCTAATGTCACTTAAAATACAAAATGGCGTCGCTTAAAGAAGTAAATAAGAAGATTGGTTTTATAGTGAAGGTGCTAGTTTTTGTACCATGATCCATCCCCATATATCGGCATAAGAAGGAATATGAGCTGAATAAGGCACAACATCTGCAGACAGATGAATTATAAGAAAAGAGAAGAGATAAAATTGATTTAAAAAGAAAAAAAAAAAAAAAAGAGATAGGGAACTCATTTTCTTAGTCAGTATAACTTACATCTGAAGACCTGCCTCAAAGTATTGTAAATGCAGGAGAAAACTTCTGTATGGCTGAAAATTCCAGCAGGACCTGCCTGCATATGAAAAAGAAAAGTGATTAATTCTGTGATTAGGGTTCTGTTTCTGTGGGTGATAATTTTTTTGTTTGTTGACAAGACAGTACATACAGGTGAACACGCTGCCCTTACTAACTAGGATATCGCATGCATGAGTGTGTTTAAGTTACCTGTGTGACAAAAATGCCTTCCTTGCTGAGTCTAGGCTTGACAATTAATTCATAGAAGGATTTGGTGTAGAGTTTATAACATGGACCTCCTTCTATTGGGTCTGCAAGGTCACCAATGATCACATCATACTGCTCTTCTCTGTGTTCTAGCTCAGCCCTGCAACACCCCCAATAATATTAATGTGACACATAAGCTCTCTGTGTACGACGTTTTTCCTTTAACAATAGTTAAGTGTTGTATCGATAAAGTTATAAAGCCGGCTGCATTGATATAAATGTATATACTGAGAATAAACCTGGCATCATTGATGATGAGCTCCAATCTTGGATCACAGAAAGCTTCACTGTTTACAATCAAATATGACTTGCAGAACCCTACCACCTCCTGCATTAGTATTGCAGCTTATGGTGAATAATTCTGTCCTATCATTCACAATATGTTGTCACTTGTAAGTTGTGAGCCAGACAAATCCCAAAGCAGTATTTTCGAAAAATTAAAATTCATTTTTGTGCTTACACAGCTAATCCTCCCTTTTGTCTTTTTCAAACAACGAGACAAATGAAAAGCAGCTCAAAACCGGACACAGTGCGACTTATAGGGGGAAGTTTTATTTTACCTCATCAATGTCACACATGACAACCTTCTCCACAGTCCTGTGTCTCAGAATCTCTCTTGCAGTGGAGCCTTCACCTCCTCCCATGATGAAGATGCTCTTTGGACTGAAGTTGACATCAATTACGGAGATATTACCATTGTTGCTCTCAAAATCCAGTATATATATATATAAACCTTGGCGAAACGACATAAATTTTATTGATATGGAACAGAGAATTTAGGTACTTGGGATGATGAAGAAGTGGCGGGTGCACAAGACATTCATGGTAGATAAATTCATCCGTCTCAGCACTTTGAAGCTTTCCATCAATCACTAAGGCCTGCAAATACAGAAGAGAAAATGGAATGGGTAATTTGCTGCAATTTAATTTGTTATCATTGATCATTTTACTTAATTAAGAGTAGGATTGATCAAAACCTTTCCAAAGGGTTTCGTGTCCAGCAATGCAATGTCTTGGAATGGAGTAGCTCCTGTATGCAATATACTGCAAGCAAAAAAATAATTAATTAACCAAAGAAAGTTTGGTTAAATATATTAATGAGGAAAACAAACTTTGTGGTTAGAACACTAACACTATTCTAACATTATTATGTCTTGTCTAACCTTTTCATGACCATGGTATTTGGATTGGGGGTAGAAAGAGTGTTTCACTTTTAAGAATTTTTTCATTTTTCTATAGTAGGAGTTTTGACACTAAGAATGAAAAATGTCATAAAAGGTATTATCTACATAGTAGTTTTGTCTATTGTAGACATGGTGAAAAATTCCTAATGATTTTGCCTATGGACATCTCATAAATTTACAGTCAAAATAAAAAACCACTAAGTCGAGCTTGTTAGCATGAGAAACGACTAAATAAAAGAACCAAAAAAACATAGGTAGTAAAAAAGGTTAAGCAATAAGGATTGAAAACATTTTTTGAAAATTGAGTGAACTTCAGGTAGTAAAAGATGGTGACAGTTAATGTACCTATTAAGAGCAAAGCTCCATCTCAAATTTTCTTCAATTTCTTCCTCATACCAACAACTCTTCCTGTATCCATTCAGCACTGAATGTCCCTTGCCATTCACTCCATTTCCATTCGCATTCCCATTCCCGTTATTGGTTCCATTGGAATAAGGAATATCGCCCATTTTTCTAACTTAGATATCCCAAAAAGTACTTCGCAAAACAGGATGAGTGTGTGTGTGTGAGAGAGAGAGATATAGAGAGAGAGGTAAGTGATGGAGAAGTCAGGAGGGATTTCACAATATAAGAAGGAAAAAGGTGGCAGCCAAATCGAAAGGTACCATTATTGAGGGTTGGATTAAAAACCAGAGAAAAGAAGGAAAGGGAAATCTGTTGAAGTGTTTGTGCCTGAGAACGACACAAAAGCATGCAGCCCCAACATATCTTCATTGGAATTCGTAAAGTAAGGGAAGACTGGGACTATTCTTAGGATTTGGTTGCGTGGATTTAATATCTTGTTCTTTATTCGTAAAACAGTATCATCAAATTCTTCAATATACGTGATTGAAATTGTAGGCATGCAAGTAGTTCCCTTAGAAATACGCAAACATACCGTATGGGATTTTTTGTAATTGGGGGATGGTTTGGTTTTGGCGTCAACTAGGGGTTTTCACAATGTTATTTTCACAAGCAACTTGCTTCAAATTATCTCAGTTTTACGGGATTCTGCCATTAACATGTCATATGTTGATCATGTTATTGATGACTCTAAAATCCTGTTGAAATCGATCACTAAGGCTTCTTATACCCACGTTTGTCGTCAAGCCAACGATACTGCTCATCGCCTAGCCCGCTATGCACATAGAAATGCTAGTCCTTTTGTTTGGTTAGATTCCCCTCTGGGCTTTTTAGCCGATGTCCTTCTCGAGGATGTCCTCTCTATAATGGACTGAGCATTTGCTTCTTTTTGTATGTCTTTCTCTTTCATCCATGAAATGAAAATCTATCGTTTTTATCAACAACAAAAAAAAAAAAAAAAAAAAGAAATACGCAAACATACCGATGCTGTTATATATGCACGTGTCATGGTCATACTATGTATGCATGTTTGGTAATTTTTGTTTCTTTACCCAGTGTTATTCAAAACAGTGCAATCTACAATCAGAAAACTTGAACTCATGTGAAACAGGATGGACGCACTGTTTTAAATAATTGGTTTTACTTGTATACTTTTGATGATATTAATTTTAGAAGTTAAAAATAGGGTATTGGAGGATGGAGGAAAGGGGGAAAAGGATAAAAGATGATGATGAGGGGGTGACAACAAGCGAAAATTCTGGTTATACTCTTTTTCTTCGAGAATGTGTGCAAATCTTGGTTGAAGAAGGGAGAGAGGAGCGTGCACTGGAAACCATCATAACATTCTCTTTGCTTCAAAAGATTTGGAGGGCGTGCTATGGCAGGTGCACTCATCATAACCCTCACCATTTACACATCAATTCTCTCCCCCAAACAGGAAGTGTTAAAGTTCAACCCCAAACCCTCCGTAAAACACATACGTAGGAAATAAAAGATTATAGAGTTTTTATCACAAATGATCCTTGAATTTGACACACACCATTAAGATAATCCCTAAAATTGAAAATTGTAGTTCCTAAAAATAGGTGTCGCAAATTAATGTGGTCATTATGTCATAATTTTGTAAAAAGTTCTATTATGTGCTGGTGTGGCACATAAATGTATCCTATAAAATTTACGATATTTTATCACAGATGGTCACTGAAACTGAAAATCGATCAATATAGTTCTTAAAAATAGGTGTCATAAATCAATATGGTCTTTCCATCACAATTCTGTCAAAATTTTATTATGTGCTCATGTGGGTTTAATAATTTAATGATCAATTAAAAAAAGTTGTCAAAATAACTTTTTGCACAATGGAATTATGTCAATGCAGAGCTCGTTGTTCTCCGCATCACTAAGACCACCGGGGAAGCACCCAATAAGCTCTCCAAGATTAAGGTTATGAGGATGTTGATCGCCAAAATGTTACGGTAATTTCATAGAAGTCATCGGCAATCCAAACTGTCATTAAATGTGGTCTCGATCCTGGTAAATTCGGTGAAGAGTGTTGAAGGCCGTTAAGATGGACGTCCTAAGAATTTTTTTTTATTTTTTATTTCTTCAGAGAAGATACCATTGAAGGCTACCATAGATGGAGGTAGAAGAGTGTGGGATGGGATCAGAGGTGATCACGGGCTTGAGTTTTTGGATTGACAATTTTTTTAATTAATTATTAAACTATTGAACCTATTTCTAATTTAATTAGACTTGTGGATTCCATTTATGTACCGCATTAGCACATAACAATTTTTTTTGACAAAACTGTGACAGAAGGACCACATTGATTCGAGACACCTATTTCTAGATCTACATTGATTGATTTTCAATTTCAAGGACCATCTTCATAGTGTGAGTTAATTTTCAGGGACCATTTGTGATTAAAAAAAAAAGACTTATGGGCCCACTTATGTGCCACATCAGCACATAATAGAATTTTTGACAAAATTGTAAGGGAACGACCACATTGATTTGCAACACCTATTTTTAGAGACTACATTGTTTGACCTTCGATTTTAGAGACCATCGTGATGGTGTGTGTCAATTTCAGGAACATTTGCAATAAAAACCCAAAATTATAAATGGAAGAAGTTCTGGCCCTAGCTACCTACCAACTTGCTATTTAGTTTTTACTTTGGATAATGTTAGGGAGACCTAATTTTTAAATCAAATTTTGTAAACCAAATGATGTGGTTGTTGATGATTAGATTATTACTTAAGTGTTGATTAACGTACTTATTTTCTATGAGTAATGCTATAGAGACTAAAATTATAAACTAAATGATGTGTCACCAATAAGAAATGAGCATGTTTATCAACGTTTAAGTAATAATGTAATCACCATGTCATTTAGTTTACAAAACTCAGTATACAAATTTAGTCTTCCTAGCATTACTTATTTCTTATTGGTGACACATCATTTGATTTGTGAGTTTAAAATTTTGGCCTACCTAGCATTACCCTTTACTTTCTGACATGTTATTTGAATATTAGAAGATGTCTGTAATTTATATGGAAATTATTTGTTAGGTTATATTATTTTAAGAGTTGTTTGTAAGACCATGGCAATATGAGCTATGACATGTTTACAGAAGAAAATAAAAAATTGTGCTAATAGTTTGCCAAAACTAGTCTTGTTGTAGAATGAGAAAGTCATTATTTTGATAATCCCTCTTCTTGTTGCAAATAGTTTATTTGAGATTTCCAAGCTTAGTGAAAATGGTACGTCAACAAACTATAAATTCTTTGTGATATTTTTGTAATCTATTTCAATGTTGACACTTGACCATTCATTTAAACTTTATTTTAATAGTTAAATAAATAGGTCACTGAAAGGCCACAAAGAGTTTTAATTGCAAAAGATTTGAACTCTTAGTTAAGGGGGTCCAAGAGAGTCCACCAGTGTCGTAAGGTTGGCAATAGAATGATGTGTGAAAGACCAAATAAAAAGTAACAAAATAAAAAGAACAAGATAAAAGCCTATGTGCCATAGGAGAGAGGCTCTATATTGAGAAGTGGTGGCGTTCTATTTGATGCAGGCCAGCTATGAATACTAAGGAAATCATTCTTGTTACTTGCAGTGTGTTTTGGTTTGGGGGTGACGATGGATTCGGCCAAACTCTTGTTTTAGAAAGGTTATGATGACCTCAAAGGCCTCAAGCTCCAACTCAGAGGTCCCCGGGATAATATTTTGTTCCCCTAATCTTTTACTTGCTTCCTTCTCCCTCTTCAAGACCTGTAAAAATCATTGCACTGGCCTAAGCTTTGTCACCCAACAAATCATATGACATGATTTTATAGATTTCTTATTTGCTTGCCTTGCTGCACATAAAATGATGTCTCATCTTCATTTCCCATAATGATTCATGCCATGACTTTGCTTTGTTATATTATGCGTATCTTCTTCATTTCTAGCCAAGTTTGAACTTAAATGTCGACGATTGGATCAGATTTGCATCGGAAAGTTAAAACTCATATATAACTTTTGAGTTAAACTAAAAGTTATATATCTGTTTTTTAAGTAATTAGAGTTATATTTAAAATTTCCAAAAATTATTTGAGTGTAAAGGTGAATGTCATGCAAAGAGAAAAACTTCATTCCAACCAAAAAAAAAAAAAAACATTTGAGTCACATGTAAAATTTAAAATTTGTAATCAAGTGCATGAGGAGAAAAATAAGAAAACTCAAACCCATGTACCACCCCATTTGAACTCAAATATAAAAAATATAGTGTAATGATTTCAACTCTAGCATTTGATCATTTCATTATGGAGAAAAATAAAACAAGAAAGATGCACTTTTTGAAATATTTATGATTTTTTTTTAATTAAAGAAGATCTCAGGAATGGTTCTGTATGAATGACTACATTTTTCTAACAATTCAGAGTTAAACCAGGTATTGTTTGGTAATTTCAAAAATCTAATATTGATTCGCACTACTACAATATATGCTATCACCGTCGGAGCAAAAACCGACGAGAAATCCCATTTATGTCGCAATTTTGGAAAAAATCCGACATAAAACAATGTAATGTCGCATTTTCAAAGCGACACTATTGCTAGCGTCACGAAAGGGCTTTAGCGTCGGTTTCGTAGCTTAAACCGCCACTAAACAGCGTCGCTTTATAGCGACGTACACGTCCACGTTACGTCGCTTTAAGGCGACGTTCATTAGCAATTTAATTGTAAAATATCCATCCTACTGTCGCTTTTAAACGACACTGAAATAATATTAAATCAATTTAATATCCCATAAACCGACGTCAAATAACAATTAAATTAATAAAATATACAAACTAATAACGGTCTTAACCGACACCACCTTTGTTAATAATAATAAAAAAAACCCCACAAACTGCATTCGTCTTCGATTCTTTGTGACACAAAAAATTTATATAATTATATTAATAAATTCCGAGGCCAAAATAAACATTAATAAAAATAATTAACAATTAAAATAATGCCAAAATACACAAATATCGTACATACATTAATGAAAATAATTAACAATTAAAATAGTGCCAAAATACACAAATATTGTACATCTAACGTTCCACTTAATATATAAAAACTCGTCCGTCACAACAACTACTAAATCCGACATTACAAACATAACATAAAAAAACAAAAAAGATAGAACGATTAAAGTGTCATATTTAACCGACAAGAAAAAGAACCAACTAAACTACTGAACCGAATCTGCGCCTGAACGTGGCACAAATCCTTCTCGTCCTTGAGGTCCTATATTTGATGCCAACATCCTCGACAAGTCCACATCAGATCCAACACCCGCAAGCATTTCAGCAAACACCCCAACTGGAAATTCAGGACAATGAGCAGCCATCTCGGGTCGATATACTGGCACTTGATAAGGCGGCTCCTGCATGTAAGGCATGGGAGGCTGCTGCATGTATGGCATAGGCGGCTGCTGCATGTATGTCGTGGGCTGCATAGGCATCAGATACATAGGATACGGAGGTTGCTGATTATGGCCAGCATACAGATATGCAGGGGGTGGCTGACTTTGACCTGACTGTTGAGAAGGAGGCTGACTCTGGCTTGACTGCTGGGTTCCCGGGCTATACGGTGGTTGTGGTTGTGGCTGAAATCTCTGGAAAAGCCACGCAAACATCTGACTTTGCTTGTTCTCTAGGTCCGAAATCCGTTTATTGTTATTTTCATCCCCCAATTTCAACTCATTATTTTGAGTCATCAGCAATGCCATTGCATTGTTAGATGACCTCTTGGAGGAAGTTGATGTAGAAGACGAAGAAGACGCATAGGACACCATATCAGGAGTCACACCATGGCCGTATCCTCTGACTCTATTATACCTCTCAGGTCCCATTGTATCAACATACACTTGGGTCCTAAGATCTTCATTATCCTCTTGCCCCGACTGAATCAAAGTTTGCAGATTGGTCTCCATTGTTGCCTTGCATTACAATTTTTAAAAATAAAAATTCATTTGTAAAACAGAAAAATAAGCCATAGATAATAAAAGTTTATAAAACAGTAAAATAAGCTATAGATAATAAAAATTCAATCGTAAAACAGAAATACTAACACAGTAAAATAAATTACCACTGTACGCTCCGATGCTTCATCAATCCAAGTTTCATTTTTTCGTGTATGACATTCACGAAAAAAGGTTACAGGATCGGCTTCTTTCCCATGCTTTTTCCGCTTTACAAAAAATAAAATTTCACACAAGCAATTTTAGGCAAACGTCATTAAAATTAAAATTTATAACTATAGAATATTTTAAATAACATTTCTTCAAATTGTAAAATCCATACATATTCTTGCCGCTTTCTTGCAAAAGATTTTGTACCAGTAGTATGGTTCATTGTTTTCCTTTGCCGATTAATCTTGTTTTTTTTCAGCAACCTCCTGAAAATAATAATAAAAAAATTATTACACAAATTTATAATTATAATGAAATAAACTACATCAATTACCTTTGTTTTATCTCCACTCCAGTATGCCAACAAATTACCCCACTGGGTAGGATTCACATCAGGAGGAGGCTCGCGACGCTCCTCTGCTGCTCTCTCGGTATAATACTTTTTTTTAAACTTATTTCTAAACTCTTTATGTGCATGCTCAGCAACCTTAAGCGTCATAAACCGGATCAAAAGCATTTTTGGTATATCTGCATCTTCAAAAACAATATTTCCCTACATCCATAAAAAAAAAAAATATCAACCAAGTCAAATATTATAACAATCATTGAATTATTCTTTTATATTCTAATAAAAATAAAAATATCTCTACCTTAATTCTATTCCAGAAAGCTTCCTTATCTACATCCTTAATCTTACGCCAATGCTTCGCCAATGGGAGATTTCTGTGGTCTCTAACCTCCGATGCCACATATTTTGAAAATGCACTAGAATTATCACTAATGCATTTTCCGGACATATCAAACGAACAAAGTTGTTTCGTCCATTTTGGAACTGAGGGTCCTTGCCTCTGTTGAGATGTTCCTTGTTCATACAAAAACCACGATTAAAACACACCAAAAAAGTAGGAAACAAATGTAAATTTTCAGTTTATCAGAATAATAGAAGATTAAACACCCAAAAAAAAAACGACAATAATAAAAAAAATAGAAAAATAACCAGCTTCGACCTCCTCCGCTTCCACATGAAGTTCCTCATAGCGTTCATGATCACTACCACCATCCATAGCGTTAATAATATGGAAGAAATGCGGATTAAAGAAGATGGAGAAGGAGAGGGAGTGTAATGAGGGAGTGAGCGGACTGAAATGAGAGAGTGAAATGAGAGAGAGCAAATGAAATAGGTCGTACAAGCTTAAATATGCTAAAAAAATTAGCGTCGAAATATACAAACCTTATGTCGCTTCAAACCGACACAACATCTGACACAGTTTTGACTGCAACGATACTGACGTCGAAATAGGGTCGTATTGCGTC
Organism: Malus sylvestris; assembly: GCF_916048215.2. Lineage (NCBI taxonomy): Eukaryota > Viridiplantae > Streptophyta > Magnoliopsida > Rosales > Rosaceae > Malus > Malus sylvestris. The sequence continues at coordinate 16,095,390 of NC_062275.1, forward strand.
GCTTTAAACCGACGCTAGTCTGACAGATTTGCGTATTGCGTCGAAATAAGGTCGTATTGCGTTGCTTTAAACCGACGCTAGTCTGACAGATTTGGCTAGCGTCGAAATAGAAGACAATTGCGTCGGTTTGAACCGACGTTATTCTGACACACAGTAATTGCAGTGGCCTCGGAATTGGACGTGCGAATGAACCAAGGCATCGAATTAATAAATGCTTGCGTCGAAATAATAAGTTATTGCGTCGGTTTAAACCGACGCGTAAAATGTGGCGTCGAAATAATAAGTGGTTGCGTCGAAATAATAAGTAGTTGCGTCGGTTTAAACCGACGCTATGCAACCATTTATTATTTCGATGCCTCGGTTCATTCGCACGTCCATTTATTATTCCAATTCATTTCCCCGTGCAAAAAAAAGCGGGAAAATTCCTGCCCAACATAAAAAGAAAAAGAGTTTAACTAAAAAAAAAAATTGAAACGCAGGAGAAAAAAAAAAATTTAACCCAGAAAAAAAAAAGAGCAATTATGTTATTTCATATAATATTTTAATATATAAAATTTAACTTATACATAATACTTAATAAAAAACAGAAATATAATTTTAGGATCATTTTGATATAGATGCCTTAAATTTGAATTTTTTTAATCAAACATCTATAACTTTGAAACTTTTGATAAAACATTCTTCTGTTAATTTTTAATTAAAATTTTGATTTTTATTGTAAATAATTGACCAACTAGTTCATAAAATAATATGATAAATATTCTCAAATCACCACAAACATCCTATCTTATCTTATCATAATTCGTTCAAAATGAATTTTTCTTATGCAAATAATTTGTTGTATTAAATTATAAAAACATATAAACATCATATTAACATACAATTATGAAATATAACATGTTTGACGGTTCGATCTCGAATTTGGAGTTTGGGGCCTAAATTTGCAAAACTAGAATTTGTTGTTTCGATCTCGAATTATATACACATATAAACATCATATTAACATACAAAATTATGCGATCTCGAATTATATACAAACATATTTGACGGTTCGATCGTCGAAATTAGTTTCGTAGAATTCGTATTCCATCAAAACGATAGATTCACTAACACTTAAAGAGTTTATTCATACATTCATTAAGTGCAACACAAGATTTTGTGATATCCACTAGTGTAAATATTTCAAATTGAAGATCGCATTCATTCATTGCATTCATATAGGGTGAAGGAGTGTACATATAAAAAAATCATCAAAATCGGAGTTAAAATAACCGTTAGATTGTGATTTTTCGTTAATAACCGTCGAATAAGTTTTTCCCGTTACTTTGTCTCAGAAGGTTTTTTTTTTGCAATTTTTGGCGTATGCGATCTCGAATTATATACAAACATGTTTGACGGTTCGATCGTCGAAATTAGTTTCGTACAATTCGTATTCCATCAAAATAATAGATTCACTAACACTTAAAGAGTTTAATCATACATTCATTAAATACAACACAAGATTTTATGATATCCGCTAGTGTAAATATTTCAAATTGAAGATCGCATTCATTCACTGCATTCATATAGGGTGAAGGAGTGTACATATAAAAAATCATCAAAATCGGAGTTAAAATATAACCCAATATTAAAAAAAAAAGGTTTAACTTATATATAATACTTAATAAAAAACAGAAATAGGCTAACATTGCGTCGGATAAAACCGACGTAACATGACAGTCTGTGTCGAAATAAGCTTTCATTGCGTCGAAATAATCTTAGGTTGCGTCGGTTAAAACCGACGCCAAGATGACAGTCTGTGTCGAAATAAGCATTCATTGCGTCGGTTAAAACCGACGCCAAGTGAATGAAAAAAACCGGGAAAAGTGCCGCCCAAAATATTTCAATTAAACCGACGTCGGTTAAAAGCGACAAGAAACAAGCTAAAAAAATCCTTGAAACAAACTAAAAGCGACAGCAACATAACCTTAGCTGCGATCTTTTTTCTCGACCTATCTGCTGCGTTGGTACTTTTATATCTTGATTCACCACAAACCGAGCACACGGTCAATTCCGAAGTATCTTTCCAATAGATCATGCAATCATTGGGACATGCATCAATTTTCACATACGTCAGACCCAAGTCATTTATAAGCTTTTTTGCCTTATAACAAGATTCAGGCAAACAATCCCCTTCAGGCAACATTCTTTTAATTAATTCCAGTAAAGTTGTGAAGATCTCGTCTGGCATTCCCGCCAAACACTTGATCTGATACAGTCTGACAACTGCTTCTAATTTCTTAAACTCTTTACACCCTGGCCACAAATCTTGATCTGCCTCTTCAAGCAACCTAAAAAAAGTCTCCACCTCTTCTGGACGCCCTTCCCCAATAGACGGTTCAGTAGACGGCCCAACACATTCTTCTGTTAATGGTTGGACAAATACATCATTAAGAAAGTCATGCATGCCAATCACCTCATCTCCTGTTTCTTCTTCTCCAATTGCCACATTTTGCTCTCCAATGTTTTGCTCGCCATGATGTCGCCAACAAGCATTTTTATAATCTTTATCCATATCATACAATATGAGATGTTCAATAATAGTGTTCCTAACAAAAGAATATCGATTACAACATCTTTTGCAAGGACATCTAAACTTGTCAGGACCAACACCATTTGCAACTGCTTGATCCAAAAACAAATTAATTCCAGCTGTATACGCTTCAAAATTTTGGGGTATCGTCAACCAACTCTTGTCCATATTTTACCAGTTTACGAGGGTAAAGTATTACGCTGACACTAAGATGCCTACAATCTTGCACTCCCTATCATGTAGGCATAACTATTAGAATTTTCAATTTCTATCTTTCAACCCTCGAACTCTATCACGATTGCAATCTTTTAATTTTCAACACCTATTATAGTAAAAACAAATTAAAATAACAACAAAAAGTTATCAAAATTATGCTCATCTAATCCATTCTAGTAAATAACAACCAAAAGTTATCAAAATAACAATAAATTAAAATAACAATTATAGTGCAAAAGTTATATTTAATATTGTTAATTTAACATAAATGCTTATTTAAATTATTCATTCCATTGTCTCATAACAATTCAAATTGTAAAAAAATTTAATTTAACATAATATATTCTTATATTACTAAAAATCATAAGTTTATGTTATATTAATATTGTTAATTTAACATAAATGCTTATAAATATTAATCATTTCATTTTCTCATAACCATTCAAATTGCAAAAAAAAATTATTTAACATAATATATTTTTATATTACTAAATATTATAAGTTTATGTTATATTTAATATTGTTAATTTAACATAAATGCTTATAAATATTAGAGTAAATTGTACAAATAGTCCCTCAACTTTAATCAAATTGGAGCAATGATCCCTCAACTAAAAATCCATTACCTTTGGTCCCTCAACTTATCAAAACGTACAGCTATGGTCCCTCAACTAAAAATCCATTACCATTGGTCCCTGAACTTTAATTCAAGTGGAGAAATGGTCCTTTAACTTTAACCTAATTATAGTAATGGTCCTTCCAATATAACTCGTTTTGACAAATTTTTTGACATAGTTGACGAAAATAACCATAATTATGCACTTTGATGAGTTAATGGACCCTAATTATATAAATGGTCATTCCAACATAGCTTATTTTGACAAAATTTTGACAAAATTGATGAAAATGACTATAGCTACACATTTTGATAAGTTGAGGGACCAATGGTAATGGATTTTTAGTTGAGGGACCATTGCTCCAATTTGATTAAAGTTGAGGGACCATTTGTACAATTTACTCTAAATATTATTCATTTCATTTTCTCATAACCATTCAAATTGCAAAAAAAAATTAATTTAACATAATATATTTTTATATTACTAAATATTATAAGTTTATGTTATATTTAATATTGTTAATTTAACATAAATGCTTATAAATATTATTCATTCCATTTTCTCATAAAAATTCAAATTGCAAAAAAAAAAAATATTTAACATAATATATTCTTATATTACTAAATATTATAAGTTTATATTATATTTAATAATTTTAATTTAACATAAATGCTTATAAATATTATTCATTCCATTTTCTCATAACCATTCAAATTGCAAAAAAAATTAATTTAACATAATATATTTTTATATTACCAAATATTATAAGTTTATGTTATATTTAATATTGTTAATTTAACATAAATGCTTATAAATATTATTCATTCCATTTTCTCATAAAAATTCAAATTGCAAAAAAAAAAAATTATTTAACATAATATATTCTTATATTACAAAATATTATAAGTTTATATTATATTTAATAATTTTAATTTAACATAAATGCTTATAAATATTATTCATTCCATTTTCTCATAACAATTCAAATTATTCTCATCTAATCCATTCTAGTAAATAACAATAAAAAATTATCAAAATAACAACAAATTAAAATAACAATTAGAGTGCAAAAAAAATTAATTTAACATAATATATTCTTATATTACTCAATATTATAAGTTTATGCTATATTTAATATTGTTAATTTCGTTTATAAATGCTTATAAATATTATTCATTCAATTTTCTCATAACAATTCAAATTATTCTCATCTAATCCATTCTAGTAAATAACAACAAAAAATTATCAAAATAACAACAAATTAAAATAACAATTAGAGTGCAAAAAAATTTAATTTAACATAATATATTCTTAAATTACTGAATATTATAAGTTTATGTTATATTTAATGTTGTTAATTTAACATAAATGGTTATAAATAATATTCATTCCATTTTCTCATAACAATTCAAGTGACAAAATTAATTAATTCGCCTAAATATTAATTAATTTAACAAAAATAGTATAAATTTATCTAACTACTTAAATTACAATTTTTAAATAAATAAACTTGTGTATTATACAATTTAAAAATTAAAGAATTTAGTGATAGAAACCTGAATTATAGAAGAATTCTGTCGTCGATCAATTCTTTATGTACTTAACCAGCTCAAATAAATTCCCTATAAAAATAAATTGTATCTAAAAATTAAACATAAGAGGAGAAAATAAAAATATTACAACCAAGAAAAACTTACCTTTGTGAAGAATGAACTCGGGTAGGTGAAAGAGAAGAAGAAATTGCAATGGTGAAAGAGAGAAGAAGGCTTTGTAAATCGTGAGAATGAAATAAATGCAAGAGAGAAGAAGAAAACACCGGGGGGGGGGGGGGGGGGGGAGGGGGGGTATATAAAGAATATTAATTTGTCGCTTACAATCGACACCGGGTTTCAAAATATTTAAAAAAATAAAATATATGTCGCTCAGAACCGACGCAGGATTTAAATTATATAAAAACAACAACTAGTGTCGCTTCTATATGCGACACCCATAGTTTATGTCGCTTAAAAGCGACACTGTTTTATTTAAAGCGACGCTAGGATTTAAAATTATTAAAATGTGTGTCGGTTATAAGCAACATTAATTATTTACGTCGGTTTCAAAGCGACGCAGGCCTTGTAAATCCGACGTCATGTTCAGTGGGTGTCGCAACTCTCTTGTGCGCCACTATATTATATTAAACCGACGCAACAACTGACACTATAAGGGCCTTTTGTAGTAGTGTCGTTTGTTATTGCTTAAAATGAGGTTGGGGTTTTTGAAGAACTTGTTCTTTAGGGAATTGTAAAGTCTGGGAATTGATTTAGAAGTATGCTTCTACTACTCATCAGATTCGCAGCTAGATGAAGATAGGAGAGAAATTTGGAAACCATAAAGCTAGATGGGTCTCTTTCCTATGCGAATCATAAATCTACAAAGCCACCTCGTGTTATTGATAAATCTACACAACTTCCTAATGCATTCATAGTTATATGTGTCTGTCATCATTAGGTTAATTAATTAGAAGTAGAATATATACCCTATAACTCTTCCAAATGGGAATGGAAGAGAAGAGCAAGTCAAACCTCGCAGTAAGTATATAAACTTAAGAATTGTCCTTTTAGGAAAACCAAGAAGAGCAAGATGAAGAAACCTACGCTACCAAATATTTTAGGAGAACCAAGAAGAGCAAGATGATTTTTTTATAGTTACTTACTCAAATTTATGTATTTTGCAGTATTTTATTGTTAATTTTAGATACATTTGTTAATTATTTTTAGGGTAATTTTATTTAGACCCAACAATACTCTTTCTACATCTAGCTAAAAAAAAAACTTTCTCTGTAATTTCTATATTACCCCTTATACAAAATAAAATAAGAAAATGAAAATTAAATATCTTTCTACACCCATTCAACTAAGATAGCACCCACATGCATGATGCAGCGCCACCACTCAACCACCACTTCAGACCTCCCTCTTCCTTCTCCTGCATGTGGAAGTTAGGCGGGATTGCTAAATCAACCATCGCCTTCAACAACCCGACCCAATACAAAATCCATTTGACTCCATTTTGGACTTCTGCAACAAGTCGCTTACGGAGCCAATGATGCCACTTAGTTTTGCCTCTTAACAGCAAGGCCCTATCATGCGCAAGAGAAGAAAAATAGAAAGATTCACTGGACATTTGGTGGAGTAGCCACCGCAAAGAATTGGTGGGTGTGGGAGAGGTGGGGGGAACACACCGAGAATATCAGGAAAAAATAGTCGGCATGGAGATAGACCCAACAAATACAGGGAGGAGCCAGCCGAAGGCAAGAGAACAGTCGAGGAAATGGGTATGATTAGTTTTTCTTTTTCCAGTTTATATATGTTTATAATTTATGAGGGTAAACTAAGGCCTCGTTTGGCAGCCCGTATAAGGAATCGGATAGGATAAGTAATACGGATCCGGGTGTTTGGTGCAACTATGTACTAAATAGTACCCGTATTACTTAAACTAGGCCCACATCTTTTATCCGATGTCTGCCCGGTTATTTATCCTTCCAGAAATCTCCGTATTATTTAGTCGGGTCCGCGTCCTCGCTCCATCGGTCTGGCGCATCGTTCTCTTCTCACTTCCGTTGCCATCGTTCTTCTTCCTTCTTCTCCTTTCTTCTCCTCTCTCTCCTCAAACCCACTCACCAAATCGCTCAGTCGTCAATCTCAGGTTCTTCTTCCTCCTCCTTTCTTCTTCCCTTTCTCCTTTCTTCTTCTCTGCCTTTCTCCCTCCTCTTCAGTTCCTCGTCGCGGGACCCGCACGGGTTCACGTGCCATCGATCCTGGATTTGAACTAGATCCGACTGAAACCCACGTCGTCGGAGCACAAGAATTGCCTGCATTCACCTACTGCCCAACATCGCTACAACACCGTTCAACAATATCGACAATCTAATGCAACCTCTCGATAAATTGAAAATCAAATTATGGATTAAATTTGGGAAATCAGGTATCATATAGTCACTGGGAATCTCCAGTTCATATCATTACTTCAGGTAAATGTCGTTCTCACTGGGAATCTCCAGTACGTTAAATTTGGGAAGTGTTGATAATCTGCAGTTTGCTATGGGTAACTGCCGTTCTCACTGGCCATTGATGCCAGCACCGACAATCCGCTTCTTCTGTATAGAGGGGGAAGATTTGCTTGAACTGGTAAGGAGAACTGGAGAAGGAAGTGAGGGTGTCTGGTGTCTGGGGGCTATGCGGTGGAGAAGATATGGGGAGATTTTTTATTTTTATTTGTTAAAATTTGGTTTAAATAAAGGACAAATAGAAAATAGAAAATACTATCAAAGTTCAAAATCACAAACAAGATATTTTTATTTTATTTTTTATTTTGATGCATTCGGTTGTTGTGATATTTATTTTTTCATTAGTCATCAAATTTTTTTAGTAGAAATAATATAATCCGATCTCTTATCCAGTACAGTACCAAACACATTATAAATAATACGGTTATTAATACGATACTACACCAAACGCCCGACTAATTTAGTCAGTACAGTCCGATGACAGATTATCCTATCCGACTGAAATAGTCAGTACAGTCCGAGCTGCCAAACGAAGCCTAAAGAGTTTAGTTAACAAAATATTAAAGTTGGGTTTCGAGAGAGGAAAACTTGTCCAAATAAAAATTCTCTTATTTTTAATATACCACAAAATTAATAGTGTTATTAGACCCACCACCTCAGTGTCTTATTTTTCCATCCACATGATAATCTCACCCACAATAAAAAATTAAAAAAGTGAAATGTTATTTTCCCACTCACCATTGTTTCCAAAATAACCCTAGTATTTTTTTTTAAAAATAACTTTAATACATCTTTGAATAATATTTATAAATAAATAAATAAAAACAAAAAAATGAAAGCAAATGCAAGACCTAAGACCTAGACATTCATCATGTAAGACCTAAGACCTGGACATTCATCATCTTCTTCAAACCACACGTGTCCTTCAAATCATGGCATCCATTTCCTAATATCTCTTCCTACTAATCCCAAATCTGCCAGCCCGATCTCTCTCTAGATCCCCACCCTCTATTTTCACCGAGTTCCATAACTATGGCCCAATATTCCCGGCAAACCCTAGTACTCACACCTATCGCCGCCCCACAGAGACTCGTTTCCCCAAACCACTCCTCTTCCTCCTTTTCTATCAAAGCCGCAGATCTCACCCTCTAGTCTCTTTTGCCTCCATTGAAGTTTCTCGCCCTTGTCTTGCACACACCCATTCCTTACTCCAACCTTTCCGTCAATTCTAGCCTAAATCTTTCCCGGCCTCTCTCCACCAAAGATACCACACCCAACCCATCGTTATTTATTTATTATTTAAATTTTTTTTTCAAAAGTTTAGTAGTTAATTAAATAAGAGTTTAAGAATATTAACATTTCATTAAATGGTGGGTAGGGAAATAAGACTTAGGGGTGGGAATATCAGCATTGGAAATTAATTGAATTTATACATGAGTTTGTAATATATATTATGAAAGAACAATAAACTTTATGTACGAAGAAGTTCAAGAAGATTAAAAAATCTATAAAATATATAGAATTTCATAATTACGTTCCAAAATTTTCGAAATTACTCAAAATTAAAGTTTATAATTTGAAAATTGTGATCCAATCCGATTCGGTTCCTAAATTTTAAAATGAAAATTAGAAACATCATTTTCAATCCAATCCTTCAGAAAATCACCTCTAGACCAGATTCATGGACATTCATGTTTTCATTCGTATTGGTGATTCTAAGTAAGTAAATAGAGCTTAAGACATTGTTTGACCCGAATAAAACAGAGCCCAATAGGCCCAGGTTGCAGCTCAATGCTTCCAACCCTGTAAAGCCCCAGGCGGCATTCTCTAAACCCTCTACTGTATTCTGAATCTCAACTTCTCTTCTCCTTGTAAAATCTGCACTTGTTCTTCTTCTTCTCATCCAGGTATTCCATCTTCCTTTAATTTCTTTGTCTATTTTTATTTTACTACTTGGGATTTAACTAAGCTTATAATATTGAGAAATTTCTCCTTTTTTAATGGAAAAATCGCTCTTTTGTTTTGTTTTGTTTTTTTTTTTTTCTGAAACCCATTGCAATTTTCTCTTACCCTCTTTACTGTCTGCCTAAACTCGCTTAATTTTTTGTAAATTTTACTAATTTCTAGCTTTAATTTTTTTAAGGAAGTCTAAAACCTTGTTTCATCTGTTGATTTTTCTTTTGGGGTTTTGGGGTGTTTGTGTATGTCTTTGAGGCCGACGTAGTAAAATGTTGAGTTAAATTCAGAGGAATTGGAGTTGTGGGTTTTGAGTAGGGTTTAGATCAAATATACCGGAAGTGAAGGTTATTGATTGATTTTATCTGGATTTTTAAATTTTTAATCTTTGCATTGAAGGTTGGTTGGCAAGTATGTGTCACAGACTTGAGACAATCGAGATAAGCCTCGAATGGAAATTCCCGTAACAGATTAACATTATTGTGGGATATATTCTGCATTTGAGAGTCATTAGGAAGTGGGTTCCAATGATTTGGTTATTCCACCGTACCTGTTCATTGTAATCTTCATGGAGGAAGGTTTCTGCTGTAATGGGTTTTCGAGATTAAAACGAAGATAAAAGATGGTCCTTTCGTTACTGATGTTTTCGTACAAGTGTAATAGTTGTTGAGGGTGTTGATTGGATGGTGAAAACAAACTTAGCTTCTTCTCCGTGAGTTAATGTTCTTTATTTGAATTACTTCCTTTTGGTTAGTGAAGTGTTTTTTTTTTTTTTTTTTTTAAATTTACTTCCGTTTGGTTAGTGAACTGTAGGCATGAGCAATGATATAGAATAGCCATTTTGTTGCTGAAACAAAGGTATTATGCAATAATTTATGGAACTTTGCAGTTTGGTTGTTATCACGTTTAAATTTTAGACAGTGATTACTTTAGCTACTATTTGTTTCTTGTTATCTATGGCGTTTCCTAAGTTGGTTATTGTGAAGTTCTAACAGATGGAGTACGTGAGCCCAGAAGGTCTTCGCTTAGATGGTCGGCGGCCCATGGAAGTATTTTTCCATCTCTCAATTTTCCATTGTGTTGAATCATCACCAGTATAAAGTTTCAATTAGTTTATAAAATATTTTTTTTCTGTGATCCCAGATGAGACAAATCCGAGGAGAGATTGGTGTTGTGGAAAAAGCCGATGGGTTCTAATTACTAAAACCTTGATTCTTCTTTTCTAATCTTTGTAATTTTTTTTTTTAAAGTTGATCTTTCATATCAAATTTCAGTTCTGCTGTGTTTGAGATGGGGAACACCAAAGTCATTGCTGCAGTGTATGGCCCTCGAGAGGTTAGCTAATTCTTTTTTCTTCATTCTATTATTTCGAGCTAAAATTTTAATGAACTTGTGCGTGGTACTCATTATTATTTAAAATGTCTTGTCCGATTTTCAATTTAAATATACTTTTGTTTTCTAGGTCCAAAATAGGAGCCAGCAGATGAATGACAAGGCACTGGTAATAGTTCATCTAATTCTCTGTGTATTAAATTTATCTGTGTTGTGGTGAATATGATAAACGGAACAGGCATGTATTATATTCGTAAATGTAATGTCATTAGCCATTGTTAATAAGTTTAGGTGCGGTGTGAGTACACCATGGCAAATTTTAGTACTGGAGATCGCATGAGGAAACCAAAGGGTGATAGGTGATATATTCTATTCTCTTTCATTTTCATACATACATGTTGGATCATCTTCAATTTAAAATTTAACATAAGAGTGTTGTATCCATAACTAAATTAAACTATATAACTAAAATGTACATTTTTATGCTCTCAGACGATCCACAGAGATTTCTCTTGTTATTCGGCAAACCATGGAAGCATGCATTATGACACATTTAATGCCTCGGACTCAGGTTCCACTGATGCATCTTGGGAACTTTTCTTCCATGAATGTCTAGTTTGTTCTTTATTGAGCCTTGTATCCGTTTGTTGCAGATTGATATTTTTGTGCAAGTTCTCCAAGCAGATGGAGGTAAATCCCGGTGCCTCGTTGCAGTCATAGGTCCTATATGATAATGTACTTTTGGATTATGTAATAAATCAATGCTGCCCTGTTTCCTTCTATGTGTGTGTGCATATTTGGTCCTGTTTCATTCAAGGTATTTGTAGATCCAGGCTTATTTTCTGAAAAACTGAAGCCTCCTCTATTCATTTCATGTACAGGGTACTATGAACCACTTTTATTTGAATTTAAAGTTGTTAGTTTTTTAACTACTATTGAGGTAGGTCATGTTTGAGGGTCAAACTACGCTGCAGGCAGTACGTTAATAGTTATTGCTTTTGTTGCATCTTGTTTTAATAGAATATGTGATCGATAGTGTTCACAAAGCACCATGGTTGTCCCTGTTATCTGTGCTTCGGTCATTATGTTAACTATTTTGCAAAGACTACTGGATTTCAACAGGTTACTTCACTGTTTTACTTAAAGAATAGAAAGATCTATCCTCGTGTTTGATTTTTATTTTATTTTATTTTATATTTGGCAGGAACTAGATCTGCATGTATCAATGCTGCAACCCTGGCCCTTTCAGATGCTGGAATTCCAATGCGCGATCTTGTTACTTCTTGTAGTGCCGGTTACCTTAATAGCACACCTCTACTTGGTAAATTTTTACGTTACTTTATGCTTGTACAGCTCCTACAATGCCATTGTACTAATATGATATTGTAATTCTCATGTGAGCTTATTGTCGCTGGCTTGTCAGATTTAAACTATGTAGAAGATAGTGCTGGAGGTGCTGATGTCACTTTAGGTATTATGCCGAAGTTGGACAAAGTGACTCTTCTTCAGGTAATCTGTCGTATGCGTTTCGCAATATATTCTCACAAGCTTAAGTTACAATTATTGTGGTAGTTGGCATCTACAATGTCTTCTCTAGCGCGTTTTGTAAACCACTTATTCGTGGTGATCTTTGATGCAGATGGATGCTAAATTACCATTGGATATTTTTGAAAATGTAATGCAACTTGCAATTGAAGGCTGCAAGGCGGTTGCAACATATATTCGAGAAGTAAGCATCTTTTTGCTTATTTTCCGCCCCTCCAGTGATAAGTTCTGCCGTGTCATGAGGCCTCTGTTTGAATGACAGGTATTACTAGAGAATACAAAGCAATTGGAGTATCGACGAGGCACCTAGTTTCAAATCATGGTAAGGCCATGTACATCGTTTGCTAATTGTTTTGGAAATTTGATACGTTTTAACAGTCACGGACAGTCACCCACTTACTCCGGTTTCAAGGTTTTATTTTCTATCCACCTGTAGATTTGTGGTTGTTCGTATGGAGTTCGAGGCGGCTGTAACATGAAGACGGTGTTTGATGGAGGAACAAGGCTTAAAATTAATGGGAACTTTAACGAAAAGCACCTGGTACTGTTCACTTTAACGAAAAACCACATTTTTACACTAAAAAGTCAATCCTATTACTATTTACTTTACCCTTTATTTTGTCCTTATTATTAAAACTCAAAGTTTTCAAGCTCTTTTCATTAGTTTTTCTTTAAAATTAAGCATACTCGAGCTGTTTTTAGATTCTAAAAATTGTATTTGTAACATCCACAATATGGGCTCTTATTGTAAATGAATATCCTGACTAAAAGATTTTATATCAAAGAAGATACATGTAACCAAGGAAGTCTATAACTAGGGTGACCCTCATTCAGAAAATGTTCTCCTGTTCTCGAAAAAATACATGATCACTCACAATCAGATTGGATATTAAAGTGGAGAACGAATAGATATGATTTTTAATATTTTAATTTCAACGATTTATTATGCTACTTGCATAAAATAAGCTACCGTTACCACTGTGCTTCCCTAGCTTTTTATTTTTTCCTAATTTAGGGAATTTTCATTTGAACCCATGTAACATCTTTCCACATCCAGCTTACTCTTTACGGAAGAAGATCTTTTCTGGATCCACTTTGTGGGGATCTTAGGGATCCCCACGTCCTAGCTGTTCATCGTACATTGTGTGGTTAGTTTTTATCAGATATTATTTGTGTTTAATTTTAAATAAAAAAGGTCAAATGACTTCCGACATTACGATACATGATGAATGACTAAGATGTGAGGATCTCTAGATGGGATTCAATCTCACTCTTTACACCAATATTATTTGTAATTAAATTGTTAATATTTATTTAAACCCAAATTTACTACCTAACCACCCTCACAAATCCAATTCAAAAATGTTAAATTTATTTTTACACCCATTTAAAATATAAAAGATCAAAATCAAATGAAAAGAGCTGGCATGCGAAAACAATGACACAAAGTAAGTAGCTGTTGTTAGTTTGGCTAATTAGAATTTAGATTGCAGAGCAAAGACCAATATTATCAGTATGATATTATACAGACGCACACATGAAAAAAATAATTAATCAATGTTGTCTATTATCTAACTATTATAATCTTCAACTCTCATTAGGTAGTAGCAGTTGGATATGTAATTCAATAAAAATGAAGCACAATGTTACGGTCGTGTTATGTAATTAAGAAGTAGAAGACTTGGTAATGGTGTTCAAAAAGAACAAGAAAGGTTTTTTTAGCCAAAATGATCCCTAAGATTTGTATAACTCATCACTTTGGTCCCTAAGATTTAAAATCAATATTAGTGGTCTCTTAGTTTGTCTATCATCAATTATTTTGGTCATTCCCTAAAAAATTAAGGACCAAATGACAAAAATACCCTCAATTTAATAAACAATGGGCCGAAATGATTTGACAAAAATTGATTATGGACCACTTCTATTAATTTCAAATTTCAATGATCACTTCTATATGAAAGTGTCTTAGGGTTTTTGCCAGAACAGAACGTGGGAGAAAAATTATGTAACGGTTATTTTTCTTGTAATTTTATCATGTACTTGATGGTAATTATGTAACAGGGTAACAAAGACATTTCACATTTAAAGTAAGTTGAGTATAAAAAGAGGTTATTTGGGTTCAAATTAAATTTTCCGAAAATTTAAGGGGAAGAGATGCTACCTCAACCCAGTGCCAGAGCATACAACAAATTTCTTTGAGGATTTATAGAGGAGGTCTACAAATTGCTCACCAAAATGGATTGTCAACAAGGGGACTTGAACCTAGGTCTTTTTCTAGTGAAGAGAACGTTCTTTAGCAACTCAACCAATTTTCGTTGGCAATGATATTGATACTTTTAACCTAATTAAGAGGAGAAAAAGATTTGAACTCGAGACGTAATAAGTTGAAAATGAAAATTCCATCCACTAACAATTCACCACTTGCTACCCTATAAAGATGTTAATTACTGTAACTAAGTATGTAAATGGTGTTTTTTTTTTGGGATACTTTGGATACGGTCCCTAACTATCAATATTCTTTGATTGAAACCTTGTTAGTTTTTAGTTTTTGATTGAGGTCTCTGACATTAATGTAATAATGTAAGTTACTATATTTTTTAAATTAAAAATTAAAAATTGAAAATTGTAATTGTTTATATTAATGAGATTTTAAATAAAACCCATAATTTATGGGATTAAAAATAATAAAATATAAATTATACTCTCTATTATATTGTGTGTGTATACATATATGTATGGGTACATTAACCAAAATTAACAAAAAAAGTTATTGTACCAAAACATGGATACATTCTCAAATCAATGAAAAAGAATGTACCCATATAAGTTTAAACATGGATTAAAAAATTTGAATGGATTTTATATTAAAAAAGGGTACATTTTACATATAACAAATTGATATATATGAGAATGGGTACATTGATGATTAAAAAAATTGAAAAATTATATGAATGGGTACATTTAAGATTAAAAAATTGAGAATCTTTATATATATATATATATATATATATATATATATATATATATATATATATATATATATATATATATAACTAATAGGTACAAACTTAATTTAATTTAATTTTTTATTATTTTGAAAATGTTTGAATTGAAAATTAATTAGAAGTTTAATAGAGGTGTGAGTATTAAACCCTAAATTAATTACTAATTTTTATATTAAAAAATTATATAATAAACATGTAAATTCATTATCACATTAATGCTAGGGACTTGAATCAAAATTTGAGAACTAATAAGGTCTTAGTCAATGAACAGTAAGAACTAGGGACCGGATACTAATTTTTCCTTTTTTTTTTTTAACGCTTTGGGCATCTTGTGTCCTCAAGTTGATTGATGAGCCGAAAAAAAAAGAAGGAAAAAGATTAAACTTCTATTATTTCAAAATTTAAATCCTAATAAAGTGACCAAACCTAGGAATCCAACTGCTTATTGTTTGATTCCACGGTTAATTGCAGGACCCCTTTTGTTAGAGGATAAATACCCACAAATTCGAGGTGCTTTTACCAAGTACAAGCATTTGGACCCTCAGGTATGGTATTTTTGGCTTGCTTGAAAATATTTTTAGAAAGATACGCAATTTGGTCATAAACACTTAGACGAAAATGCTTCATGTCAAATATTTAGAAGTTAAATCTCAAGTACTTTTTTGAAAAATATTTAGAAATGCCTCCTCAAGAACTTAAAAGAGCTTCATGAAATAATAAAAACCTTGCAGATGATAACCCTTAACAATTCTACGTTTTCTTCCAAAAGTTGTCAAAATGCTTTTGAATATTTCAAATCATTTTAAAAACAGACCTTATACATTGTGGAAAGGATCAAGAGATTTTTGTATTTTGGGAACACCATAGTTAGTCATATTAATTTGGATGACCAATATTACATGTAAGACCAAACCTAACCTTGGGCTAAATACTATTTTTTAGGTTTTCTTCCAAAAGTTGTTAAAAATGCTTTTGAATATTTCAAATCATTTTTAAAAAGACCTTATACATTGTGGAAAGGATCAAGAGATTTTTGTTTTTTGGGAACACCATAGTCATATTAATTTGGCTGACCAATATTATGTGAAAGACCAAACCCAATCCTGGGCTAAATACTATTTTTTAGATTTTATTCCAAAAGTTGTTAAAAATGCGTTTGAATATTTCAAATCATTTTAAAAAAGACCTTTGTGGAAAGGATCAAGAGATTTTTGTTTTTTGGGAACACCATAGTTAATCATATTAATTTGTTTAACCAATATTATGTGTAAGACCAAACCCAACCTAGACTAAATACTATTTTTTAGGTTTTCTTCCAAAAGTTGTTAAAAATGCTTTTGAATATTTCAAATCATTTTAAAAAAGACCTTATACATTGTGGAAAGGATCAAGAGATTTTTGTTTCTTGGGAACACCATAGTTAATCATATTAATTTGGCTGACCAATATTACGTGTAAGACCAAACCCAACCCTGAGCTAAATACTATTTTTTAGGTTTTACGAGAAAATATGCATACGCGTTGCTGCAGGAACCTGTTGTTTCAAGTGTAATCGGATGAATAAACACATTTAAGTTGAATAAATTCAACACAATTATAAACAAATAGAGGGATACATGAATGAATGGGGTCGATAAGATAAGCAGATTTTTTTGTATATACATTCAAGTGAGCTGATATATAAACACATTGTACAATAAGTGAGAAGAAACTGAACGTATTTGATTAGAAAGAGATGGTTTCCAAAAAAGTTTTGTTTCCTTAAGAAACAAACAAACTTGTAGTTCACAAATAAAATTTTAGTTACCAAATCAAAAAAAAAATGTGACTCTCTATATGGCTTTCTTACTACACAAAAATATCCCTTAGTTAAAGCATGCCACACATCATCACATTGCTATTATATGAAGTATATTTCTCAGTGGCAATTTGACCATCGTTGTGCATGTCATGTCTACTCTATGCAACTTAATATATAAAATTTAATCAGCCTCAAACAGTCTCCAAAGCATCTACAAACCATTAACATTATTTCCCCAATTTTATTTCCCAATTTTATCAAATGCTGCATAAACAATCACAATTTACTCCCTTACAATTTCCACCTAACTCCGAACAAACAATATTGATAAAGGTTGTACCCAGTGCACAAGACTCCCGCTTTATGCAGGGTCTGGGAGAGGTGAATGTCGGCTAGCCGTACCCCCATTTATGGAGAGGCTGCTCCCAAGTCTTGAACCCGAGATCTACCGCTCATGGGCGAAGGCACTTGCCATCACACCTAACTCCGAACAAACAATATTGATAAGAAAAAAAAAAGTTCCTATGCAAACAAATTCTTCTAGATGTCCAACCTAATCCATATATGGGAAGGCAAGCAATCGGACGAGCAGTCAGACCAAGCAAAATAAATTTTACAATTTATCAAAACAGCAACTGATTCTCCCGAAGAAAACGCACACACATACCAACATATTATTCATCATATTCTAAGCTTTCATTTTCGTTCTATCTCTTTTGTTATCTAAACTTATAATTATCAAAACAACAATAGAATCATAGAGAAACTTTCAATCATTTATCAAAACTGAATTAATTAAACTTCTGCTCAGCAGTCCGTTAATTTTAATTGCAACTCTCATTCTAAAATTTTAAAATTTTGCATTTGAATAATCAAATGCACTTACACATTACATTCCTTTTATTGGTTCTTGACAAAATACATTTTAGGATTGATGTTACAATAATATCATTGCAAACATGAATCGCGATAGATATAGAAACCAAACTTGCACACAAATGTTTGACTGAATTCAGAACCACTTAATTCAACATAAAAAAATTACATCACATGCTTGCTCCCCTTCTGCTCTCGCATCGTCGGCTCCACTTCTAAATGATTAATGAAGTCCTAAAAACAGAACAAAAAACGTTTACCAATCCAACATTTCAACACATGGTTTTGGCAGGTATAACATTTCAACATAAGCATGATATAGAAAGACAGAAATCCACATGTCACTTTGTTTTTTCAGAACCAACAAAAGGGGCAACTATAAGAGAATGTAACCAATTTTAAAGAGTAAATAAGTCTCCCAATAAAGGAGAACAATGTCGGCGGTAGACCAAGAGTAAGTACAACCCAACTGCAGCAACAAAAACACAATTGACTTTCACACTACAAAAATAAATAATAAAAAAACACATACTTGCACCCAATGCAATGTTTTTTTTCTTTCTGTGCAGTATAAGAATAAAAAAGGATAACATTCCCCTGAAACCAAATTCATCCCCCAATTTCTTGCAACAAAGAGGGAGACCAACCTTGTGTTCTTGGAGAACAGTACAACAATTAGACACAACCAGACTGATCCAAGTTCCCGCTATGATAATGAAAAATTAAAATTAATAAAATAGCTCAAATCATATCACAGTATGTCACAAAGTACACCATTGGATAATCAATAAATTTAACAAAAATGGATTCAACTCGCTCCAAGGTAAGCAAGCTTATTAATCATTTTGTCATAGTAGTAATTGAACTTGAAATTCCCCTCTAACGTGATCAACCTTTTTTTATCCACAATTAAAAACGGAAAAGCAAAGGGTTAAGACAATCAAAACTAATGGAAATTTTGATATTGTTTTAACATTAACTCAGGTTGATTTTGTTCACCAGCATTAATAAAACAATTAAATTAGATGTAAGCCAAGTAACTTAGAAGTTAACCATATGAAAAAAGCAATGACAATCAAACTAACCTCTTCTTTTCATATGAAGTATAATCTGTTCTCTATTTTGCCTTTGTGAAGAATGCACTTTGCACTCCCTACACACAAAATAGCATACATTGAAAATGCCTAGTAACATTATAAAAACTATAAATATATAGTACTGCATATGTATCATATACTATATTGTATACGTATTTGGACATAAGGTATAAAGATTTACTAACATAATTAAGCTTAAATTTAACAAAAGAAGTAATTACAAATTGAAATCAAACGATACTATAGTTAATTCTGACTAAATTTTACAAATAGTATTATAAATTGTTAAAAAAATAACACCATTAAAAAAACTCACTACTTAAATCTGCAATTCTATTAAAAACACATCACTAAAAATTAACTCCAAGGAAAGGGGATTAACAAATTATACCTTTTTAAGAGTTGTAATTGTTTTATCTATATGTTGAGCTTGACCCACTGGATTTGAATCCTCAATTGACTTAGGGACAGGCACGAAGTCTAAGGTTAAACATATGGTAAAAATTACACTGGATCAAGGCATGATTAGAGTTGATGGATGCAATATGGAATATAAGTTTTTGGAGAGAGAGACAACCAAACTTCACACTGGATCATATTTTTTAGAGATAGAGAGAGTTCTACTTTTCAACAGCGGAGAGAACAAATTCAAGCTTGGGCATAAAAAGAAAAAATAGAAGCTTCATAGCACAATAATTAACCACAATCCTCTGTTTTTCTAAGTGCAAATAGAAAAAAGGAATCAAAATATTCAACACAAAATCTTCACATTAGCTCAAAAACTATATTATTTCCAGAGGTTTCCAATTTCCCAGCACGGAACGACAAACATAAAAGCATTAAAAATATATAATTGCAAAAAAAAAAATAACAATTCCAAGAAACTAAATGCAAAGTTAGCCAGATCTGCACAGTAACACAAACCCATTACTTGAAATTAAGAGCATTGCGGCTCACCCTGAAAACACCCATTTTGCGTGAGGAAGAGAAGCGATGTTGCTCTGGCTGCTGAGTGCTGCTGGCTCCAAAGCAGTTTGTCTTCCAAAACTTTATAAGAGCAAGTCCAACCCTTTAAAGCCACTGTAAATCGCCATGGATTTACATCATTCTGCTTGCCTAAAAAAAGCAAACAAAAAAAGAAAAAAATGGGAAGTATAAAATTCAAATGACCCTTGATGAACATAACCCAGAAATTTTCCTTGTATTCCATAAATGCAATAAAACAAAAGTCAGTGTCTCCATTTTCCAAACAACCAAGCAAGCAAGCAACAAACTTCGAAAACCCTAATTCGAACCAATTTAGAACTATAACCAAGTAAACCACTTAATAAAAAAAAACCCACTAATTTTCTCAAAAACCCAACAAATTTAAAGGATACAGATGATAAATCCCCGTAAATTCCCAAATTTGAAAACCAGAAGATAAAAAAAAGGCAAAGAGGCTTATCTTTATTCACTAATCGGACACTAACAGAAAAAACTCTAATTCATATTATTCAGATTACAAATACACAGGGACCATATAGCTAATAATGCTAGACAATTTGTCCCTAATCCAACACAAAAATTGTTCTGGTTATACATACGATACCCGCCTAAATATCAACCAATTCCAAATTAAAATGGAAAATGAAACGGAGCAACATAAATTGAATACAATTTGGGGAAATTTTGGGGAAAATTATCTCACCTGGAGCTCCGAATCTCCAAGAGGTCCCGATCCGAGCAGGCTCCGAATTGGGTTGCTGAAGATGGTGATCAAGGAAGGGTTTTAGAGGTGGGTTTGATCAGATCAAAGCCGAAGCCATTAGGTTTGGGGGGAGAGGAACACAGAGCCACTGTGAGAGAGAGAGAGCATGCGTTGTCTTTTTCTTCTATCCAGCCACTCGATCGCAGTTCCTTCACAAAAATTATATGCATGTGTTAGTTTTTCAAGTTCCAGTTTTGCAGTCACCTAATCGATCATAACACCATTTGCAAATATGACAAACATAAACAATTAAGTCAGCAACATGATATGCCATCCCTTTCATATTGCAATTATATAAAGAAAAAAAGAAATGAACCAAAATAAAATTATACTATAATCCCATTATATGAAGGCCAAACTCTTGAGTTGGGGTTGGTGGCCGTTGACCACATCATCGCCTCCATTTGAGAGAAAAGAGTTTGTTTGGCTCTTTTGTCCAATTATTTACTCTAACCGTATTTAAATGAAGAAGGACAACACCTATGTTGCTCCATTCTTGTGATCTAAATTTGAAGACGGCCCATTGGGAGGGGCAGTTATAAGTGTCATCCTTTTTGTTTCTCCTATCCCTGGATTGTCAACAAAAAAAAACATCAAACGAAGTGCAATACAATCCAATTTAATGATCACAAAATTTGAGCTCCAAACAAAGTCACAGGTCAGCAATCACCTAATCGATCATAACACCATTCACAAATATGAAAAACATAAACAATTAAGTCAGCAACATGATATGTCATCCCCTTCATATAAACACAGATTGCAATTCATATACGCCACATTATTTACAAACAATTACAAATCAAGAAACAATTAAATCATCATCATGAATTACAATGTAATATCAACACCATCAATTAGAAGAGACAAAGCTACATGGCAATAAACATACAGAGAGGAACTGCTTCAGATCCTTCCCAAAAGTAATCTTCGGCAGGATAACAAAAGAGCGGTTGATCTCTGATCTAATTGCAGACGCAATCTGAAGAATCGACTTCTATGGAATTTGAACTTGTGAAATGTGGGGTGGATACCTGAATGTAACAAATTGGTGGTAAGTGAATAATTCCATACTTTTGAAATTTAGATCATACGCCTGAACGCAAACAGAAGAATTAAACAAAGAATCGAAGGCATATGCAATCTAATTAGACAAATAAGTGAACTTTCCCATGCCAAAATCCGAAAGGCCAACAGAAATCTCTCATTACAGGACGTAATACATAACTTAAAAGACAAAACTTAAAACTAATTAAAATTAGGTGAACCAATTGAAGAGAACATAACCCTTGTAACCAATCCGGAAAAGATGCTTTTAAATCCCAGAAAAAAAAATTATGAGGAGTTTTTAAAAAAACCATCATTTCAATTATTTTGCCGTCTTACATTTGGGAATAAACAGAAAATATAACTAAAAATGCCAATTTTCTCATAAAGCTACAACTATTTTAACAAATTTCCATCACTCAACACTGAAAAATGAGAATCACGAAGCAACGAAGAACGGAGCACGCTAGAATTGAAACATTAAAAACAACATGTACCCATTTCAAAGACCAAAAATCCTGCAAGGACAAAAAAAAATCCGAGAAAATCAGTACATCAGTACTCCCTGCAAAACCCCAAAATTAGAAAATTAGAAAAAGAACCCAAATCAGTGGCATGGTCCTCGTTCCCCATGCCTTAATAGACTCTGAAACTTTTGATTCTGTCTCGGCCTAAATGCAGTTACTTATCTTATTACTTGGATTATTCTATTTCTATTGGCATCAAAATTGAAGAAACACAAAGTTAATCCCTAAAATAAACACAAAATCCAAATAAAAACAATAGGTGGTTGTGGAATCAGAAACCCTAGGGGTGCAGAACATTACCCACTGTCGTCGAGAACGATAACCTTGAGCAACGTTCGTATGCACAATGACATGGCGGATGAATTTAAACTGATATGAATCGGAAAAAAAAAGCCGAAAAATCAACTTTTTGGACAGTGCCAAGGCGATTGACTGGTTGATGTTTTTGAATTTTTCCTTTTGTTTTCTCTTTTCTCTTTCCAAACTTTTAATCCGGGCCGTCCGATCTTAACCCTAGATGGGCATTCCCATCATTAAATTGAGGTAAGCCCAGCAAACACAGCCCAAACGGAACTAACCCAGCCACCTTCACCCTAGTGGCAATTTTGTAAATAAACTGAAATGTCTTACAAAACACTGTTCATTTGTACAGTGCAATTTCAAAGCCTTCTTTAGACTAAAGTAATTCCTCCCCTAGGTTTGGAATCTCTTCAAATCCGCGTGGATCAGAAGAGATCTTTCTTCCAGTAGCTATTAAAGAAATCATGTCTTTCTTCACGTGGATGAAAGCGTGCATCCAAAAAGCCATTCAATTTGGATGAAAGTATTCATCCAAATTTCCATATCTGTTCGTTAGATAGAAACTGATGTAGTTTATTAAAAGACATCTTTCTTCCAGTAGTTTCTAAAGAATTCACGTCTTTCTTTATGTAGCTGTTAAGCGAAGACTTATATCTATTCCCTTTTTTAGCACAAAGATATACATCTTTCTTCCGGCTTGAAGAGTAGTTGTACTTCTTCCTTCCGCACAAAGAGTTATACCCTTCCAGCAATTGGCACATACAATGTTTTCAAGCCCAAATAATATATTTCAATACTCAGATCATCACAACTTTAATAATATGATTTTCGTAACGTATATATATTTTGAAATATCCCCATAGTTAGCTATTGAAATTTATTTTTACCGATAATTACTAACTTTTTTTTTTTTTTTCTTTTGAGAAGAGAAATGATAGTGGTTTTATTAGAATTGGAAAAAGCTCATACAGTTTCTAAAAGGGCGTCTAGAATCAAATTCAAAGATTCCTCAAACCAACAAAAAACAAAGTTCGAATAAGTAGCCAACTTGACCATACGGTGTGCCGCTACATTGGCGGATCGACCAACATAGCAAATTTGCGAAGCTTCAAATCCCTGCAAGCTAACTCTGATGTCCTCCACTAATAAATCCATGGGAGAAGACCCCTGCTTAAGACTACAATAGCTTGAACAACTTGCAAAGTATCACTCTCAAAATAATCCTTGGCAAATTCCATTGCATAGCCCAACAAACACCATTACGAACAGCAATCAATTATACCATTGTGGGATTTGATGCAGGGGATATTTGACGAACAAAACCTCCAGCATAGTTACCTGCTTCGGCTCGAAATACCCCACCTACGCCTCCCAGATTCGTAGCAACAATTAAAGAACCATCCACATTAATCTTTATCCACCCAGGTGGAGGGGGACACCAGAAGGACGATGCTTGTATAGGTCGAGATTGGAATGTAGGCTTATCCTTGGTGAATTCATCAAGGTGCAGTTTGGTTAAATGACTTACCAAAGCCGGATTCTCAACTTTGGCATCCCATAGCAGAGAGTTTCTTGCACGCCAAATCGAATGAATGAGTATTAGGAATAAATCCAGCTAACTAGTAGGGAAGAAACACACAAAGACACCCAATCACACACAGAGGAATACACCAGAGGCCTTGGACCCAAATTCAAATGAGAGGAGAAATATGCCGCTCGGGCAAATGGGCAATCACTAAACACATGTAGCACCAATTCAGAAGAGGAACTACAAAGAATACAAATATTGTCCACCGCCACCCCTTTTTCTCCAAATTAGTGCGAATAGGTAGAATGTTGAGGCAAGCCGTCCAAATGGACATTTTCGCCCTAACTACCAGGGAGATTAGCTTTCCACCGTAATTCTAGCTAGCTCAGTTTTTCAAAATATATAATGTTCTTAAAAAAAGTGAGAATTCAAGACTAAAGCAAACAATTTTACATCTTGAAATATTCCAAAAATTTCCAATAAAGATGACACTAGAGTTTCTAATTTTATATCTTCAGTTTTACATCCTTGCATTGAAGTTGAACCAATCGATTGCAATTAGTCATTTAATGAGAAATTAAGATGTCTTATTGCATAATTAATCAATTATTTGTTTACTTTTAAGACATTAAATGCATGGACTATAAACAAGAGAGACCACATTGTTTGAAGGATAATACTTGGGTACTCACAAGGGAGGATGATTCTCTCCCCTCATATTCCCATCCCCTTACCTCCCCTCCTCTCACATATTGTTTTTTTGTCTTATAGTCTCTATAAAAAAAATCAATATAAGATGTTGACGTGACTAAATCGTAACCGTTCAAATAGGAGGGAAGAGAAGGAAAGAAAGATTAGGAGGGGAGATAATCCTCCTGCACTCACAAGGGAGTAGCCAAAATACCAACCAAATGACATGGATCAATAAGAATTTAACACATGTAATTTTTTTCAAAAAAGAACCAAACATCGTTCACGCTTAGAAGCCCAAAGGTTACCGGCGTCTTTTCCCAATGATGTAGTACTTCCCTATGAGTATCCAAGTATTATCCTTGTTTGACCATATTCATGTACACATAAAATGACATTTGACACATGTAACCAACATTTAATGAGATAAACTTATTAATAGAATGATTTTCACACACACTTTTTCGGGAGCATTTTTGCTCACCACCATTCAACGTGGTGTATGCTCACCACCTTATTTAGTACCGTTAGATGAGTTTGAATTTCGAGATTCGTGTAGTGGATAAACACAAATTTCAAAATTCAAACTCATCTAAAGGGTGGTGAGCATACATCACACTAAATGGTGGTGAGCAAAAATGCCCTCCACTTTTTCTTTCTAGTCATTGGTTTGAATAAGACAAATAGATTCATAGTCAAGATTAAATATAAGTGGGTACTAATAGGCTAAAAAGGGTGTGCGTTTTTCATTTCTCACTTATTCACATCATATAATACATGAATGTGGTAAAAAAATATGTGATACCACTAGCAGTTTCCTTTTAAAATTTGACCAGAAACGGACTATTTATGGAGGCTTGATACTTTCGCTTATTCGACATGCACAAGGAAAGCCATGGCGGCTTCAACTATGAAACTAACGCTCTTCTTACTCCCTTTGTTCTTCACCTTCTCCCTAATAATCTCAAGCCACCACCCACTAGATCCTTTAACCCCATCTGAATTCAAAAAGGTCCGAACCATAGTAAAAAAATCATACCCATCTGGCCTCAAACACAACCTAACCTTTCAATACATAGGTTTAGACGAGCCAGACAAACCAGTCCTCCAATCATGGCTTTCATCAAAAACCAAATCAAACCCCCCTCCTCGACGAGCCTTTGTCATCGCACGCCTCCACAAAGAAACCCACGAGCTCGTGGTCGATTTATCCAATCGTTACATAATTTCCGATAAAGTTTACGGTGGAAATGATGGTTACCCTATGCTCACCAACGACGAACAAACAGCGGCAAGTGCACTTCCGTTTTCCTATCAACCATTTATCGATTCGATTAAGAAGAGGGAGCTTAACTTGTCCGAGGTTGTTTGTACCACGTTTACAGTTGGGTGGTTTGGGGAGAAGCATAGTAGAAGAGCAATTAAAATTCTGTGTTTTTATAAAGAGGGCACGGCTAATGTGTACATGAGGCCCTTGGAGGGAGTATCTTTGTTGGTTGATCTTGATGAAATGAAAATAGTGGAGTATTATGACAGGTCTAGGCTTCCGATGCCGAAGGCTGAAGGAACGGAGTATCGGCTGTCAAAGCAGAAGCCGCCATTTGGTCCTCCGCTGAATGGTTTTGTCATCGAGCAACCGAACGGACCCGGGTTCAAAATCGACGGGCACAAAATAAGGTTAGCTTTACGTGAATTTACTTTAAGAGAAATGTGTGATCACAAGAAATTCCGCACAGAGGTTGATTATTATCTTCATTTCAACAAACCATTTTTACGTTTAACACATCCTCTTAATTCTGTTAGTACTTGTTCAATTCAGACTTGTGACTGCAAAGAAACCCCAACTTATAAAGACTAAAAAAAGGTATATAAAAGAGAAAAACCTTGCATAAATGATTTCCATAAAAATAAAATAAAACACCCCAACTTATGATAATGAAGGTGAACCGGAAAATGAGTATGGGTCAGTTAGCCTCAATTAATTAAGTGTTAGGTTTGCTTTCATAAAACCAACAAAAAGAACCGTCTCCAAAAAGAACAGTTTTCAAGTATTTTTTCAAGATTTACTTGCATTTTTGTAAAGGATTGATACCAAAAATATTTTCACCAAAAACGCTTTCAACAATTTTAAAAGCATTATTCTTGACTTTAGTTGACTAGTTGGTTTGTCCCCCAGAATTTTCATATGACAACAAACTTGAACGATAAATATTCCACAAATTAGGCGTAGAATTGTCATTAGACATTACAAATTAAAATTTGCAACCTTGAGTCTTGACTATGTAATCACAAGACAAATGCCGGCAATAACCTGGCTAATGTATACGTGTGTTGTACATCTTTGTCAACTGGTGAGTCCTTGACCTAATGGACTTGAAGATTGAAGCTCATTGTCTTGTTAGGTGCCGCATGGTATTGAATTGTTGATTTTAAAATATGGAATTACTGACTCGAAAATAAGGAAAACGATGGATCCATCTGGAGTACTATGGTCATATATTAATGAGTAATGCTAGGGAGATCAAATTTTTTAAACCAAATTTGCAAACTAAATGATGTGGTTGAAGATGATTGGATTATTAATTAAGTGTCGATTAACGTGCTTGTTTCTTATTTATGACACATCATTTGATTTGCATTTTGATTTAAAAAATTTAGTCTTCCTATCATTACTCTATATTAATGCATAAAGTATGAATCCATCTGGACCATTATTGTGCCGCTAAGTTAAGCTTCACCAGTGTTTGATTTTCCCCCTTCCTCCAATGCAAGGCTTAAAATTTAGAAATTGGAGTATTGATCTGAACTTGACCCAACTGAAATTTTGGTTCATAATTTAAAATTTTATAATTAAACGTCTCTAAATTCGTCACAATGTGGAGTTATAGTTCTTTTGCATAACATTGTTCAAATTTTTGTCTAAAATAAAGGATTACAAGGAAAAAAAATAAGAGATGAAAATTTTAACTAAGTTACAAAAGACAGATCATTGATCTATATTGTGACAAGCTCAGAGACCATGACTCACAAATTTTTAGTTTATAAACCAAAACTCTAATTGAATCAAAATTCAGAAGCCAATACTCCATTTTTTCTCATCAGAATATGTGATCGTGATAACCAACACTAACAATAATTTTTTCGTATTTTAAAACATAAGAAGTAAAACAAAAAACAAAGAACATGGAGGTCGAGACTATACTATTAATTTTTGAGGTATTCATCAATTTCCCCCCTGAACTTGTGACTATTGGCCAATTTCCCCCCTCAACTTTAATTTGGCCAATTTCCCCCCCAACTCTCATAATTAGTCAATTTGCACCCTACTGTTAATTTTTTAATTTGATCATAATTAAACAAGTGTGTGTAAGAAACTAAATAAGATGTATGTTAATCATTTTCCTATGTCTTTATCCTATTACAAATAGATTAAAATTTAGAATTTTACAATTTATCATAGATAGTATTATTACTCATAATAAATCAGTATGGAGTAATTTTATTTGATTTTTTACTATACAAAATTGATAATGAAAAGGATTGATGTGTACATTTTTGTATGTGAATACAATTTTCTTTATAAAAGTGAAAGCTAAGTTCAAGTAAATTGCGGAGAATCGAGCTTTAGTGCAAAAATGGCTAGTCAATTCATAATTTTCGACTCCTTATTAAGAATAACCCATTTTATTGAAATAGGTCTGATCCATGAGTTTAGGATTATTATTTCTTCTTCTACATGCTTTAAATCCGATTCATAACTTTTTCTTATAATCAACCCATATCACATACTAATTGTATTATGTTTTTGTACATTTTACCCTATATTATGCAGGTGAGTTTATGTTAATTTTAGTACTTTGTTGGAAGTTATTAGAAAGATTGAAAGAAAAAAAAAATAGATGGAAAATTTAAAAAAAATAACAGTAGGGTGCAAATTGACTAATTATGAGAGTTGAGGGGGGAAATTGGCCAAATTAAAGTTGAGGGAGGAAATTGACTAATTATGAGAGTTGAGGGGGGAAATTGGCCAAAATTAAAGTTGAGGGGGGAAATTGGCCAATGATCACAAGTTTAGGGGGAGAATTGATAAATACCTCTTAATTTTTAGTTTTGGAGCCAAAATCCATGTTGGTTTAAGGCTTAGCTTTAACTTACTTTCTATTCATTATGTTGTTTGTCTACAATCACTCATTAATTTTCTGATTTATAAATCCAATATTCATTCAGCTGGGCCAATTGGGATTTCCATTTGGGATTTGATGTTCGAGCTGGTCCAATAATTTCGTTGGCATCAATCTACGATCTAGAAAAGGCTACATATCGTCAAGTATTATACAGAGCATTCGTATCCGAGCTTTTTGTGCCGTACATGGACCCAACTGAAGAATGGTACTACAAGACCTTCTTTGATGCCGGTGAATTTGGTTTTGGTCAACTGGCCATGCCACTTGAGCCCTTGACTGATTGCCCTGCCAATGCTGAGTTCTTGGATGCATACTATGCCGGGGAGGATGGTACTCCTGTTAAAATATCTAATGCTTTATGCATATTTGAGCAACAGTCTGGGAGTGTCATGTGGCGTCACACTGAATCAGCTATTCCTGGAGAACTGGTAAGGCATCAAATTGATTTTTAACTTCAAGTTGAACAAGTCCCTTCTTGTATTTCTTGTAGTTGTTCATTTATTATGGTTGATTGTTAATTAAACATATCAATTGTCGCGTTACGTCATGCCATTAGCCGATGCAACATGCATGGTTTGAATGTGTGGTCCATTCTAGCATTTTCTTAACAACATGTGGAGAAAAAATTTGGGTGAAAACTTTTCCTACCACGTTGCAGGTTGGGTGACACTAGGGATGGACAATGGTTATGGCGGACGGATAACCGTGGTTATTTACCCATAACCGTTTATGTTCATACCCGCATAACCGTTTACCCGTTGGGTAATTGCATAAATGGTTATACCCATACCCATAACCGTTTATAAACGGTTAACCATACCCATGACCGTGTACCCATTTAACCATAACCGTTTACCCATTTAATCATAACAATTTACCCACTTTTGAACCCGTTTATCATTTTTTTACCCATTTACCCATTTTTTCACCCGTCTACATGTTTTTTTTTTAACAACTTGAAAATTACAAAATAAAAATTTGTCATCATTTTCGTTTTCTAACAATTAAACACTGTTACAGGTACATTTTATCATGCATTTCCCTATTTTAATCATTTAAGTCCTCGTACAATTCCAATAATTGAAATAATAAATTACAAACGATATTTTTCTGCTACACCCAAGCAAATCTTTAATTATAGCATTAATACATGATCACCATACTGAGGACGAGGAGCGATTCGTTTGGAGGTTGTTTGGAATTGGTCGCGATTTGCAGTGTGACCATATGAGAGGGCAGAATGAAAGAACGAAAGCGACGAAGAGGACTGGGGAGTCGAGGATGTGAGAGAGGAGGAAATTAAATCATTTAGTTTGTTGTTCAGTTCTTATTAGGAACTAAAGTCATTTAGTTTGCGGTTCGGTTTCAAAACCGCAAAAAATAAACCATTTAGTGGGGTCTAATTTAGTCCATTATGTTTCAATTTTTGATTTCAAGTGCCCATCGGTAACTAAAAGCGTTTACTTTTGCCATCGAGGTTTAAAATTTTCCCTCCTCCAAAATGTCCTTTGTCTTAAAGAGTGAGGGAAGTATTTGATTGGTTGTTGCAAAAGTGTGGGTAAATGGATACCCGTTATAACCGCAAGTAATACCCATAACCGATGGATACCCATTATAACCGTGGGTAATACCCATAACCGCCCATTTAAATTTCATGGATAAACGGTTATACCCATAACCGTTTGTTCATCTAAACGGTTACCCATAACCGTAACCATGAACTTTAAATGGACGAATATCCGCGGTTACCCAAACTCATGGGTATTTTACCCATCCCTAGATGACACACACTATCTAGTTAAAATATAATATTTCTTACAAGTTCTTAATTCTGATTCAAATTATCTTACACATTTCATGCCTGAATTTTCAACCGACGTTGTTTGCCACTGTGTTGTATTCTAACATGACAGATCTTGGTTTTACAGATAACGGAGGTTAGGCCAGAACTAAGCTTGATAGTGAGGATGGTCGCAACTGTTGGCAACTACGATTACATACTCGACTGGGAATTTAAGCCAAGCGGCTCCATCAAAATTGGGGTATGATAATTGATAAAGATGGATACTATTTTAATTTGTTTACCATCGATCGGCATAAGATTATATATAAGAAAGGGAGCTGACTCGAGCGCTCTAAAACTGTGATCTTGCATTCATTTTTTATAATAATTCAGAGAAAAAGTAGACATGGAGGAGTGAATAAATTGTCATTAGGTGTTTCTGCGTTGCAGCTAAACCATTTTCTTTTTCAAACAGGTTGGCTTAACAGGAATACTAGAAGTGAAGGCTGCAGATTACACTCACACTAGTCAAATAAAGGAGGATGCTTATGGTACATTGCTAGCAGATTATACAATTGGGGTGTACCACGACCATTTCTTGACCTATTACCTGGATCTTGATGTGGATGGTGAAGCCAACTCCTTTATTAAAAACAATTTGGTGACCAAAAGAGTGACAAACAAGAACTCACCTAGAAAGAGCTACTGGACAGTTGAAAGTGAGACAGCAAAAACCGAATTGGATGCAAAAATTCAGTTGGGTTTGAAGGCATCGGAGCTGGTTGTGGTAAACCCTAACAAGAAGACCAAACCTGGAAACAGCATTGGTTATCGTCTAATTCCAGGGTCAATATCACAAGCACTTTTAAGCGACGATGATTACTCACAAATCCGAGGTGCATTTACCAATTACAATGTATGGGTCACACCTTATAACAAGTCTGAAAAATGGGCTGGAGGACTATATGCTGATCGGAGCCATGGAGAAGACACACTGGCTACTTGGAGCCTCAGGTATATTTAAACAATTAATATTATTTAATTATAGATACTGTTAAGGAGACCATGTAAGAATAGCTTACATAGATGATTATCAACTAACACATACAATCACAATTAACCAGAGTCAATACTAACACGCAAAAATTAGACACACACCTGAGGATGAAGAAGACATGATGCTTGAAATAAAGATAGTCTTCTACTCTCACAAAACTATGCTTATGCTTTCAATAAGACTCAGCACACTATTAAACCTATATTTGGAGAGCAGGGACCAACCTTTTTATAGTCACATAAGGCCTATCGATTCCACCTATTAGGAAAACAATAGGTCTCTCAATAACTCATCATTAACTGCAATAAGTCCCTTACATTATTATTTTGAATGTTTCATATAACCTACCGTTTACAAAACTCTATTAACTTAATCAATACACTTCTATCAAAATAATGATGATGTCTACTCAAATTCTTACATTCTCCCACTTGAGTATACATAATCACATAGTATTTAACTGTATAGAATTAAGTTAACAGTGATTGCTGAGTTTATATAACAAGATTATCAACTTAAACATAGATGTGATCAACTAAATCAAACCTAGAACTATAAAATGTTGATGCATATCAGCTGCATCATTACTCTATAATCACCGAAGCTTAACTAAACCGATCACAAAGCTACATGCCAAAAAATGTAGTATTGGAAGTGACAAATCTTAATACTCCCACATAATTGGTCCAGACTTCAAGTTTTAAAAAAAAAACTTGTGTATTGCAGTATCAACAAATATAGCTCATTACAGAATGAGCAAACATTGAATCACAACATGAAACATAATTGAGAGGATATCAACAAAGAAGTGGACAAGATAAGTTTATCAAATGTAAATAAAAATAATAACTTGCTCCCACTAATGAAGATCATCAAAAGATTCAACTACTCCCATCTTCGACACATGATTCTTGAATACTCCCACAGGCAAAGGCTTTGTTAATGGATCGGCCACCATTGAATGAGTGTCAATGTGCTCAACTTCAACAACCTTTTTCCTCACTTCATCTCTTAGCAACAAATACTTTGTATCCATCAACCTTGCAGCTGAGGTTTTCTTATTGTTCTTTGAAAAGAACACAGCTGCCTTGTTGTCACAATAAATCTTCAAAGGCTTTTGAATCGAATCAACAACCTTCATAACAGTCACAAGATTTCTGAGCCTGAATGCTTGTTTAGATGTTTCATGACAAGCAATGAACTCTGCTTGCATTATCGAATTAGCAACACATCCTTACTTAGCACTTTTCCAAGAAATTGCTCCTCCAGCCAAAAGAAAAATAAAGCCACTAGTCGACTTTCTATCATCTGTACAACCAGCAAGTTTTGAGTCCGAGTATGCAACCATTTCAAGATTTTCCACTTCGCTATACACCAACATGTAGGCCTTTGTTCTTTTCATATACATGAGCACCTTTTTAGCAGCTATCCAATGAGGCTCTCTAGGATTTGATTGAAATCTGCCAAGTACGCTAACAGCAAACGCCAAGTCCGGTCTAGTACAAACTTGAGCATACATTAGGCTTCCCACAAGTGAAGCATATGGTTTATCTTTCATCTTTTCCTTCTCCAGATCATTTGCAGGACATTGATCCTTGTTTAGTTTATCTCCTTTTCCCATGGGCAACTCACCATTTGAACATTTCTCCATGAATGGGGTCTCACAGAGTCCTCTAGTCCCGTTCCGGCCCTCTTGAGAATTCTATCAATGTAATTCTTTTGTGATAATCCCAGGAGTCGTCTCGTTATGTCTCTGGTTATTTCAATTCCCAGGACAAAATGAGCTTCCTCTAAGTCCTTCATTTCGAAGCTACTAGACAACATCTTCTTGGTATTCATTAGTAATTGCAAATCTGAACTTGCCAATAAGATATCGTCAACATAAAGTACAAGAAAAATGAATTTAGAACCACTGACCTTGAGATAAACACAATCATCTAGCTTGTTTTCCACAAAGCCAAAAGATGTAACGATCTGATCAAATTTGATAAACCATTGTCTGGAAGCTTGTTTCAAACCATAAATTGATTTGTTGAGCTTACAAACCATAGATTCTTTCCCCCTTTCAACAAATCATGGAGGTTGTTGCATATATATATTTTCATCAAAATCCCCATTAAGAAAAGCAGTTTTGACGTCCATCTGGTGAAGTTCAAAATCAAAGTGAGTAGTAAGAGCCATAATGACTCTCATAGAATCCTTGGAAGAAACCGGAGAAAAGGTATCAGTGTAGTCGATACCTTCTATTTGAGTAAAACCTTTTGGCACGAGTCTTGCTTTGTGCCTTTCAACTCTTCCTTAAGTGGTTTTAAAGACCCACTTACATCCAATGGGCTTGATGTCTGAAGTTCTTTCAACTAGTGTCCAAACTAAATTCTTTTGCATAGAGTTAAGTTCTTCCTCCATAGCGGATTTTCACAATGCATGATGCTCACTGTTCATAGCTTGATTAAATGTAATTAGATCACTCACATCACCAAAATCATATTTTGTCTCCTGTAAGTATACCACATAATCAGAAGGAATTGCAGACTTCTTTTGTCTCTGAGATTTTCTGATTGAAATCACTTCATTATGATCTGCCATATCAATTTCATTGGGCTGATGTTCATGATTGACAGTTCGGGGATCAACTGTATCATGATTAGCATGTTGTTCGTGGACTTGCACCTGTGGATTTGAAACTACTAGTGGCAAACTAATAATTTCAGTATTAGCAACAAATGTATGATCACTATCATTAATCTCTTCAAAAGTGCATTGCTCAGCAACATCTTATGTACATGCATCTTCTATAAACTTGGCATTATGCGTTTCATGGATTCTGGTGTGCATATTGGGACGATAAAGTTTAAAGCCTTTGGATCTTTTGGCATAGCCAATAAATCGACAACTAATTATTCTTGGATCCAACTTCTTTTCGCTTGGATTATAGATTATAGCTTCAGCCATGCAACCCCATATTCTAAAATGATTAAAGCTAGGCTTTCTACCAGTCCAAATTTCAAAGGGAACTTTACTCACTGACTTACTTGGGACTCGGTTCAAAATGTAGTTGGCTGTCTTCAATGCTTCTACCCATAGAAAAATGGGTAATTTGGACTGAGAAACATGCTTCTGATCATTTCTTTCAGCGTCCTATTTCGTCTTTCAGCAACATCGTTTTGTTGAGGTATGCCGGGAGTTGTGTACTGAGCCACAATTCCATATTTCTCCAGAAACAGGGAAAATGCTCCTTTTTTTTGTCCAGCTTTAGTGTACCTAACAAAATACTCATCACCCTTATCGGATCACACAATCTTAATATGTTTATCAAGCTGTTTTTCAACTTCATTTTGAAAATTTTTAAAACATTCTAACACAGCAGATTTTTCAAATATTAAATAAACATAAGAGTATCTCAAAAAGTCATCAATAAAGGTGACAAAATAAGAATTTCCACATATTGTTTTAGTCGGGAATGGACCACAAACGTCTGTATGGATTATTTCTAAGAGACTTAGACTCCTTGTAGAACCAATTTTTCGAACATTTGTTAATTTTCCCTTAAAACAGTCCACACATTCAGAATAAGCATTTAAATCTATTTTTGATAACATGTCATGCTTTATCAATTGCGTAATCATTTCTTTTGAGATATGTCCTAATCTTTTATGCCAAAGCATATAAGATTTTGCGTTAATGAGCATTCTCTTCGAACCACTGCATTCAACATTAAGGCATTCATCCATATAACTGCAATCTAGTTGCCATAAATCATCTCTAAGAAAAGCAGTGCAAAACAAACACTCAAATTTATTTTTATGATAAAATTTGACACTCTCATCGTCTCCAACAAAAGAATGACCTGACTTGACTAATTTTGAAGCAGAAACTAAATTCCTTCGCATGGAAGGTACATAAAGGACATTATTGAGTTCTAAAACGAAACCTAAAGAAAACTTTAGTTTGACAATCCCAACAAACTCGATTGCTAGCTTTGATCCATTCTCAACGAAAACATTGTAGAATTCCTTATTTCTTCCCTCCTGTTTTGTGAAGCTCTGCAAAGAATTTGTAATGTGTACAAAACAACCAGGGTCAAACCACCAAGAGTTTTGAGGGACTAAAATCAAATTTGACTCTAAGCAAACAAAAACATTTATTGTACCTTTTTTAACAAGCCATTCTTTGAAACCCTCACAATTTTTCCTTAAGTGATTAGTCTTTTTGCAAAAAAAAAAAAAAAAAGCTTCATTTCTATTTTCTTTACATTAAGATTATGTCCTCCTCTAAGGGGGTTAGCATTCTTAGAAGGCACATTTGAAGCGGCATAAGAAGAATCTTTAATAGCCTTACCAGAGAAAGAAGATGCAACCTTTTTACCCTTTGTAGCATGAACCAAATTCACTTCTTCAGACTTCTCATTTTTCTGTCTTTCCTCCTCTTGAGCACAGATAGATATCAGATCATTAATGTCCCATTTCTCCTTTTGAGTATTGTAGAAGACCTTAAGTTGTCCAAACTTGGCAGGTAAAGAATTCAGTGCCATATGAACTAAAAATTGATCAGATATTGGTACCTCTCTTTGAGTTTTCCAGCAGTGTCCGCCATCTTCAGAATGTGCTCTCTAACACCGGTAGTGCCATCGAACTTCATGGTGGTGAGTGAGGTCAGGAAGTTTCCAGTTTTATCCTTCTCTGATTCTTTGAATTTTTCGCCAATGGCTTCAAGAAAGTCCTTGGCCTTGTTACATGTTGGAATTCCTCCCCTTACAGTCTCAGTCATCGCCTTTTTCATGATTAAAAGACCCATCATGTTGGACTTCTCCCATTTTTCAAACTTGGCCTTTTGCTCAGCAGTGCTTTCCACGGTAAGAGCTGCAGGCTCTTCCTCCCTAATTGCCAGATCATAATCCATGAGACCTAAGAGGATCTCAATGTCCTGTTTCCATTTCTTGTAATTACTTCCATTCAAAGTCTCTATGCTAGAGAAGTTCATGGAAGTAGTGTTTACAACTGCGGAAAAACAAAAGTTTGTGATTAATAGGTTCAAGAATTTCTAACAACAATAATGTTAAACCAGAAAACTATTAATAACATGTTTAGCTGGTTTAAAAACAAAAGCTTATATCATTAGTAACACCTTTGGGCAGAGACTGAGGATATAATCAAAAGTTGCATAACCAAAACAGAGAACACTTAAACATATATAAAATTCAACACCTTTGTGGTAGATGAAAAATATACAATCTAAATATTTCATGCTTCATTATACACTGATTCATAGTTGGGCTAGACAAATAATTCCTTTGTGGAAAAATGAATCTATCGAATAACATACAAACCACAAGTTGAATTTCTTAGCAATCTAATAAGAAAACAAATAAATAATCCACTTTAGTAGAAAATCTCATTGTTTCTTAAAAGATTAAATCCAAGTCCAGGTTGTTGTCCTAAGAGACAAAATTCATCATAAGAAAAATTGATGAATTGCATAATTGTTGATTCAAACAAAATAATCAACATGTTTCTTGTATTTAATAGAATAAAACCGTACAAAATCCCTAATTTTATAATTTCTTCAATTAAATGATATGAACTTGTTACTTCAAATTATTCCAGAAAAAAAAAATTTCATCCCAGCATCATCAATAAACCAAGAAAAATTAAAATTAATTGAATTTGGGGAACAAAAGAAGTATATATACAAGCAATTGAGACGTTGTAGCATACCTTATCTGATTTATTTATGAGAAATTGCGATAAGAAATCCATAGTATAAACATGATCATGATGCGGAAGCAAGAAAAACAGAAAGCCAGGACAGGGAACGAAAAAATTAAGAAGGAAGAAGATAGATTTCTACCTTCCATAGCATAAGGTTTTCGAATAGGCTGAATAGCTTAGGATAAGAACCAAAACATCAAGTCTTTAAAGCAAAAAGCATGCCGTTATATATATATATATATATATATATTAAGGTTCTAAAAAACGCTAGTCGGGCGGTCAGCTAGCGCCTAGCTCCTAGGCGCCTAGGCGGTAAAGGCAGATTTAAGTATATGTGTAAAATTTTAGAACTTTTTATGTTAATTTTGTAACATTTAGTCATCCCATTTATTTTAATCATTTGTTGGACCTTTGTTTTTCATTAAAAATGAACTGGGCCTTTGTTTTTCATTAAAAACAAATTCGGCCATGTTTTAAAGGAATGCCATTCCTAGCCAAAAAAACCCTAACTCTAAT
Organism: Malus sylvestris; assembly: GCF_916048215.2. Lineage (NCBI taxonomy): Eukaryota > Viridiplantae > Streptophyta > Magnoliopsida > Rosales > Rosaceae > Malus > Malus sylvestris. The sequence continues at coordinate 16,133,545 of NC_062275.1, forward strand.
TATCTAAAGCACAGCCACCCCATTTCTCTACAGATACCTCTACCTCTCTCTCTCTCTCCACCAAGCCAAGTCGTCCATCTTCTTTCTTCTTTACCAAACCCTAACTCTAATTACCTAAGCAGCCACCCCATTTCTCTGCAATTGCATATACCTCCATCCCTCCCTCCCTCCCTCTCTCCTTAGCCAAGCCGTCCCTATCGAAACCTGTCCTGTCCATCTTCTTTCTTTCTTTGCAATTGTAGATCAAAACCCGTCCTGTCCCTCTTCTTTCTTTCTCTGCAATTACAGATCGAAACCCGTTGGGATGGTCGCCCAATCGTCCAACCTCATTACCATAGCAGAAGAACGATGTTATAATCGACTTACCATCAAAGCCGCCTAGCAGTCGCCGATGCTGCCTAGCCCCTTCCAGCGTTGCCTAATACCCTTTCCGATTTCTTCGACGATTTTGGTTTAATCGCAGCGGCGAACCACCGCCCACCGCCTAGGCCACGTTTTAGAACACTGATATATATATATATATATATATATATATATATATATATATATATATATATATATATATGTGTGTCAAACAAATCACAAACATGGTAGCTTTTGTACTTTTTAATAATTCCTTTTCAATCTATACTCTCTTATAGTAGTATTGACAAAAAGTGAACTCTAAGTGCGTTGATGCTCTGATACCACATGTAAGAATAGCTTACATAGATGATTATCAACTAACACATAGAATCATAATTAACCAGAGTCACTAACACACAAAAATTAGACACACACTTGAGGATGAAGAAGACATGATGCTCGAAATAAAGATAGTCTTCTACTATCACAAAACTGGATGCTTATGCTTTCAATAGGAGGTCAGCACACTACTAAGCTTATATTTGGAGAGCAGGGACCAACCTTTTTATAGTCACATAAAGCCTATTGATTCCACCTATTAGGAAAACAATAGGGCTCTCAATAACTCATCATTAACTGAAATAAATCCCTTACATTATTATTTTGAATGTTTCATATAACCTACCATTTACAAAACTCTATTAACTTAATCAATACACTTCTATCAACATAATGATTATGTCTACTCAAATTCTTACAGACCAAACTTTTAAATCAAATTTGTAAACCATACGATATGTATGTGTGAGTATAACAATTTTAGACGTATGTTTGTGTACATTTCTTTTGTTCTAAATTATGTGAAAATGTGCAGGAACCGAGAGATTGAAAATAAGGACATAGTGTTATGGTACACCGTGGGGTTTCATCATGTTCCTTGCCAAGAAGATTTTCCAATTATGCCAACATTAAGCGGTGGATTTGAGCTTCGGCCTACAAATTTCTTTGAGAGCAATCCTGTGCTTAAAACGAAACCTCCAAGTTCTAAGCATGTTAACTCCACAATACAACCCTAATTTCATTAGTTTTCTTTTTCTTTTTCCCCTACTGAGACTTTTGTAATATGTCAGTACCCAATAAAGATGTTAAATTTACTGTAATTTACCCTTTTTTTAATTATTTTGTATAACTAAAAGAAATCTTTATTTTATATACCATCAAGTGGATTCATGATCTTTTCTTTGGATAGCTTCTAGGAAGTCAAATACTTCAAGGACAATACATTCAAAGCATCCAACTATAGAGAATGGTAAGAAGAGATGGTATCACTAGCATGCAACTTATAGAGAAATGGTTGATCAGACCCTATATAATCGACATCTAATTTCGTACCCTAGAGATGCCATAAAAAAGTAAGAGTCTTCAATATAGTAGAAACTTCTATAATAGAGAAACTTCTATAATAGAGATGCCATAAAAAAGTAGGAGTCTTCAATATTATACTAAAAGTCTCAAACCCATAATATACTCAATAGTAAAAATAAACCCGTGCTCGACAAAATACGAATCGTGACGCAAAGGTATTTGTGCAAAGAAATTTTAAAACTCATCACGCAAAGTATATAAAAAAATAAATAGAATAAAAACTTTGCTCGACGAAAGCTATATATTTCTTCTCATAGAGACAATGTATTTTTCTTTTTTTATATTTTAAATTGTAAAAGGAAAATTTCTTTTATTTTATTTTGCGTGATGAAATTCCAATATTTCGTCGAACAAAGTCTATTTAGTTTCATTTTTATTTAATTTTACATTGTAAATTGTAAAAAAAAAGTATTTTCTTTATTTTTTTTGTCCGACGAGGTTGATATATTGTCGCCCAAATAAATAAATTTATTTTTGTTAGTTTTAATTGTAAAAGAATTTTTTTTTAACTTTGCGCAACGAAAGTGATGTTTTGTCACTCAAAGTAAATTTATTTTATTTTGTATTTTTAATTGGTAAATAATTTTTTTTTAACTCTGCATCTCTAAATCCCAATTTTGTCGCACAAAGATTTGTTTAATTTTATATGTTTGATTGTAAAAGAAATTACTTTTTTTTTTAACTTTGGGCAACGAATCCAAATATTTGGTCGTGCAAAGTAAATTTACTTTCTTTTTTTATTTCATTTTATGTTTGAAATTGTAAACGAAAATTATTTTCTTCGATTTTTATTATTTTATGAAAACTTTGCACAAAGTGTATTTATTTTATTTTATATTTTTAATTGTAAGAACACTTCCACCTGATTACGCATTTTGAGCGATAAGACCATGTTAATCTTGTACAAGGAGGATGGAAAATGCACTTAAATTGTATTTTAGAAAATTTTAAACGTTTATACTTTCGCCTACAAGTCTTTCAAACTTTAATACCCTTATAAAATAATTGACAATATCTAGAATAGTTCAACTTCTTATAATTATATGCAAGCTTTTTTTTTTTATGTGTTTGGTACTGCTTAGATTTTTTTTAAAGTTAAGATGAAAAAAAGTTGAGTTTAATATTGTGTTTGGTAACTCAGCTTATTTCCAAAGTTAATGTGAGAAACAGCTGAAAATGGGAAGCAGCTATTTGCTTATCACAGCAGCACAGGTGAACAGTAACCTTTAATGAAAATTTTCAAATGACGATCGTACCCTCACCCCTCACCCCTCGCGTCTCACTTCTCCTTTCTCTTGCATCTCACTTCTCTCCCTCCAGTCTTCCCTCATTCACTCCCAGCAGCCGCCAACCTGAAACTTCTTCCTTCCTCTCAACGATATCTCTCGTTCTCCAGGTCACGTTCTCTGGCTCAACATCCTTCATCTGGTAAGCTTTTCTTGTCTAAAATTTCTTTATTTATTTGTATGGAATTTTTAAATTTAGGGATGGCAGAGTGAAAAAATTAATTGGGGAAAAATTAGGGTTAGAAATTAACTTGATGATTCTCGAGTGAATACCATGTAGGAGCAGTTTAGGATAGATTTAAAGGGGTCTCTCTGGGGTTCCGAGCTCCTAATTTTGGGGCACCACATATATACTTGTTCTTTTTAAATTTTGTTTTGAATTATGTTCAAGATTTGTTCTTTATTTTGATTGTTTGGGAATTGGTTTTAGATTCCGGAGCTCCTTACTGGGAAAGTTTGGAAATTGGAAGACTTTGAATCACATCCTACTTTACTGGTGAGTTCTTGCTTTGTGTTTTTCTTCAATGGTGTTTTGGATGGTTATTGTTTGTTTGATTTTCTTATTATCTATCATATTATATGTCATGTATTGGATATTGGCAATTAGTTAGAGTGGATTTTTAGATTAATTAACATGAATGATGGGTTCTTAAATAACAACTGCAACTGCAAATGACATGACAATTGCTATTTTAGTGGAAATCAGAGGACGTTAAAACGTAATGGTTGTTTATGTAATGTCGAATTGTTTAGAATAAGCTGCAGAGCTACCTGCAATTTGTTCATTGATTTAGTCAATGACCCTAACGAAATAAGGTAGGTTCCTTAGATTTATAAGGCCTATCGTCTGTCATAGGGCATAAGTTTCTAAGAGCTGCACAGCAAATTGGGCAGAGGGGAAGGTAAGGTTGCAGGTCTGCGTGATTACGATGACTCGTGCCAGCTTGATTCTGGTGGTGATGTCGATTTGCATGACCACAAGGCTTCAAAGTTGCTGCATTATAATTCTGCTTTTGAAATTTTATGCTTCTACTTTTATTGGGTTTAAGTGCGGGTTGATATATTTGAATTTTTAAGTTGGCTTCTGTAGAGATTAGAAGGTTTCTTAATTATCCAAAAAGGAAAATAAAGCATATAAGTGGCTGTGGATAGCCAAGGGCGAAGCTACATAGGGACAAGGAGGGGCGATCGCCCCTCCCCTCGTCGGAAATCAAGCCCTGGAGCGGTGGTTCCGCCCCTCTGGTCCCATCGAAAGTGATGAAATTCGATCTGTGTTGTTTTGGATTTCCGGCTGCGGCGCAACTCTACGCGCAAGAGTTCTAAATTTTTTTCAAAAAAGCCAGGCCAAAACGACATCGTTTTTTGGTCCTGGTTAAAAAAAAAAAGTAATTCCCTTTAATGGGACAACGTCGTTCCGCCTTATGAGAAAAATAACCATAACAGACGGAAGATGAATTAGTCACAACTCACCAGGTTGGGGGATAGGAGGGACGGGCTAAGATGAATCCTTGAGGATGAATCTGATGAACAACTAAGTTGGAGATAGTGATAGAGAGAGGGAGGGATTGATGAGACTCTGATAGAGTTGGGTTTCCTTGTCTTCCTCCAAATTTACATGCTCAAGTTTCAGATGTTATTCCTCCTACTTCTTTCTTAAGTTGTTCTTCTTCTTGCTCTAATTAAATCGAGTTCTTGGGATTGAAATTCTGGAACTAAAGTTTCAAAATGAGTTTGCTTCATTGCTTGGCCCGTCCTGATTCATAATTACCACGTACACATGGCAGCTTGGCCTTCACCCATGTATATGATACGTGGCCTTTATCCGCATTACTATTAACTGCGTTGAAAGATGTATTTGCACTTTCTTGAATGACATGTTTTTTGCTCCAAGTAAATAAGAGAATTAATTGCTTTTTATTTTGGGAATACTTGCAAATAACGAATTTTTATCGTGAAAATTTTATAATCAAAACCGTTCAAACGTCTTATTCTTCATTTGAAGATCATTTCTACAAAAAAAATCTTTTGAATTGAAAATTATTTAGTTATTCATATTGTATTAAATAAATTAACGGTGTTTTTGTTTTTACTGATAATGACACCTATTATGCGACATATTCAAAATATGAAACTTGTCCGGCAACAGTTGTAACTTATTTGTATTGGTAAACTATGGACGATATTAATGTCATTTACTATCTAAAAGTATTTAGTTGTCGGCATGTGTTTTAACCTTGCACTCTTTTACATTCGCCCCTCCCCCTAAAAATTCCTGGCTTCACCACTGTGGATAGCTTACATCCATGTATCCTATGATCTGGGGTCTAACTAAACTATTGAGTCCCTGTAGAGTATTGTGCATTTGTACTGATGTTTAGCTTGTGTGTCATTCCCTCAATGGGCATCATTTTACCTTGTGTGTCATTTCCTCAGGGATAGATCCACAATGTTTATCCCTCAAATAAAACAATGTCACGTATATATTTGTGCGTGTGGGTACATAACAATGCCATGCCCTGCTTTATTTCTTATTAAATGAACATTTTATCTTATTAAGTTAGCCATGGCCCTTATAGACAATCCAGGATGGGAAGGCATTGCACATGATACAAGACTTTTTCTATCCGTACTACGGAATCCAAATTTAAACTTTTCGAAGCCTCCAAATGGTAATCTTTATACTTATTATAACATTTTACATACTTGCTTTGTATAATTATTACAATATAAAACAAAATTTTCAAGAAAATATTACTTGGTAGATGTGAGGGACTCACAAATGAGAGGTTATTTGGGACCATATAAAGGTGAAAGATATCATCTCCTGGATTTTCGTAGGGGTCTCGAACCAACGGGTCATAAAGAGGTATTCAATCACATGCATTCTTCTCTTAGGAGCGTCATTGAACGAACTTTTGGGGTATGGAAGAAAAGATGGGCAATTTTAAGGGATATGTCTAATACATGTTCAATAAACAAGTGAAGATTGTCATTGCTACAATGGCTCTTCATAACTACATATGGAGGTATTCTGAACGTGATCTTCATTTTGATAACCCTTGGGACTATTGTGAAGAGAGCGATATCAAGTTGAAGGATCACATGAGATAGAAGCATTAAGAAATAGAATAGCGGCAAGTTTGATGAATGCATCTAATTAGACTACTTTCAAGTACATTAACAATATTGTATTATTGAATCCTAGCTATTTAGTCTAAAATATTTCAATAGAAGTAGTTTTTCATACTAATTAATATTTAAGATAATATTTATAAATATTTTTCTTTTAAAAATAAAGTATATTTATTAATTCACCTTTATTTGTTAAGAAAATTAAATTAATGGCACATCCAGTATTATACCCTTTTTGGTCATTTCACACAGTTACATCTGTTTTATATAAAAGTTTACCAAATACTATAATATTACTTTTTCTCCAAAATCACTTTCACAAAAAAATTTACCAAACATTCTGCTGCTTTATTTCACAACTGATTATTCTCACAGCACAGCAAAATCAATTTTTTTTCAAAGCACAACAATACCAAATCAGCCTTAAGTGGATCGGAATACAGCTACCTCAGAAGTCCATCATGGACTCAACAGCTCCGAGCAGAGCTGGATTAATGGAGCAATGGTGTCATCGGGCAACAGGTGAAGTCCAAGCGACCATGCTTGTTTCGCAAGATACGGACATCTGATCTGGGTTAGAATTAGCCAAATCCTCTATGTCTTGGAGTTCCTACAATCTAGGAATTAGCGGGCACTGCTGATGAGTAGATTTTATATTATATATTTTACTCTATTTTTAGTATATTTTGGTTAATATTTTGGAAGAATTTTGATACTTTGAATTGTATTTTCAATATAGGATTTTCGACTTTCTCTGGAGCAAAACAGAACCAAATGGACGAATTTTGGAGTAATTCCAATTGGATGACGTTCGTGAGTCACTTAACTTGATCGTATCAAAATTTAGGATTTTTCCACCAAGCGGTTATTTTCTAGAGATAAAATAAAGGAGCGATGCGCGGTGTTGGAAAATGATGTTTTTGGGCTTAAATTGCGTTTTTGGAGCCCAAGATGATCTCGGATGGTTTCGTGGCCTTCTGGAGAAGTGTTCAGAATATTCCAAACATTAAATCTAGCTATATTGGGCCAGTTTTGGAGCAGCTTATGGGTCCAAAACGTGGCTGTTCATATTTTAGGCAAATTTTATCATTTAATTTAGGGTTATGTTTCATATTTTATTTTATTATTATTTTTAGTTTCCTAGTGGGAATAAAGGACCTGTTTTTAGGGTTTGGTGGGGGGGGGGGGGGGGCTTAGCATATATATTGCTTTGATGTCTACCGTTTTTCTTTACGCTTTCTTTTATGCAATTTTGGAGACATAGAGAATTGCTAGGATTTTTGGAGTTTTTCTACTTGAAGGTGCTTTCAATCATTTTCTTAATAATATTTTCTCTAATTTTAATTGTAAATATGCGTAACTAATTTCTTTTGCTAGGGCGAAGCCTTGAGCCTTAGCATGAATATGTGATTTTTATTTAATTGTTTATGATTGATTGCATGCATACTTTGAATTATTAATCATCGGGATTAAAACTATCTAATTGTCTTAATGCCTGATCACCATTAGGATCTTTAGAAAAGTAATTTGATACAATTTTGGTCGGAATGTTCCTTGAAATTAACGCTGACTTCTTGTGATTAATAATTGTAATTTCACTTAGGATGAACATCACGTCTTAAGGGTTGCATGATTTTTCAAAGGGTTTTCATAAAGCATAATGAGTCTTTCATGTTTAGATTTGATCCGAACGTCCAGACGGGTTGCATGTTAGATATACGTTCTATGTTGGAGGTTCCAAGTAGAATATGAATTAGGAAAATCTAACCTTCAAAGTGGCATGTATAGATCATAAGTAATTGGTAAAAGTTTATATGATTGCTAGGTGATGGTGGAACTTTAGTGTTTTTTTAATTTGATTTCTCCCAAAACTGTTTTCTTTTCCCTCTAGTTTTAATATTGCAGATTGTCTTATTTTTATTAGTTAAATTTGTTTTATTAAATTAGTCCATAAAAATCACTCATCAAGTTATACTTTACAATCATTAATTGGAATTTGGTTTGTTTCTGTTTATACCAACTTAGGGCCTCCGTATTTAGATCTTGTATAAATACTCAGAGGACTCAAATGTAATTATGTAATAAAGGAAGGGGCAAATATGTAATAAGTGAAGAGTCCTTATTCTATAAAAGGACCTCTCACTCTCCTCATTCAGAGAGGCCAATTCTAAGGCCATACCCTTACCCTCTCAATCCTCTCACAAACAGAGAAATACAATATCAGTGTGGACCTAGCCCAAACATTGGGGTGAACCATGATATATCTTATGTTATTTACATTTCTTGTAGATTCACGGTCGGATTTACGTTGTTCCAAGACTTCCGGTTTTGTGCATCAACATTTGGCGTCATCTGTGGGAATAGATACGAAAAGTTATGTCGGTTCTCTTTCATTTTCTCACATCTGCCATGAATCTGCAGAAACCAAGAAACAAACACCTGCACAGTCATTGCAAAAAAAAAAAAAAAAAAAACAAGGTCTCTCTCTCACTCTCTCACTCTCTCTCATCACTCCCTTGCTTTTCACTCATTCGTTTGACTCATCTCTCTTCTCTGTCTGTGTGACTAGGGTTTCTCTTTCATTCGGAAACCCAGTTAGTCCACTATTCGAGCCAAGTTTTTGCACAATCCAACGACGACGTTGCAGCTCGATTCTGCCTTGTCGTAGGCTCCGACAGCCCACCAAGGGACCGTCCACCAAAGGACGATGACACTTACGAGCAGCGCTCCAAGATGCGTCTTCTTGTCATAAGATTTCACTTTTCCTTTTCGAGGTGGAACAATACTATCTCCGTCGACGACAGCCCACCAAGGGATCGTCCACCAAGGGACGATGACACTTACGGGCAGACCTCCAAGATGCGTTTTCTTGTCATAAGATTTCACTTTTCCTTTTCGAGGTGGAACAATACTATCTCCGTCGACATCCTGGCGTCTCACAGCCAAGTTTTTGCACAATCCAACGACGGCGTTGCAGCTCGATTCCCTTTCTGTTTCACCTCAGAAAAGTGTATTGAATCCTCGTCAACTTTCACAAATTCAATTCAAATTTTGACATTTAAATCTTGATTTGGTGAATGAGAGCGATGTGCTGAGCGATGGCGCTTAAGGCTCCAGCTCCGGAAGCTGTCGAGATTGTAATTGCATCCATTGGGCGTGGATACAATATGTCCACTGATTTACGGCTCAAGTACTGTAAAGGGGAGTCTCACACTGCTCGATTGATTGAAATCGATGACGATGGAGGTCGCGAGATTATTCTTCCCGGTGGGATTACCATCCCAAATGTTCCCAAATCGATTAAATGTGATAAAGGAGAGCGCACACGATTCAGGTCCGGCGTTCTCTCTTTCCAACAGAGACCGTGTCGACACGCATTCGGCCCCAATATCTGCCCAACATTCTGCTCCCGTTCCTTCTCATGCTCCCGGCCTGTCTCCTAACCCAACAATGGGTGCTCATCCAGGTTATAGTCCCCCAGACCATTCAGCGCGCAACACCACCAGCAGCCTCTTAGACCGCACCGCCTCTCACTTCCCCGCCGTAGATCTCCTCCCCAAATCACGGAGCTCCGTCCAAGTCACCTGCCTGTGCCTGACGGCCCGTGAAAATAATCCGACCCGGTTCGTGAAATGACCTAAGGTGGTTCAGATTCAGAGGGAGAAGAGGATCCTGAAGCAGAGGTCAAAGGTTCCTCCAACGCGAGGAAGATCTGGCCTAAGGAATTCGCTGCACTGTTTTACAGTCTTCCAAGTTGATTAAGGGAATATTTGAGAGGTTCAACCGGGACAGAAGTGGGTTCATTGATGCAAATGAGTTGAGAGATGCACTGCTAAGTCTGCCAAAAGAGAAAAGTAAAAGCAATGACCAGGCTGCCAAAAGAGAAAAAAAACAGAAAACATGGCTACCCACTAATGCACAGCAGCCCAAGCTCCAAGTTGATTAAGGGAATCAACTTGGCACGATGACAGCACAGAAGATGCCCACCAACTTTCATCATGTTCCCATTCTTCACAGACGACACCATGATGTTAAAGAAAAAGAAAAAGGAGAAGGAAAAGAATAGAAAAAGAAAAAGACATAATTGTGGTGAGGATGGCAAGGGAATTATGGGCGTGACCCATTGAGCAGATGGTCGGATTTATTTTTTGAATGATGTAATTTACTTTTCTTATCTTTTGCAGACATCTGTATAAACTCCATTAGAGGGTAATACAAAATAAATAAATAAAACGGCAAACCCAAAATAATAGCCTGGAATGTATTGAGGAGCAAGCCCTTATTCTATAAAAGGGACTCCCTTACCATCATTAGAGAGCATTGCCGCTTGCTGAGCAACCGCCTTGCCGCGAGCACCAACTCTAGCCCATCGTTTTTTGTATTGAGGAGTGAGCCCTTATTCTATAAAAATGACTCCCTCACCTTCAACGCTACAAGCCGAGCCAACCAAGGCAACATAAGCCACAAGTAGAGCAGCCTCGCAACATGTGCTACTTCTGGTTGAGCATCATTTCAGATTGGGCACCGCCTCATATCGAGTATTAGTTCTAAATGACATCTAGTTACTTTGGCCCAAACATGGACTGAATTTCAAGTCTCCAGCCAAAAGACTCTCTTGACTGAAGACTTGGGGGACTACTGTTTATACCATACTTAGGGCCTCCGTATTTAGATCTCGTATAAATACTCGGGGAACTTAAATGTAATTATGTAATAAAGGAATGGGCAAATATGTAATAAGTGAGGAGTCCTTATTTTATAAAAGGACCCCTCATTCTCCTCATTCAGAAAAGCCAATTCTAAGGTCATACCCTCACCCTCTTCCTCTTAATCCTTTCACAAATAGAGAAATACAATATCAGTGTGGACGTAGCCCAAACATTGGGGTGAACCACGATACATCTTGTGTTATTTACATTTCTTGCAGATTCATGGTTGGATTTACGTTGTTCCACCTCCGGTTTTGTGCATCAACAGTTTTGAATTATTTAATAATCCATGTGGAGAACGACCTTGCGAAATCCATTTATACTACAACAACTTTGTAATTCTTGAAAGTATTATAGGAGTTTTTAGCCCGTTAACATGTGTAGCAAAATCCCTAGCAACTACAATTAATCACACTTCTATAGATGATGAAATATCTACTTCAAGATATCATCTAGGAATCTTCCGGCTTAGAACAAGGATTCTATCTTTAAAATGTCTCTTTCCTACATCCTTCTAGAATTCACCTCTGGTAATGCATTCATCACGCTCTAATTCTCTTGCTCACTACTTAAGTCTTATATTTGCTTATTAATTTGATCGGCGGAGAGCCTTTGATCGGCACATTTCTCGGTTTTAGGCTTGCTCACAAGTTTTTGTTGTTTTACAGGTTATTCAGATTTATGTTTCCACCATTCACAGTGATCGCGAATTTAATTCAAATTCATACTCTCACTTTATGCTAAAGGTTAAATATAACAGCTATGCATAGGGAGTAGATTTGAGTAGGGCTCGTACCTATACTGTGACATATCGACAGGCTCCATCCCTTCAAGGTCCTACTTTACCAGGTCGATACTGACATATCGATCGGTTCCATCCCATCAATGTGGACAATTAGCTTTTGATTCTGTGGCATTTAGCTTCTCTTGCAGCTTTGACTTTTCTGTTAATTTGTCTCCACTTGATGTGTTTTTGGAGGAATTACGGAAAGCAAAAATTTCTTATATGGACAAATTCCCTAATACCAGCCAACACTTCATAAAGGTAATGCCACGTGGATAGATGGTGGATTATATAAAGGAAAAAGAAAGGATGACACGTGGCATGTTATTATTCGTTAAAAATCTAATCGAAATCTATCCACAAAGATTGTAAACAGATTATGATACGTGGCGTGACGTGATTGGTTAAAAATTTTATCAGAAATCTATCATTAACGATTCTAAAAAGGTAACGACACGTGGCACGACGATATTGGATAAAAATCTTATCAAAATCTATCACCAAAAATTGTATTTTCGGATAATAATACATGGCGCAACGAGAACGATTAAAAATTTTATTCAAAATTACAAATAAAATTATTTTGTATTATTTTATAAAATAAAAATACTAATATTTTATTACTCATTGTCATGGTTATTCAGTTAGAAGTGAAGATGCAAAAGACAATTACAGTTTAGTAAAGGCAGTTATTGTTCACCGGAAGGGATTCAATAGGAAGTTGCCCTAAGAGATATTTGATACGCTGGAGTTGCTCTAATCACACTCACACTTAATGAGGGATAAGATTGTCTTGCTCTACCATACGTATCATGTGAGAGGATAAGAAATAGAATGTGAGTACAATCCAGCAGTGTGTGTATTTGTTCACATGCATTTGAAGTGAACTTTGAGCATATATTTACGATCTACACTCCTATTTTTTGGTAAAAGTTGGGACTAGTTGTAGGACTTACTTTATATCAAATTGTAGTAATCCGAATCACCGATTTTGTAAGTCTCGATTCATATATATATCATTCTTACAAAATTCTATTTAATCTGAAACTATTTATCTATTTAATTATCACGTTGAAATTGCATCATTTTTTAGAGAACAAAGTATTCTTTAATTTCTTTGAACTCAATTAGATGTTTTAAATATTTTCCAATTTGGCTAATATTTTGTAAGGATGATCTATGTGGTGCAACTTGAAAAATAAACGGTTCGGATCGTTAAAGTTCGATGTGGTGTGAGCCCAACAACTAATCCTTATTTGTATATAAATAAAAAAAATAAAAGATAAATAAAAAAGGGCCGGAATCCCTTCCATTAAACACGTCCTAGGGATAGATGTATCCTCCATTCGATCTTCGGTGTTACATTGCCCCTATATATCATGTTAGTACTGTCCATTAGTGTCTACAGGAAAACAAAATCTACCTAATTAACGCCACGACCCTACAATAAATAAAACCTTATGTTTTCTCAAGTTAGAATTAGAATGTTACAAATTTATTGAAAAATGCTTTAAACCATATGACTTGGTTGATGAGATGTGAACTCCAAGTTAATTCCTTTTAACAAAATCATATATATTCATAATACTTTTTCTGAGAGACATGACAAAAAGAGAGCATAATTATCAAATAGTTTTACTCACACCCTACGTGTTAATTAGATTAAGGTTTAATTTGGTATTTTATTTACCAAAAACTGCTTTATGTTAAAGTCAATCAATAAAAAAGTGTTTGGTAAAAATAAAATATCCTGTTTATTTTAATAGCAATGACATCCGCCAGCAACTTTTAAAAGTAGTTTGTAGGTTGCTTTTTAAAGCTGCATTAATGAATATTTTTAATTCCTATAAAAAGCTCATTAATTTTAAAAAATAACATTATTTATCCTTCAAGACACATTTTATCCTTGGAGAACAAAGTGAGCACCGCCACCTGCCATTACACTATCATTGTTGCCACCACTACCACACCATAGCCGCGCACCACCACCACCACTACAACCACCGCCATAACCATATTCGCCACCACTACCACTACAACCACAACTGCCACTACCATCGTTGCCGCCACAGTAGCCACCACCGCCACTATAAACACAACCGCCACCACTGGCACCACAACTGCCATTGTCGTCGCCCCTACTACATTGTTACCTCTATAGCCCAATCACCACACCCCTTTATTGGCACCCCCACCACCACCATCACAACCATTGCCTTACAACCGTTATCATCGTCATCGCCCACACTATTATGTCTATTTTTGTTGTTAAATACAATTATATCATTTTTGCATTAAAATTTATCACAGATTTATCAAACACTCAATTGCTTTATTTTGCAGCTGATTCTTCTTAAGATCAGCAGAAGCAGTTTAAAAAAAAAAAAAAACACAGTAATCCCAAACTGACCCTAAGGCTAAATCATGACTAAAGTTTATGCTTTTAAGTTTTCAAAATCTTAAAGTGGTCGAAACTCCATCTAGCACTTTTGCTATACTAGCTTGCTGATCAAATTCTTATTTAATGGGACCAAAGAAGCTTAAAACTTACATTGTAATATGCATGCCATGGCATCAAGATTGGCACCAAGTCTCTTAGTAATCCTCTCCATTTTCATCACCTTGTCATCACTAACCTCATGCCATCCTCTAGACCCTCTAACACCATCCGAGTTCATCCATGTCAAAACCATAGTCCAAAAATCCTACCCTTCTCAAAACCTGAGCTTCCAATACGTAGGCCTAGATGAACCCGAAAAGTCCACCGTCCTCTCATGGCAATCAAAACCCACCAAAACCCCGCCACCTCTTCCTCGCCGTGCCTTGGTCGTTTTACGACTCAAAATGAAAACCCTAGAGCTCATAGTCGACATATCAACCCGTTCCATAGTTTCCAAAACTGAATTTGATAACAAACATGGATACCCCTTGCTTAACAATGAAGAACAATCTGTTGCGACTGAACTCCCGTTCAAATATAAACCCTTTATCCAGTCCATTAAAAAGAGAGGGCTTAATATGTCCGAAGTTGTGTGTAGTACTTTTTCAGTTGGGTGGTTTGGGGAGGCCAATACTAAAAGAACAATAAAGATTAATTGTTTTTACAAAAAAGATAGTGTAAACTTGTACGTTAGGCCAGTGGAGGGAATAACAGTCGCGGTTGATCTGGATGAGCTGAAGATCGTTGAATACATCGATAGGTTTGTTGCACCCAAGGGCGAAGCTACAGAGGCGCAAGGAGGGGCGTCCGCCCCTCCCCTCGCCGGAAATCTAGCCTTGGAGCGATGGTTTCGCCCCTCTGGTCCTGCCGGAAATGATGAAATGCTGTCTGTTTCTGGGTTTTCCCTGCTGTTGTGCGCATGGTTCTAATTCTTTTTTAAAAAAACCAGGCCAGGAAGCAAAGGCGTTTTGGTCCTGCTTGAAAAAAATTAAAAAATCCTTCCTTTAGTGGGACGACGTCGTTCTGTTATTGAGTTAAAGAAAAAATAAATTATTTAAACGGGGACCAGTCATCACTCGTATCCCCTCTTTTCCCTTTTAATTTGGGCCCGCCACATTTCGGTTTTAACTCCACCATATTCTATTTTGCTGACTTTTTGTTTGTATTATATATTTTTTTAACGTTTTAATTTCCTCATCATTTTCTCTATTCCACCATCTTCCTCTTTCTCAATTGTATTCCATATAAAAATATTTACCTAAAACTCCTAAATAGCAGGTCTTAGGTTCGATTATCATAAAAAACGAATCTAAACCATTTTATTATGATAAATAATATTGTTTGTTAATAAATAAAAAACTCCCAAATAACGTGTAAACATTCTGTTATCCTTTTTTAAAAAAAAAAACATAAGTATGGTTCACTGTTTATTTATAGATTATAGTACATTTATCAAGTGTAATATGTACTTATTTATATGATACATAATAAATTTACGTAAATCCGCTTAAGTCTATACTAGGTTCCAGCCCGCCGCCCTGCTAGTGTTTAGTGTTTTTTAAAACCTTGGTTTGTATTGATAAATTATGAACGGTGTTAATATTGTCTACTTCAATTTGGTTGTCTACATTTTTGAGATATTTTACCCTTTTAAGTTTCGCCCCTCCCCCTGACGATTTCTGGCTTCGCCTTGCACCTGTGCCAAAAGCTGAGGGAACCGAGTACCGAGCGTCCAATCAGAAGCCTCCATTCGGTCCAAGGCTAAATGGTGCTCCAGTTATGTCTGGGGACAAAGGGTTCAAGCTCGACGGCAACACTGTCAGGTTAGTCATAAGTTAATTAATTATATTATAATTAACTTCCAGCATATCTTAAAGATAACTGTGTCTCACGTACGTACTCTTTTTCCTCAACCACATGTAGTAGTTATTCCTTAATTTTGGCTGTATTTAGTATTTTTTTTAATCCAATGATGTTCTACTAAATCATTGTACTAATTAACTATAATTAGTATTGTACTTGAATGAATTCTTAGTGGATTTGAGTATTTAATATATGGTTATAATATTATTGCTATGCTTAGAAGTCAACACTGTTGTTTGTGGAAATTGTAGGAAGCTTTTTTGGGTGTGACGATTATACTCACATATTATGTTTCTAATTTAGGTGTTATATAATGAAGTTTATAGATCTAGATATATTATTAATAAACAGATACACATGTTTAGATAATACTTAGATACTTGCTAGTGAGTATCATATATACTCAATTTTGTGATTTGACTCAATTAAAAGATCACATATGTTTCTTGTTTTTAAAACTTCAAGAAACATTATAACATATAAAAAATTAAGATAAAACATGCATTAAAATGTCATTGAGCCAAATCTAAAAAGCGAATATATAAAGTACATACTAGTAAGTACCTAAGTATTCTCCAACAAATGAATTGATAGACACCATTAATTTTTGGGTTTAGATATAAGCCCATGCAACAATTATTTCCTTGACAAAAACCCATCTCATTTTAAACATCCAAATAAAATCTAAATTTGAAATAGACTGCCATGTAAACAAGTAAATACCTATTATTTTCAAAATATTTACAATTGTTTGTGCCACAACACCCTAATTATGTTAATGAATTTAATTATCCATCACAATTATGGGAAATAAGTGCCTTATTATTACAAAAGTATCTACCTTATACTTGTCTTACCATCATATGTTCCATTTCTTTTATTTGTTTGACAACCATTATGGGTAGATTATTTTGCATGTTTATACTAGACACATTTTGTTATAATTATGGATATTGTTTAGTTGGAGCTTAGTCATTAGGTTATTGTTAGAGAAATTTACCATGATGATTTTAGTTAAAGAAAATTGAATTTCAAGGGGTGTACTCATATTTTCAGTCCACTTGATAGTATCGTCACACGAATTTCACAAAATTGTACAGCTGACGAGTCGGAGTACGGTTTCCTTAAATCAAGGCGTGGCCCCCTGCCCATACATATGTCATAGATTAATATTCGTGCAATTTAAAAAAAAATAGTAACATTAGGGGGACCACATATCTATATCATATTTGGTATATTATCTCATGTGGTAAGTAAAGTATACAATCAATATTCAATGAGATAAGTTCATTAATTGACGTGATATATATGCACATTATTTACTATCAAATGATACACAAATATGGTACAAAATATGTGATTTCCCTAACGTTTTTCTGAGAAGAAATTTTGGTTGGGGTTGGAGTATTCTGTTTTCTATTGCACATGTTTTGATTTTGTTACTAGCTAGAGTCGGTTGGGATGCGTTAATATTTAGGGCTTATAATTAAGAATTGTAATATAGGTCATCTCCAACCCTTGGGGATAAAGCTTAAAAATTTAAGTAAAACAATTTTAAGCCATATGCCATAAACAATTTTTCCGCTCTAATTCTTGTGGCTTAAAATTTTAGCCTGTGATAATTAAATCATGATTTTAGCCTAACTTTTTGTTTTCGGTAACTTTTTTTTTTAAATAAAATTTATGTAGATTATCTTAATTTACTTTTATGAACATTTTAGTCTGAAAACATTTAAATTCTGATAAGTAATTAAAAATCATACAAATACATAGGTATTTATAAGTTTTAAGTTAAGTTTGATTTAAATATATTTTTTAAATTATTTTAGACATTATATTTAATTTTGGGCCATCCAATATTTTTTTTTTACTATTAGATTTGATCTCATTTGATCCTAGCCGTTAGATTATAAGTAAAAAGCAAAAAAAAATGTTTTGAAATATGACAGTTTGGTGGGTCCAAAATAATTTAAGCCAGACTTAAATCCTGAGAGGAATCTAGCCCAAAGATATATTTTATCCCTAGGGCTTATTTTAGCCCATGGTTGGAGATGGTTTGGGGGTATTAAAGCTTATATTTTAATCTTTATTCCATAAATCGAAGATGGTCTAAGTCTGCAAATTTGAGTGATATATATAGACTGTATTGTAGGTTACAATATCATTAAATAAATCCAATCACAAAAGTTAATGTAATGTTAATTTTTTTTAATACAACGATATATTTTACACTAAGAGGAGGAGGAGTTCGGCTAAGCCACACATAATGGGCAACCTAATTTAGTATCGAATTTACCATCTATGAGATTTGAATCTAAGACCTCTCACTTACAAGTGAAGAGGAATACTCTTTGACAGTAGTACTGAGTGGCAATGTTAATTTTATATTGAACACTTAACAGAAGTGTTTTGGTTACATAAACGAGAGAGGATCCTCGCCGGATTCTCTTTGTGAGGATCCCGGGGATCCTCCAATCACATTTGTTCATCGTACATCGTGGGCGAGTTTTTGTCAGGTACTGTTTATATTTAATTTTAAATAAGAAAATTTACAATGATTTCTAACCGTACGATGTACGATGAACATATGTGATTTGAGGATCCCCAAGATCCTCACAATACATAAACCACTACTTGTATTCTTTATATTGTTTTATGATTGTTTTAATTCATTGTTTGGGAAAGGGATCCTCTCCGAATCCCTTCCTCCTAATCCACCAAATCAGGAAATCCGTGCCGTTGAAATTTGATCCGGAGATGATCCCTTTCCCATTGTTTGTTTCATTGACTCTAAATCAAAGTGATCATTGTGTCCTTTTTCTTTCTTTTTCTACATACTTTAATTTGTATCATATAATATTTAGAGTTAATCTCAGTTTACTACCCTGAAGTTTCTTGATTTTCAAATTTGGCACATAAAGTTTTTTTCGTTACAGTCTAGTACCTAAAGTTATAATTCTAGGACACTTTCATACATCCGTTAAGTTTTCCGTTACAACCTCCGTTAACTGATGACGTAGTGCCCACGTGGATAATAATTGGGCGCCGCATGTCAATATGGGCTCACTTGAATATTAAAAAAAATTAAAAATGCAAAAACACAAAAACTCTAAAAAAAAAATAAAAAATACCCACTTGTCTTCTACCTCCCCCCAACCCCCTACCTCCCTTCTTTCCTCTGCAACCCGATCCCTTCCTTCTCTCCTTTGCAACTCCCACCCACCCTCCCTCATTTCTCTCTTTTGCAACCCGCACCACCCTCCCTCATCTCCTCTGCAACCCACACCCTCCTCTCCTACCTCACTTCACTCTCTCTCCCTCCCTTCTTTCCTCTACGCCTACCCAACACTCTATACCCAACCCACCTCCACCCTTTTCATCTCCCCTCCCTTCTCTCTCCTCCATCCTCTTCACCTTCACCCTTTGCAAATTCGAAATTCGATTCGGAGCAGCTACGGTTCACGAGCCACTCGAGGAGAGAGAAGAACCGAAGTAAGGGAGCTACCACGGGCTGTTGTCAGAGTCCAGTGAGGTGGCGGCAGGGGCTAGGAATGCTCAAGAATCGATTAGGATTTGGGAATTTATCCAAATTAGGGATTTGGGTCAACTGGGTTTTTGATAAATTTCATAAATTGGATGGGTTTCTTGTTGAATTGGAATTCTTTTGGGTGGGATTTGTTGGGGTGGGTGTGTGGGGAGGGTGGATACGGGTTGCAGAGGAGAGAAGGAACGGTGGTGCAGGTTGCAGAGGAGAGAAGGGAGGGTGGTGCAGGTTGCAGAAGAGAGAAGGGAAGGAAAGGGTGTGGGTTGCAGAAAAGAGAAGGGAGGGAGAGGGTGCGAGGGATGAGGTAGGAGACAGATGGTTTGTTTTTTAATTTTTAATTTTTTAATATTCAAGTGGGCCCATATTGACATGTGGCGCTTAATTATTGTCCACATGGGTGCCACATCACCAGTTAACAAAAGTTCAAACGAAAAAATTAACAAATATATGAAAGTGTTCCAGAATTATAACTTTAGGTATCAGACTGGGATGAAAAAAACTTTTATGTACCAAATATTGAAAACCAAGAAACTTCAGAGTAGTAAACTGAGATTAACCCTAATATTTATATGGGAAGTGATTTTCTTGCATTTTTTTTACTCTCGTACACATCTTGTTTAATTATAAGAAAAACTAACGAAAAATCCTCAAAAACTTTAGTTTTAATGAAAATGACAAAATAAAGGTGTAAGTGAATAGTAATAGGAGTGACTTTTCAAAATAAAAATTATCCTTTTCATTAAAAGTAAACAGTGCTTCATTAAGATTCCCTTAATTATAGCCGTCTATTTGACTATTCAATCTGGTAGCCATAAATTTTTCCGTTTAACAATTGGCTTTTTATATTAGTACCCCATAAAATGTTGAATGCACCCCACATTAAAATTTAATATTAAATGACTTATTTACCTCACCATACAATAACAATTTTGACCTTATTAGGTTTATAAAAATAAAAATTTCTAAATACACTCCAAATCACTTTTATCGCATTATTTATCTTCTCAACCATCAAAATGTGGAATCGCACAACTAACCATTTGTACTTGTACCTCCATTTATATCCATCAATGTAAAATGCAGCTTCAAATATCTCAAATTCGTTTGGAAGTGAAGCTTCAAATATTTCAAATATTTCCAAGAGTATACGTCTTAAAACCAGCCACACAACAATTCAAATATTTCCATGAGTATATGTCTTAAAACCAGCCACGCAATAATCAAAATAAAATTCCTACACTGCAGAAATGAAGTTCATGAAAGTCAAAACAAAAATTGCATACCACGAAGTTAAACTTATTAATAAGCTACTGCTGATGTTACCCTACTTAATGAAGGTAGACATCTATCGATGCAAACTATACTAAGATGATTTCAAATCATCATTTTGAAATCATTCGGCAAACTAAACGTTCAGATGATTTGAAATCTTTCGGCAAACTAAACGTTCAAATGGTTAGACTCAGTCCCTGAAAATAAAAAATGAGTGTTATAAGATTTGAGAAATATGGTGTGTATAGAAAATGTGGCGTGTATGTACACAATATAAAATGTATATTGAGAATGTGAGGTGTGGGGTATTATAGGAAAGTATGTGGGGTGTGTTAAGATAATTTTTAAGTGAAAAAGTAAATGTATGGTGTATTAAGTATGTAGAGTTTATTCAACAATTTGTGGTATGTTAATATAATAAGCCTTAACAATTTACTAATATTCATATTTGTAATCATCATCAGGTGGGCCAATTGGATCTTCCATCTCGGATTTGATGTTCGAACGGGTGTGATTATATCTCAAGCATCAATATATGATCTTGAAATGCACAAGTACAGGAGGGTTTTGTACAGAGGCTTTGTATCCGAGTTCTTTGTCCCGTACATGGACCCCACAGAAGAATGGTACTACAAAACCTTCTTCGACTGTGGAGAATTTGGGTTTGGTCTATCCACAGTCTCACTCAAACCGTTGACTGACTGCCCAGCCAATGCCCAGTTCATGGACGCCTACTATGCTGCCCAGGACGGCACGCCGGTGAAGATATCGAATGCTTATTGCATCTTTGAGAGACATGCAGGCAACATCTTGTGGCGCCACACTGAAGTCACCATCCCAGATATAGTGGTGATGATAAAGTTTTCTTCTTATTTTTCAAATGTGTTTGATTGATTTGTTTTTTGATGTAAATGTGGTGTAATCGAGGGATAACGGAATTGCAGATCACAGAGGTTAGGGCTGAGGTCACTCTGGTTGTGAGGACGGTTTCAACTATAGGCAACTATGACTACATAATTGATTGGGAGTTCAAGCCAAGTGGCTCCATCAAAATGGAGGTATGTTATATGATAGCTAGGGTCTTATAGTGTGTACATATGTACTGGTTTAAATTTTAAGTAAACTTATAGATTGATAATCTGGATAACTATTTGCCAACTAAACAATATATATCTGTCGGTGAATTTGAATGATTGGTCATGTTAGTTTATTATACGATCAAAACGTTCTTCCTGTATTCATATTCTGACAAAATGAGTATGTGTCAACAGATGTTACGCTTGATGTTGCGCTTGACAATTATGGTTTGTTGATCTTCAATTTCTTAAACAGGTGGGGCTAACAGGTGTGCTAGAAATTGGAGCAGTTAATTACACCCACATAGACCAAATAGAGGAGGAAGTTTTTGGCACATTGGTGGCAGATAATAGCATTGCTGTGAACCATGATCATTTCTTGACATACCATCTTGACCTTGATGTCGATGGTGAAACCAACTCCTTTGTCAAGAATAATTTTGTGACGAAACAAGCAACAGGCCACAACACACCCAGGAAGAGTTATTGGAATATTGTAAGCGAGACGGCTAAAACTGAGTTAGATGCAAGAATTCGCCTTGGTTTGAAGCCAGCTGACTTGGTTGTGGTAAACCCTAATAAGAAGACCAAACCCGGGAACCCATTTGGCTATCGTTTGATCCCGGGGGCAGTCGCAGGAACCCTATTGTTAGAGGATGATTACCCGCAAATACGCGGCGCTTTCACTAAGTACAATGTGTGGGTTACACCATACAACAAGTCCGAAAAATGGGCAGGAGGAAGATATGTTGATAAAAGTAGAGGAGAGGACACATTAGATGTGTGGAGCAACAGGTATTAATTAAACTGTGATTAAATTTGGTTAATGCAGCAAAAGATTTTACAAAACGTTTGTGATTTCTCTTGTTCATTTTGGTTGACTGGTGTGAATTGTGATTGTTTTATGTGTGCAGGAATAGGAAAATTGAGAACAAAGATATAGTGTTGTGGTACACAATTGGGTTTCACCACAATCCTTGCCAAGAGGATTTTCCAATGATGCCAACATTGAGTGGTGGATTTGAGCTCAGGCCAACCAATTTCTTTGAGAGCAGTCCTGTTCTTAAAGTTAGAACCATACCTTCTAAGCACCACTCGCCCAATTGCACCGCCAAAAACTAGCTGGGGACTTTTTATTTATCATGAGTGATTAATAATCCTAAGAGCTTAATAAGTGATGTTTTCATCTCATTGCAGTTGTAATTTATTGCAAGTTTTAGTTACAAATTACATATCTAGTCCCATTCCAATCCATGTCACCATGAACAAACGATAGTTATTACTTAGGAAATCAACATCTTGGTGGGGTTCGTAGTCTATAAGGTTAAGAGAATTTATAATACTCCCAGACATGGCTAGTTAGCAAACTGAGATCTTGGTTGTTAAAAAAACTTAAAAAGAATCACTCTACTAAGTACTGGTTTGGTATTGAAGTGCTTTTTATAAAAAGTGGGTATAAAAAAAAAGCTGACCTCAAAAAGATGTTTGGTAAACACTTAAAAACAGCTTATTTTCATAGTTTTGGGTGAAAAAAATCTGAAAACGTGAAATTGCATAAATGAGCTTATTTTCACAATACAGCAGGAGCAGTTTTCAAAGCACAGCAATACCAAATCAGCCTTAACTAAGCCCTTTGTGATCATGTGACTGATCACCCTCAATAGAAGCATTGAAATTTTACAGCTCACTTGGTAATATCTTCTCCCTACCATCCAATTGAAAAGGGTAGGCATGAAACTTCAGATAAATTCAATCCCCTGACTGAAATTGAGTTGAATTTGGGGTGACTGAGAGGAAGCTTACTAGTTAGGAAAAGCTCGGTAAAGGTGAGAGGAGGGTGTCCTGGACCTGTGTGGACGTGATCGGATATGATAGAGCCGGCGGCCAAGTCTACGACGAACTCGTCGGTTTTCCTGACTTCAATGGGACAACTGAATCTTCCTGGACTTTAATTTTGCAGGTCCTTGCATTTCACTAGTCCTTCGCCTTGCCCTCATATTTAATTGCAGCTGCTTTGCCTTGCTTCTGAGTCTTTGTTTATTAAAGTGAGGAGGCACAATGAATCGTCATTTTACACATTTGTCTTTGCAACTGTTTTCTCTTAAATAAGTTACATGTTACAAGTTTAATAATAAGTGTCTCGATGCCTATAAAGATTTAACAATAATAGACGATTATATTTAAATTACTTAAACCACGAGGAAGGAAAAATTATGCAGAGATAAACGTTCTTAATTAGCACTTGAACAAGAAGTCCTTTGTGAATGCAAATTTCTTCCTCCTTGTTTTTAGACAAAATTGCACCTACAAAACAAATAACACATTTGGTCAAGGCCAAGAGCGCCTACGATAATTTTTTTTTTGGGCGGGGGGGGGGCTTTGGCCGAAGAACCTCCGATGCCAAAGTTAGAATTTGAGAGAAAAAGTGTTTGGAGAATTTAGAGAATTTTGCAAGAGGGTTGGCATCCAGTTTTGGAGAAAATGAGGTGGTTTATATAGGGGTGTGGCCAGCCCCTTTGGGAGGAGATGGACCGGCCATTTGGATGGTGTTTTGGATGAGATTCATGATTTGTTAGCTAATTAATAGATTAATTGGGTAATTAATCAATTAATTAGCTAATTAATATAATTTAGAAGGAATGATTTGGGGGTTACCTTGTGGAGAAGATTTGATGAGGATGAATGAAATAGGTTTTGAATAAATACCTATTTTGGGCACTTTTGACTTGATTGAGGGATGATTGCCCACTGCTTGGGCGTACAAATCTCGATGTGCCTCGAGGGTAATCTTGTCTTTTTAACCCAAAAATCCATGTGTCGCCTCCATATTTTTCTTGATTATTTTTTGCTCCACACCATTTACATACTCATGTTCGGTATTGTAACTAGAATCACACACGTTTTTTCTCCTCTTACGCACCCCTCCTTATTTCTAGTCATTTGATTGAATAAACCAAATGCCAACAACTGACTTAGAGTGTGTGCGAGGAGAAAAGGAGTGTGATTATCATTTCTCGTAATTAAATTTCAACGTGCTTCTAATAAAAATGCTATTAGGATAAGTGCTTACGAGCAAAAGTGCTTCTTACAAGACGTTAGTCCAGCACTGGGAAATTTCTTTCACAAGGCAAACCCTTGAAAGAAATTTCTTATAGAATTTCTAGCCTAGAATACCAAATGAACTATACATGGCTGTCTTCAACGGCTTAATTAACAATTTCTTAGCCTTCCATTCTCAGCCTCTCCCAATATTTTTTTGTTTTTTGGTATTTTTCTTGCATTAAGAGCAAGGAAAATTAATTGAGTTTACTCAATAATTAAGAAATTGTATGATTATCAGTACAGCATGACATGCAGTCATTATTACAAATTTATGGAATTTTGTTCAAAGTGGTACCTCCTACATTAGGAAATGTACAAGGAGTATAAACAGAGTGAAACACTTGGATGTTCATTTTCCTTCAAGCAGAGTTTCTTCCTGTGACAATGCTGAAGCTGGATGAGCAATTTGAACCCCTCACATATTGGGGTGGCTTGTTTTTTGACACTGGATTGCTTTCGAAGAAATTGCTCTGTCGGAGCTCAAACTGGCCGCTGATCGTTGGCATTATGGGAAAATCTTCTTGGAATGGCACATGATGAAAACTCATGGTGTACCATAACACAATGTCTTTATTTTCAACGTCCCTATCCCTGAAACAATGAAATTAATCAAAACATCATGGTAAATTTCACTACTTAACCTATAATAATTAAATAAATTAGGGTAAACGGCTAATTAGTAGCTACCTACTGCTCCATGTAGCCAAGGTATCATCCCCCCTGCTTTGATCAGCATATAGTCCCCCTGCCCATTTTTCAGACTTATTATATTGTGTAACCCACACATTGTACTTAGTGAAGCCTCCTCAGATTTGTGTATAATCCTCGTCGGATAGAAGTGAACCTGCTACTGATCCCGGAATCAGACGATATCCGACATGATTACCCACTTTAGTCCTCTTGTTGGGGTTCACAACCACCAGATCAGCACCAAAGGAACCAAGCTTGATCTTTGCATCAGACTCCGTTTTAGCCGTATCACCGACTACCTTCCAGTAACCCTTCGTGGGTGACTTTGGGTCACTCGCTCTGGTTGTTTGCAACTTGACAAAGGAGTTGACTTCACCATCAACATCAAGATCTAGGTGATAGGTAAGAAAGTGATCATGGTTGACAGCCACTATATTTTATGTTACAAGAGTACCGTACACTTCCTCCTCTATTTGTTCTGTGTGAGTGTACTCTGTTCGCTTCACTTCCAAACAACCAGTTAGCCCAACCTGCAAGAAGGATGAAATTTTAGGTGTAACCAGTTGTTTTACAGATTGTAACTATTTGTTTGTGTATCTAGTCACAGGATGAGACATGGAGCGGAGTAAAAGATTTCCAAGTGAGGGGCCACTTTGAAAAATAAAATATGGTTTCGCAAAGAATAATGGTAGCATATCCAAAATTTTCTTATACTAGCGATCACATTAACAGCAGAAGTACACTTTTTAATAGAAATGCTATCTTTTCATTTCATCTCATAAAATTACACAATGGTATACATATATATACTAGTAATTCACTAGTCTTAGCCAACTAGCTAATTACAGTTTTACCCAACCAATCATTCACTAATTACAAACTGCTATAACCACCTTATAACAAACTCTAACCAACTTAGCTATTGACAGTTTTATCCTATTATCCCCCCTCAAACCAAACTGAGGTAACCGAAGGGAGAGTTTGTTCTGAATGAAGATGAATCTGGGCTTGGACAGAGCTTTAGTACAGATGTCTACAATTTGATCCTCAGTGCAGACAAAGAGAACTTTCACTTGATATGCTAGCACTTTTTCCTGGATATAGTGATAATCAATCTCCACATGTTTGGTTCTTGCATGAAAGATGAGATTTTTAGCCAAAGAAATTGCAGAAATGTTATCACACCAAAGCTGCAGGGAAGAAGAAAAAGCTAGACCAACATCAGTCAACAACTTGCAAATCCATGTGAGTTCTGCTACAATGTTTGCAAGGGACCTATATTTAGCCTCAGTGGAGGATCTAGCCACAGTAGGTTGTTTCTTTGCACTCCATCTGATAAGAGAGTCTCCCATAAAGATAGAAAATCCACCAGTGGATCTTCTATCAATGCTACATCCTGCCCAATCTGCATCCGAGAAGGCAGTGAGGTTGAGAGACTTTGAACACTTAGGAAACCATAGACCAAGAGATAATGAGCCCTTGAGATATCAAAGAATGCGTTTGACTACTTGGAAATGTGCTTGCCTAGGTTTGTGCATGAATTGATAGACCAAATTCACAGCATAAGATAAGTTTGGCCTGGTCCATGTTAAATATTGCAATCAACCAACCAAAGACCTATATTCTTCAGGGTTATCAAGCAGAGAAGATTCATGATCCAATTTTGTTGTGGTAAGGGGTGTAACACAAGGCTTGGAACCCTTCATATGAGCTTTAGTGAGTATGTCTAAGATATATTTGTTCTGAGAAAGCAATATGCCAGAGGATGATCTTTTGGATTCAATACCAAGAAAGTAATGAAGAGGACCAAGATCTTTGACAGGGAATAAGACACTGAGTTGGGAAATGATGTCTTGACAAAGTTGAGAATTTGGACCAGTGACAATAATGTCATCAACATAAACCAAAATGAAGACCAGAGTTGGATCCCTTTTTACAAATCGAGAATAGTCATTATGAGAACTTGAGAAACCTAGAGACTTTAATGCATTTGTTAATTTCTCATACTAAGGCCTGGGGGCTTGCTTCAAACCATATAGAGACTTATGCAGATGACATACATGAGTTGGCTTTGTAGGATCTTCAAATCCTGGTGGTTGTATCATAAACATATATTCTGTGAAATTAGCATGCAAGAAAGCATTGCTGATATCAAGTTGATTTAGAAACCAATCAAACTTGGCAGCCAAAGTGAGAAGAAGCCTAATAATAACAGGCTTTGCAACTGGACAAAATACCTCAGTATAGCCCAAACCTTGTTGCTGATGAAATCCTTTGGCAACAAGCCTTGCTTTGTACCTATCAATGGTACCATCAGGTTTTCGTTTAATTCTTGTTTGTACCATACTTAGGGCCTCCGTATTTAGATCTCGTATAAATACTCGGAGGACTTAAATGTAATTATGTAATAAAGGAAGGGGCAAATATGTAATAAGTGAGGAGTCATTATTCTATAAAAGGGACTCCTCACCCGCACAATTGGAAAAGGCCAATTCTTAGGCTATATCCTCATTCTCTCAGAGCTCTCATCCTCACAGAGAAGCTCTCTCTCTCCCTATTCAACATCTTAGAGAAATACAATAATCAGTGTGGACGTAGCCCAAACATTGGGGTGAACCACAATACATCTTGTGTTATTTACTTTCTTGCATATTCACAGTCAGATTTACGTTGTTCCAAGACCCCTCCGATTTTGTGCATCAACATTTGGCGCCGTCTGTGGGAATCGACAAGAAAAGTTATGTCGGTTCTCTCTCAAATTTTCACCTCCGCCGTGAATCTGTAGAAATCCAATAACCACCTGTAGAGTCACTGCAAAACCCATCTCTCAAAAATGTAGAAATGAAAACTCCTAAACTCAACCACAGTTTCTTCTCTCTCATCTCAATGTCTTGTTCTCTCTCTCTCTCTCTCTCTCTCTTTCCACTTCTGTTTGGCTTCTGTGGTGGCATTCTGAGATTTGGTGGTGGGATCCGACGATCAGAGGGAAAATGGCAGACCCGAAACCCGACACACCCTTGATCCCACCATCGTCGTCATCACCATCCTCGTCAAGAAACCTCCCCAACTTCAAAAATTCAGTTAAACTAAAACATGTGAAGCTTGGGTACCATATTCTCATCACCCATGGAATGTACCTCTTTCTTTCCCCTCTTGCTGTTGTTATTGTTGCCCAGATTTCAACATTTTCTCTTAAGGATCTTTATGATCTTTGGGAGCATCTCCAGTACAACCTGATTTCAGTGATTATCTGCTCGACTCCCCTTGTTTTCCTATCCACTGTGTACTTTGTCACCCGCCCTCGCCCGGTGTACCTTGTTAACTTTTCGTGCTACAAGGCTGAAGAATCTCGAAAATGCACGAAAACAGGGATGAAGAAGCAGAGAATCTGCAAGATCTGCAACAAGCGGTTCTCCAATGGAAAAACGATGAGGGGTCACATGAGATCCCACCTTGCCAAGCTTTATCTCCCTTCAAAGCCGCAGTCGCCGCTGCAGCAGCAGCATCACCAACTCAGTGACTCTCCCGAGTCGTCGTCCCCTCCATTTCGACTTCGAACAGGGCCATACATTCTTCTCTGGATTCAGCCATGGTCCACGATGGCGGAGACATCGACAGCGAGTCTTACCTGTGAAACCCAACTTATAAAAGATCCAAGCGACGCTGCAAAACAATTGGGAAATCCTCGCTGACACTGCCAGCCGAGCCAAAGCAGACAGGGATGGGGGACCGGAGTCCGATGCTCCACCAATGAAGCCCGCGTCGTCTCTCTTTCCCTCCCCTCCCTCAACCTCTGCATAGTGTTCTGGAGCCTGTGTTCGTCAGGGAACGGCTGCGATTGAGAAAGCCGTGAAGAGGGAGGAGGATGAATTTGATGATGAGCTGCAAGTAGACAGAAAAAAAAAGGCGTGAAGAGATCGTCGTCGTCCTTGTCATCCAGCGGAGGAGAAGGTGGCGCAATGAGACAGTGTCAGGCGGACAGGTGCACAACTGAACTAAGTTAAGAAAAGCAGTATCATAGAAAGCATAAGGTTTGTGCTTGTCTCTGGCCTCCACCAAAGGTTTTGCCAGCAATGCAGCATAAAAAGGAGGAGTAAGAATGGATAGGCATGACCAGGCTGTCTAAGAAAAGCTCTCTCTTTTTCTTTCACAGATTCCCCAAAGTCTCTTTTCCTTTACAGAAAAGAAAAAGGAGTAAGAATGGATGGGCACGACCAGGCTGTCCAAGAAAAGCAAGTGGGTTTGCAAGCAAAAGATACCTTACAAAGCAACATTGGTGGACAGAGAAGGAGTGGGGAGATCAAGAAAAGTAGAAAGCAAAAGAAAATAAAAAGAAGCATATATAATTGTGGTGGTGATGGCATGCAAAAAAAAAAAGAATTATGGGCGTGACCCATTGAGCAGAGAGTCGGATTTATTTTTGAATGATGTAATTTATTTTTTATATCTTTCGAAGACATCTGTATAAACCCCATCAGAGGGTAATAATAAAATAAATAAAATAAAAAAAAGGCAAGCCCAAAATAATGGGCTGCAATGTCGTGTGGAGGGCGATGGCTCATATGCCCAAAAGAGCCAAGCCCTATGGCTCCAAATTTATTCGGCACCTTGCCGCTATTATCACCAACCAGGTGATCAAAAGTACGCCCAATACTCTCAAAATTATTCGGCAGCCTGCCGCTATTACCACTAACCAGGTGATCAAAAGTACGCCCAGTACTCCAAAATTATTCGGCAGCCTGCCGCTATTACCATCAACCAGGTGATCAAAAGTACGTCCAGTACTCCAAAATTATACATGAGCATCACTCATGCCAATCATACATAAACATTTCATGAGCATCACTCATGTCAATCATACATAAACATTCATGACCATCATTCATGTCAACATTCATGAGCATCACTCATGTCAACATCCATGAGCATCACTCATGTTAATCAACATAAACATTCATGAGCATCACTCATGTCAATCAGCTTCAGAAGCTTCATTTACGGAGCTCTAGCTTCAAAAGCTTCATTTACAGAGCTCTAACTTTGAGAGCTCCAACTTCAAAAGCTTCATTTACAAAAGCTCTAGCTTCAAAAGCTTCACCTACAAAGCTTCAGTGCAGGGTATACAAATACCGCCTCCGAACAATCGTCATTTCGGCCCATACATGGATTCAATTTGAAGTCTCCAGCCAACAGACTCTATTGACCGAAGACTTGGGGGACTACACTATGTACCATATATTGGGCCTCAACTGGGCCTCATGAAAAATACTTGGGGGACTTAGCCCATTATTTATGTATTGAGGAGCAAACCCTTATTCTATAAAAGGGACTCCCTCACTTTCATTAGAGAGCACCCATTATTCATGTACTGAGGAGCGATCCCTTATTTTATAAAAGGGACTCCCTCACCATCATTAGATAGCATCGCTGCCTACTGAGCAACCACCTCGCCGCGAGCACCACTTCTAACCCATCACTTATGTATTGAGAAGCCAGCCCTTATTCTATAAAAGGGACTCCCTCACCTTCATTAGAGAGCAACCGCCTCGCCGCGAGCATCAACTCTAGCCCATCACTTATGTATTGATGAGCGAGCCCTTATTCTATAAAATGAACTCCCTCACCTTCATTAGAGAGTATCGCCGCCTACGGAGCACCCGCCTCACCGCGAGTATCAACTCTAGCCCATCATTTATGTATTGAGGAGCGAGCCATTATTCTATAAAAGGGACTCCCTCACCTTCAACGCCACAAGCCAAGCCAACCAAGGCAACATAAGCCACAAGCTAAGCAGCTTTGCAACATATGCTACTTCTAGTTAAGCATTATTTCAGATTGAACACTGCCTCATATCCAGTATCAGTCCTAGACGACATCTAGTTACTTCGGCCCACACATGGACTGAATTTCAAGTCTCTAGCTAAAAGACTCTATTGACTGAAGACTTGGGGGACTACTGTTTATACCATACTTAGGGTCTTCGTATTTAAATCTCGTATAAATACTCAGGGGACTTAGATGTAATTATGTAATAAAGGAATAGGAAAATATGTAATAAGTGAGGAGCCCTTATTCTATAAAAGGGACTCATCACCCTCACAATTGGAAAAGGCCAATTCTTAGGCCATATCCTTACCCTCTCAGAGCTCTCATCCTCACAGAGAGCTCTCTCTCTCCCTCTTCAACATCTCAGAGAAATACAATAATCAGTGTGGACGTAGCCCAAACATTGGGGTGAACCACGATACATCTTGTGTTATTTACTTTTTTGCATATTAACGATCAGATTTACGTTGTTCCAAGACCCCTCCGGTTTTGTACATCAACAATTCTGAATACCCATTTTGCACTAACCAGATTCTGAGAAGAATTAGAGGGAACTAAAGACCAAGTTCCGGTTTGAATAAAAACATTAAATTCTTCCTGCATTGCTTTCCTCCAGTAAGAGTGTTTAGATGCTTGAAGATAAGTGGATGGTATATAATCCAGGGATATCTCAGAAGAAATGGGATGTTTGGTTGCTAAAAGTGCCTTTGGTTTGACAATACAGGATTTAGATTAAATTTGCATTGCATGAGTATTTAAAGGAAATGAAGGTGCTGCAAGTGTACTAGGGGCAGCTATGGGATTAGAGATAGAGGGTGATGAAGAAGGAGGAACAGATAAGAGAGAGGATATAGGAATTTGTAACATATTAGAAGGAGATAGAGAGGGTGGAGGTATGGTGGGAAAAATTAAGGTGGTGGCAATAGTGTTGTGATGCTGTAATAATGGAGAACTAGAACTGGATTGTAAATGCGAAGATAAAGCCTGTTGAGCAAAGGGAAAAGTGACTTCATAAAAAATGACATGCCTTGAAATGTATATTCTACCAGTATAAAGATATAGACACTTGTAACCTTTGTGATTCAAACTATAACCCAAGAAGACACATTCTTTGCTTTTGGGATCAAGTTTGGAGGATGTGTAAGGCTCCAACCATTGAAAACATCTGCAACCAAATACTTTCAGAGATGTATAATCTGAAGATCTGTGAAATAATAATTCCCAAGGAGAAGGTTTTGTAGCTGTTGGCATTCTGTTTATCAAATAGATTGCTATAGCAAATGCATCATCCCAATAGAGCTTAGGAACTTTAAAGGCTGCTAGAAGAGTTCTAGCAGTTTCAACTAGATGCATATGTTTGCGCTCAACACAGCCATTCTGTTCAGGCATGTGAGGATAATTCAATTGATGTGAAATACCATGCAATTGCAGATAATCGATGAACTTGAGACTGAGAAACTCTCCACCAGAATCAGACCCTATAGTAACTATTTTAAAACTGAGCAAATTTTCCACTATAGATTTAAATTTGAGAAATATGTCAAAGATATCAGACTTGGATGTAAGAGGAAATAACTAAGTACATTTTGTATAATCATCAACAAAGATGATGTAATAGTGATATCCATTGATAGAAAGAAGAGGTGATGCAGCCCATACATCAGTGTGCAACAGTTCCAAAGGCTTACTAGAAGTACAAGAAACAGAAGCAAAAGGCAAATTTGAAGACTTGCCTAGAGCACAACTAGAGCAGACAGATTTATTGAAGGCACTGGAAAGTGAAATACAAGACTTAGATGCTAACTTATTTATTATCTTGAAGCCAGGGTGACCCAATCTTTGATGCCATGTATGCTGGGAAGCTTTAGCATGTACTGCAAATGTTTGTTGATTACAAGCAATTGAAGATGCATGAAAATGATAGAATCCAGCTCTCACAGGACCTTTAAATAGCGTTTTCTCCGAAAAAAGATAATCATTCACAATGTAGTGAAAATGATACAAATGAATGGAACACCAATTATCAAGTATGAATTGATTTGCAGAAATCAAATCTTGCTTAATATGAGGAACATGCAGAACATTCTTAAGAGCAAAACAATGAGAAGCAATGTTAATTTCAGAAGAGCCAGAGTTAAGGATGGGTAAACCTTTTCCATCACCAACATAAACTTGTTCAGGTCCATTGTAGGGCTCAGGATTTTACAGATTGGTGTAAGAGTTGGTCATGTGCGAGCTAGCACCAGAATCAAGCAACCATGTAGGAGAAGTAGTTGCATTGTATGCATTTTGAGAATTCTTGTTACCAAAATGTGGATTCATGTGTTGGGGACACTCTGCAGCTTCATGATCCATCTGACGGCAAATTTGGCAAGAGATCTTTCTGTTAGAATTGTTGTAGTGAGAATAATAACCACGATTGTATCGGTGATTGCCTTAATTACCACAATTGAACCTTTGATTACCCTGAGATCTTAAGTAATTCCTCTGAGTGCCATGATTGTTGAAATTTCTAGAATTAGAGAAATTGCCATGATGCTGAGAATTGTAGGAATTCGAGTTGGAACCATTATGAGTAAAGAATGCCTGAGAACCAAAATCACCAGTTGGTGCGGGAAAAATACCAGCAGAAGAATTAAAGGCTTGAACCAGTGCTGGATGATATGCTTGTTTGCGAGCATTTAACTGCAATTCCTTACTTAAGAAGAGGCCATGAAGTTCACCAATAGTAGTGGAACCAAGTCTAAATTGAACAACATCAATGAATGATTCATACTCAGAGGGCAGACCATGTAGAATTACATAAATCAACTCAGAGTCTTCAATTAGAACGCCGGCATTTGCTAGGGCATCATCAATTTCTTCAATATGTTCAAGATAGATCACAGTCGTAGAATCGCCCTTTGTGATTGTACAAAGACGAGAGTGAAGCTCATGTATGTGCGATTGCGATGCAATAGCCAAACGCGATTCCAGTTTTGACCATAGCTCATGAGCCAAATTAACACCAATAATGTAAGAAATGAGAGCATCCGAGAACGTAGAGTTGATCCAAATCAAGATGTTCTGATCATTCTCATACCATACAACATACTGTGGATTCAGAGTGGCGATGCGATTTCCAGATGCGTCAAGAAGAAATTTCGATGGAACAGCCATCGTGCCATCAATGAATTCGGTGAGATTGTACCGGCGAAAAATCGGAGCGAACAAGGCACTCCAAATCAAGTAGTTCGTAGTTGTAAGCTTAATTGGAACCATAGATCCAATGTTCTAGATCGTAATGGAAGCAGAAATTACAGAATTAGGGTTAGAAATTGCAGCAAAAATTGGTTGAATGGGGAACCTGATCCTGAAGATTGAGATGCAAAGGTCGCCATAGCTGGAAGAAGAAGCAGAAATTGCTATCAAGCGCTTTGAAGTGATCGATTGATCGGATAAGAAAAAGCGGAGGCGATGATCAGAAAAGATAAGGCGGTGCAGAGACGGTGCAGAGAGAAGCGGGAAAATTGGGATCGAAAGTTGTCGTGAAACTTTTAGGCGGTTGATAACATAATAGAAATGCTATCTTTTTGTTTCATCATCTCATAAAATTACACAATGGTATACATATATATACTAGTAATTCACTAGTCTTAGCCAACTAGCTAATTACAATTTTACCCAACCAATCATTCACTAATTACAAACTGCTATAACCACCTTATAACAAACTCTAACCAACTTAGCTATTGACAGTTTTATCCTTATTACTTTTAATATAGCTAGACAAGGAATTTTATGCTTCTTGTTGAAGACACATTACAAATGGCACGTTACATAGTTAAAAACATGATATATCTTATTTTAGTGTTACATATCTACTCTAGTTTGCTTATAATTAACTTATATACGTTTGATGTATAGATGTGAATAATGTTGACGATCACTTCTTCACAAATAAATTTATAAGTGTGCACATATTATTTCAACTAAAAAATTGAGCATGGGCAGTTGCCCCAGTTATAGATCTTAGCTGCCTCCGTCCATGATCTGACAGTTGATCACAAATGAGAGTATACACCAGTAATAGAGAATGCCTTAAAACACGAATTTCATTCATTTTGAAATGAATAAAACCTAATCAGACCTTCCCCCCCCCCCCCCCCCCCCCAAAAAAAAAAAAATCAACTTACCTCAAATATAATTGAGCCACTTTGCTTGACTATTTCAACTTAGCTCAAATATAATTGAGCCACTTTGCTTGAACTCCCAGTCAACAATGTAGTCATAATTGCTCACTGTTGACACCATCCTTACCACTAAGCTCAATTCTGGCCTAACCTCAACTTTCTAAATCAAACACGTACCACTATTGCAACCATGGGTTAAGCTATTTACGAGGGCAATTCATGCTCCCGATCTTGCACTTACCAAGCCATATCCCTCTTGCACTTGAGTTCAAAAATTTGAGCTAGGGAATAACACTTACCCCTTTCTTTGATATGGTAGTCTTGGTGTGGCGCCACATTATGTCTCCATCATGTCGCTCAAAAATGCAAATAACATTGGACTTTTTATTTGGTTTTCCATCTAGTCCAGCAACATAAGCGTCCATGAATTTTGCATTTGCTGGGCAGTCCCTAAGTGGCTCAAGTGACACTGCAGATTGGCCAAAACCAAATTCACCTGCATCAAGAAATGTCCTGGAGTACCATTCTTCGGTTAGGTCCATGTACGGCACAGACAGCTTTGAGATCAAGGCTCTGTATAGCACGCGACGAAATTTCTGCTGCTCTATGTCGTAAATGGATGCTAAGGATATGCTTGGACCAGCTCTCATATCGAAACCCATATGAAAATCCCAGTTTGCCCACCTGCCTTTGTGTGAAATTAAAAATAAAATCAGTTTAGTTGATAGTGGAATGTGAAATGAGAGAGAGTAGAAGCAAGAGATTCTTCCATGTTAGTCAATGAGTTTATGACTGATTGTACACCTATGAGTCTAAAACCATCGTCACGTGACTGAAAGTAGACGCAAAGAGATATATTATTTATTGTACGTGTTGAAATTTATATTATAATATTTAATTTAAAAGATTGAATGCAAAATATATGTCAGTAGAGACGCCAAGTGCATGTTATTAGGTTTCTTAATAAAACCAGACAGTGTAGCAGTACCATTATGTAAAAGACATGTCTTTTGTAATGGTTTATGAATGAGATGAGAAAGGTGTCTTTTTGGTGTAAAAATGTGGTTTTTCGTTAAAGTGAACAGTACCACGGGCTTTTCGTTAAAACTCCCCAATCATAGGAAAACTAATGAAAATGGCTTGAAAACTTTGAGTTTTAACGATAAAGACAAAATAAAGGATAAAATGAATAGTACCAAGTTTGACTTTTTAGTGTAAAAATGTGATTTTTCGTTAAAGTGAACAGTACCGCTGGCTTTTCGTTAAAATTCCCATCAATCATTCCTAGAAGTCGCTTGAGTTCTTTATAACCCCTAATCACAGTCATGTAAAAGGGAGAAAATAGAGAGTTAATTCCAATCTAATTTTTTGGGTGCTGTTCAATTCCGAGTCGTGTCTTAAGAGTTCGGAATATATTAGGTTTGCCAGAGTCCGAAGATTGTACGTAGTGCTTCGAATTTATATTATATATTGTTAAATCCTAGAAAATGACGCCTACAAAACTGCAAGCATAAGAGCAGGAGCGTAATTCTATTTTTAGAACATTGTATTTATGTAAATCTCAATTTTCAAGTTTGTTAGCATTTCTTTCATCTTTCTACTTTCATGTTACGCTGTACCCATTTGGTGTTGTGATTTTATATAATAATTGTTATAAAATTTCTCTAACATTATCTTCATATTTTCTGAAATTGCTCCAAACAGTAAGTAATGATCTTTCCTTTAATCCACATATGTAGTATCACCTAGGTATTCTATGACTACAAAAGTGCAAAATAACGATAACAAATTTAACATGTTATAAAGGCATTTTATTTATTTATTGTTTGATATAAGACATTTTATTTAAAAGGTTTTTTCTGTTACGCTCGCTGCACTTTACACCAATTTGCATTTTAGTTTCTTATTTTATTTTGTCTCACTTTCCACGTTACCTTTACATTTTTCTGTCTCACTTTGACCCTATCCACTCATTCTCCGTGTCTAACGTTAGCCAATTCCATCAATTAGATTGAGAGGTGTTAAGTTTTTTTTTTATGTGATAGGAGTTAATTAAAAGTGAGATAGAACATAGTATAGAGGCCAAGTAAAGTGAAATTTAGTGTAGAGCATAGTGCTGATGAATATGCATTGCTGCAGGATCAAATGTCCCAGAATGCATGAAGATGAAGCTCGGATTGCAGGATTTTGTCTAAATGTTTGAGTTGTTTAAGTTTGTAATTAACGGTCAAGATTATAACATCTAGGTGTATATCTTGCCATGTGTACTTATTTGTTATAGTTTTAAGTTGCCTGTGTGTTTTGCACGTGATCACATTCACGGTGCTCGTGTGAGCAACGGCTATATCAGCTCATAAAGCTCTATGCATACCAGCTCATAAAGCTCTTCAATTTCTTGTAGAAATTCATGCAAAAACCACACCAAAATCACCTGCAAGTTACTATAAACACTAACACGTACGGCATAGCTGAAAATAAATAAAATGTAATGCATTTCAATTACATGACGGAGTGTCCATGAATTTCAAAACTTGGAGTGTCCATGAATTTCAAAACTTGGGCCATCAGGTTGCTCCACCGTGACCGCATTCAACCTTGCCCCAAATGGAGGCTTTTGAACCGACTCTCTATAGTCCGTCCCGGCAGCCTTTGGCATCGGAACCATAAGTCTATCCCTAAACTCCACGATCTTCATCTCGTCAAGATCAACGGTCATCGTGAGCCTCGTCTCAAAATTAACAGTCCCATCCAAATAAAAACAATGGAGATAGACCATTCTCTTGTTCTTAACCCTGTCCTCACCATACCACCCCACAAGAAAAACGTCATACAGAGCCTCCTCGACGTTCAATCCCCGCTTCCTTATCGCAGCCAAAAAAGGTGCGTATTGGAGTGCCAATGCTCGAGCGGCCTCTTGTTCTTCGGCCTCTTGCTCTTCGGCCATGATAATGGGGTAGCCGTGGCCGGTGTGAATGCAGTCGGAGATGACGGAGTCGGTTGACAAATCGACAGTGATTTCGTGGGTGGTTTGGTTGATTCGACCAATGACAAAGGCTCGGCGAAGGGGTGGGGTTAGGGTTTTAGAGTTTTGGGTTGAGAGGAATGGTAGGAGGGTTGGCTTGTGGAGATCTTCAAGGCTTATGTAGTGTTAGAGAAAATGTAGAAATATAGAGAATAATCCGAATGATGACTTTGAGGTACAACTTGAATCGTTTCCTTAAAGTGTTATTTATCTCCACTCAAATGAGTTTGCTAAAGGGTTCTTGGCAAATCACTTCCAGGATACAACAAAGTATGGAATATTCGATTAGCAAAACCGAATTATATTCCCTTAGAAATAACTAGAAAGAAATTGTATGAATGTGATGGAGAGAAAGGAGAGGAAGGAATGTAGAAACAAATTTCTAAAAAATTGTGTATGAAACATTATGCCACAATAGGCATTTATAGGCATTAAAGCACCCATTCATCGAACCCTTTCATTTTAGTTGAAGATATACAACCCTTCTTAATAGTGTTGATCCAAAAGACATGTCTTCTATTTAGAATTTTTAGAAAATAAATATTGATTAATTACATCTTTTAATTCTACTCATACAATTTAAGTAAGAATCATGTCTTTTCACCAAAAGTTGCAACCATTCAACAAAATATACAACTGTAAAATGTTGAATGAAGCCCAATCTTTTGTAAAGGTTGCCGCCCATATAGTTTTTGCGCACCGCAACAACCTTTTATAGATTACACACACACATGCTGCACAATGTAGTACCAAGTCATATATAAATACATATATACACACACACACATGTTGCACAATGGAGTACCAAGTCATATATATATATATATATATATATATATATATATACATACATACACACACACACACATATATATATATAATAATTTATATATTTATTATTGAAATCTCTAACAATCCTTCCCAATTTCAATAATATGATAAATAATATAATAACATTTCTCTCTTTATAATTAACCACAAACATACTGATATAATCATGCATATAATAAATGTGTCTTTTGAATTAAACATTTAATTAGTGTAAGTAATTCACAATTATAACGAATGCGATGGTGACCTAAGTTTAAACCAACTATTCTTATGTTAAAACCGGAATCACTACACACAAGACTATGTCTTATTTCCTTAAAGAAACTTCTGAACTAATTCAGCACTATTATGGCCTTGTGCTTCATCCTGGTTTCATGAACATTTACAAAAGAAAACTCAACTCTTGGTAGAAGCGACACCACTTCTTATGTTTATATAGGTGAGGTTCATTCTCATGTCCCTACTACTATAGACCTAACTACATATAACCTCATTAAGAGATCAAACTCAACCTCCTAAACGTAGCAGTCTTGCACTGATCATCTTGGAATGAGCTATATATTAATTTTCAGTGTTTTCACAACCACTTATCAATAACTTGTTATTACCCATTAAACTTTTAAACTAGTTATGTTCTAGACAAAGTTGGGTTACCATTATTGGTGGCTACCCATTCCACTAGATGTACTAACTACCAAGGCTCTTGAAAGAGTTTTCGTTAATGGATCAGCCAAGTTATTACTAGATTTAACATAAATAATATTAATAACTCCATCAGTTATTAATTGCTTGACATATTCATGTCTTACGCTAATATGTCTAGACTTTCCATTGTATACCTTATTGTATGCTCTAGACAAAGTAGCCTCACTATCACAGTATAAAGAAATGTATGGCATTGGTTGTGGCCACAACTCTATTTCCAATAACAAATTTCTAATTCATTCTGCTTCTTTACCTAGTACCGCTAATGCTATAAATTCAGATTCCATAGTTGAATGTGCTATACATGTTTACTTCTTCAAAGCCCAAGAAATTGCTCCTCCGACAATTGTAAAAATCCACCCTGATGTAGACTTATTATCTTTAGCACTTGTTGTCCAACTTGCATTTGGATATCCTTCAAGTACTACTGGGAACTCAGAGTAACTTAAACTCAGGTTAATAGTTCTTTTAAGATAACCAAAAAGTCTATTTATTGATTTCCAATGAGCAGTACCTGGATGACTAGTGTATCTAGAAAGTTTGATTACTGCAAATGTAATATCTGGCCTGGTACAATGCATGGCATACATTAAACTTCCGATTACACTAGCATACTCAAACTGTGTCAGACCTACCAAAATTATTAAGCAAAGTCTCACTAGGGTCATAAGGGGTATTTGCTTCTTTTATTTGTAGATGCTTAAACTTAAGAAGTAATTTTTCTATATAATGTGACTGACACAAAGCATAACCCCTATTATACCTCTTTACTTTAATTCCCAAGATAATATATACTTTATTCAAGTCCTTCATTTTGAATTTTGAATTTAGATACTCTTTAGTTTCAAATACACCTTTTATGTTTGTACAAAAAAATTAGCAAGTCGTCGACATATTAAATATATAACAACACCATAATCATTTGTGAATTTAGAGTATGTGCATTTATCAACACTATTATGTCTAAATCCATATGATAACATGACAAAATCAAATTTTTCATGTCATTGTTTTGGTGCTTGCTTCAATCCATATAACGACTTTACTAATTTACAAACCTTCTTTTCATTCCCAATGAGAACAAACCCTTCTGGTTGTTCCATGTAGACTTCTTCATCCAAATCACCATTTAAAGATGTTGTTTTCACATCCATTTGATGCACATGCAAATTATATAAAGATGCCAATGCAAACAATATTCTAATTGTTGTGAGCCTAGCAACTGGTGCATATGTATCGAAATAATATATTCCTTTTTTCTGCTTAAAACCCTTGGCAACCAACCTGACTTTAAATGTCTTAATAGACCCATCTGTATTGTATTTTCTTCTAAATACCCACTTACAACCTATTGCTTTTGATCCTTGGGGCAAGTCTACTAAAATCCATGTCTGATTAGATATTAATGATTCAAATTCATCATCTATAACCTCTTTCCAAAAGGCTGCATCTCTTGAAGTCATTGTTCCGCTTAGACTTTTAAGATTATCCTCAACATTCAACAATATGGGTATTTTTTAAGAACCTTTTCCAATTGCCAAAAGACATACAAATTTATCATGGTAATCATTATTGCAAGCAATTAAACAAGTGTGCACATGTATTTTAAAGATCTAAAATTTACATGAGCTAAATATAAATGCCATAAATAAGAGGAAGATTCAACAATATAAGTAGAATAATTCACTTTATTATTAATACTTAGTTTAAACATCCTATCACAAGAATACCCCTTCCCAACAAACATCCCATTTTTCGACAATATTAACTTGTCGGACTCTAGAACAGTCTTTATACCGTTCTTACATAATAAATTTGCAGACACAACATTCTTTCTAATTTTTGGAACATGTAGGACATTAAGCAACGTCAATTTCTTCCCAGAAGTAAACTGAAGTTCAACGGTTCCTTTTCCTAGAACTTTGGCGGAATTATGATTCCCCATTAAAACCTCTTGATTGTCCGTTGATGCTTCATATGTCTTGATTTATGCCTTATCATTGCACACATGTATAGTAGCCCCTAAGTCGAGCCACCAATCAGATGATTTATTGTCGCTGCCATATTTAGTTCAGTAATCATGCCAATATGCATCATTGATACCATTGCAACAATGTTATAAATTCTAAAATTTTCCACCATATTTGCGCTATTGGTCTTATTGGCATATTCCTCGCTTTTATGAGTCTACAATCACGAATGTAATGGCCTTTCTTTCCACAATGGTAACAGACATCATTAGCATTCTTTTGATTATTGTTGGAATTGGTATTCTTAAACTTCCCTTTGTCAATTTTGACTTTGAAGTTCTTTTTGTATTTGTTTCCTTCGACAATGTGAACTTTAGAGGAATCTTGATTTACAAAATTCTTATCATGATTTCGAGTTTCCTCTTCAATTTGAATACCGTTTTGCAAATCCTCCAAACTAATATCTTCCACCATGTGTAGAAGTTTCTTTCTATAGTTATTCCATGTTTGGGGTAATTTTGCCATAATAGCCCCAACTATCATAGGATCCGGAATAACTATTTTAAGTTCACGAAGCTTTGAGACCAAGACCAATAATTCATGAACTTAGTCTAGGATGGGTTTGTTATCAAACATAGTGAATTCATAATATTTGAACATTAAAAATTTATCGATACCTCTTTTCTCCATTATGTACTTGTGTTCAAGTGCTTCCCAAATTTCCTTTGGAGATTGAATGTGTGCATACAGGTCATATAAGTGATCAGATAATGTGCCCAAGATGTGTCCTCGACATACCAATTCATCTTCTTCACATTTCTTTCGATCGGCAACTATTTTGTTCGAATCTTTGTCACTTGGTTCATAAATAGGCTCTAATTTTTTGTCCAACACATATATGACATTTAGAACAGTAAGCATGAAACGCATCTTGTCCTTCCATCAGGTGAAATTTGATCCATTAAATTTGTCTAGCTTGTAGACATCTTGATTTATAATATTCAAAGCCATAGTATCAGATTTGTTCTCCATGACGAAAATAACGCTTTGAGATTGTTAGAGAAAATGTAGAAATATAGAGAATAATCTAAATGATAACTTTGAGGTACGACTTGAATAGTTTCCTTAAAGTGTTATTTGCCCCTACTTGAATGAGTTTGCTAAAGGGTTTTTGGCAAATCACTTTCAGGATACAACAAAGTATGGAATATTCGATTAGTAAAATCGTTATATTCCCTTAGAAATAACTAGAAAGAAATTGTATGAATATGATGGAGAGAAAAGAGAGCAAGGAATGTAGAAACAAATTTCTGAAAAATTTTGTATGAAACATTATGCCACAATAGGTATTTATAGGCATTAAAGCACCCGTTCATCGAGCCCTTTCATTTTAGTTGAAGATATACAACCCTTCTTAATAGTGTTGATCTAAAAGACATGTCTTCTATTTAGAATTTTCAGAAAATAAATATTAATTAATTACATCTTTTAATTCTACTCATACAATTTAAGTAAGCATCATGTCTTTTAACCAAAAATTGCAACCATTCAACAAAATATACAACTGTAAAAGGTTGAATGAAGCCCAACCTTTTGTAAAGGTTGCCGCCCGTATAGTTTCTGCGCACCACAGCAACCTTTTATAGCTTTATATATTTATTATTGAAATCTCTAACATGTAGTGAAACGTGATGTTGAAGTTAAAAGGAATTGGAGATGTACTGGGCTATGATTAGGGTTTGGACTAGTTGTAGCTCTGAAGGGGTTAGAGGGTCTACTAGGTGGAGATTTTCTGGGTGTGCAGAGAGAATGAAGAATGAAATAGGAAGGATAACACAGAAAAGGAGTTTGGGGGAGGCCATGGTTGTGATTCTGAGACCTGAAGTGGTGACTGATCCTGAATTTATTTTTATTTTTTTGGATTGTTCGTGAGTATGTTGCATGCATGATGCTGTTGTTGTCAAGTAGCCAAACATGACAAGTTTCAAGTATCAGTTAACGTGCCAACACTAAAAGAACATGGAGTTTCATTGTGTCAATGGTTTATGGTTTTCAATGGGATCATGAAGCTTAGAGATCAAATACTCGTTCTTCGATTATGTATAAAACTAAGTTGGAACAAATAAAAAAGTCGACGTTTTATCGTAAAATTATTAAGGATGAAAGTGTCAATATCTCCTCAATAGATAAAACTTAGAGACTAAGTAATTGTTACAGTTTTGTTAGGATAGTTAGTCATTGTTGGACTTAGTTAGGACAGTTTCTTAGACTTGGCTTGCATGTATATATACTCAAATGTAATCTTATTGTGATTGATGAAATGAATAATACATTTTCTAATATGGTATCACTGTCTTTTTTGGTCTAACGACC
This sequence comes from Malus sylvestris, assembly GCF_916048215.2. Taxonomy (NCBI): domain Eukaryota; kingdom Viridiplantae; phylum Streptophyta; class Magnoliopsida; order Rosales; family Rosaceae; genus Malus; species Malus sylvestris. Next base: position 16,178,112 of record NC_062275.1, read on the forward strand.
GTTTTTCTTTCTCGACCGCCTTTCTTTCTCGATCCCAACATTTTAGCTTCCCGCTCTAATCTTCTTCTCCAATTTGCCTCCTTTCTGCTTGCTGACTTCAAACCTTAACCATGGTGAACGGTGCATCTTCGTCATTTGATGTGGATTCTCATGTTCATCTCTCTCCTCTGGCGATTCCAAGCCATAATTCATCTCCCTTTTTTGCAATTACCTCAATCACGATTCAGAATATTGGATCTCTGGTTCCGATTAAGCTCACTACTACGAATTATCTGACTTGGAGTGCCTTTTTCGCTCCGATCTTCCGTCGGTATAATCTCACTGGTTTGATCGATGGATCCATGGCGGCACCGCCTAAATTTATTCTTGATGCCTCGAGAAATCATATTACCACCTTGAATCCAGAATTTGTGACATGGTTCGAGAATGATCAGAACATTCTCATCTGGTTAAATTCAATGCTCTCGGAGTCTCTTATTCCCTACACCGTTGGCGTTACATCTGCTCATGAACTTTGGGCTAAATTGGAATCACGTCTTGCCACTGCCTCTTAGTCGCATATTCATGAGCTTCGATCTTGCCTTCGCAATCTTTCCAAAGGTGAATCCACTGCTGCTCAATATCTCCAGAAAATTGAAGAAATTGCTGGTGCACTGGTTGATGATTCTGATCTCATCTCCGTCACTCTCCATGGCTTGCCTCCTGAATTTGATTCATTTGTTGATGCGATACAATTTCGACTTGGATCTACATCGATTAATGAACTTCATGGCCTATTGATAAGCAAACATATTCAACTCAATCATCGCAAGAAATCGTCATCTGCGACACCTTTTTAGGCTTATTCATCGTCCGTTGGTATTCTCCTACACCGCCACACCCAAACCCTAATTCTCAAGCCTTCACTACTCAAAATTTCTCAAATTCCACAAACAACAGTCGTGGCATAGATCGCAATTCCATGAATTATTCTCAAAATCGAGGCAATTTTCTTTCAAACAACAATCACAATCAGCGACAGAATTCATATCGCAACAACAATCAAAGGCAAAACTACAATAATAATCGTGGAGGTCGAAACACTTTTCAACTTTCTGGCAAGAAAGTTTCTTGTCAAATCTGCAAACAATTTGATCATGAAGCTTGGGACTGTCCTCATCGCTTGAATGCTAATTACAGTGCTACATCCTCTCACTCTGCAATGGTGGCAAACACCTTCAATTCTGCTCCTACTTAGATTGTAGACTCAGGTACTACTTCTCACATGACCAACTCATATGGCAATCTTTAGAATCCATAAGCCTATAGAGGACCTGAACAAGTTTACATTGGCGATGGAAAAGGTTTATCCATCTCTCATTCTAGATCTTCTATTTTGCCTACTGCACATTATAATTTTCAATTAAATAATGTGCTTCATGTCCCTGCTCTTAAGCAAAATCTACTTTCTGCAAATCAATTTTTGATTGATAACTGGTGCTCAATGCATCTTTATCCTTTTCACTTCACTGTGAATGATCTTTCTTCAGGGAGGATGCTTTTTAAAAGCCTTGTCAGAAAAGGTTTCTATCATTTTCATCCCTCTTCATCTCATGCTATGAATCCTAAAACTTTGACTGCACCTATTAAAGCTTCCAATAAAGTGTGGCATCAAAGGTTGGGCCACCCATAAATTGGCTGCAACATCATGTATCTCAGTTTCTCATAGTAAAAATAAGTCTTTTTGCTCAAATTGTGCATTAGGCAAGTGTTCTAGACTTCCTTTTGTATCTGATACTTGCACTACAAGTAAACCTCTAGAGTTTATTCACACAGATGTTTAGGGGCCCGCACCCGCGTGTTCTCTCAATGGCTCTAGATATTATGTACTTTTTGTGGATGATTACACCAAGTATACTTGGTTTTTCCCTTTGAGATACAAATCTGAGGTCTTCTCTATATTTGTTCAATTCAAGAATCTTGTTGAAAACTCTCTCTGTACTAAAATAATTGCCCTCAAATCTGATTCTGGTGGTAAGTTCATAAGTAGTTCTTTCTTTCAAATTTTTATTGCCAATGGCATTCAACATCAAATTAGTTGTCCTCATACACCTGAGCAAAATAGGTGTGCATAACGGAAACATAGGCACTTAGTTGAAACTCCAAGGACTTTGTTGGCAGCATCTAGTGTTCCTCATTTCTATTGGGTTGATACATTTGCAACTGCAATTTATATGATCAATCGATTACCTACTGCCTATAAATCTTCACCTTGGGAGTTATTATTTCAAAGGTTGCCAAATTACAGTACTCTTCAAGTTTTTGGATGTGCTTGCTTCCATTGGTTACAACCATATTCTCCTTCCAAGCTACATCCGAAAATCAAGTTATGTGTTTTCATGGGATATAGCTTGCATCATAAAGGTTATAAATGTTTTGACCTTGTGAACAAGAAAGTTTACACATCCCGGCATGTTCTTTTTTATGAAACAAATTTCTCTTTTCATAATCTTTCAGTCCCTGTCCCTTCCACATCTCTCAATTCTCCTCCACAGCAAATCCCATCATCTCTCACATTTACCACTCACACTTCACCTTATTCTTCTTTACTCATTCCTGCTATATCATCACATCCACCTACAACCTCTGCCTTATCCAGTTTTCTGCAACCTACTTCCCTCTCCATAGAATTACAGGCTTCATCACCCTCTAATCTAACCTTACCACCTCTCTTACCTTCCTCTAATCATCACCCAATGTAGACAAGATCAAAGTTTGGGATATTCAAACCCAAGGCTTTCACAGCCACAAAGCATCCACTTTCAACTCATATTTCTTCAAATTATACTCCTCACACCTATCTGCAAGCATCAAAACATCCTCATTGGTGCCAAGCAATGCATGAGGAATATAATGTTCTTCTCAGCACAGGTACATGGTCTTTAGTTCCCTTCACATCATCTCATAATATTGTCGGTTGCAAGTGGGTATTCAGAATCAAAAGAAAGTCAGATAGGTCTATTGACATATACAAGGCCCGATTAGTTGCTAAAGGTTTCAATCAACAAGAGGGCTTGGACTATTTTGAGACTTTTAGTCCAGTGGCAAAACCAGTTACCATTCGAATACTTCTCACTCTTTCTTGTCAATTTGATTAGTTTCTTAACCAACTTGATGTTAGCAATGCTTTTCTACATGGTACACTTACAAAATCTGTGTTTATGCAACAACCTCCTGGTTTTGAGGATTCAACCAAGCCAAATCATGTTTGTCATCTTCACAGGTCTCTATATGGTTTGAAACAAGCTCATCGAGCTTGGTATGAAAAATTAAATGGTGCTCTAATTTCTTTGGGGTTTATTGGTTCCCAAAATGATCATTCTATGTTTATCAAAAAGGATCCGCATTTGGTATTCATACTAGTCTATGTGGATGACATTTTAATCACTGGACCCTCTTCTGCAGAATGTCAAAAGGTGATTACACAATTGAGTAGTTTGTTCCCTGTTAAAGATCTTGGCCATTTGCATTATTTCCTAAGCATTGAGGTTAAGCAATCATCATCTGGGATCTTTATTAATCACACCAAATGCATTCTTGATCTTCTACAAAAGTCTCACATGGATGGAGCAAAACCATGTTCAACACCTCTCAGTACAGAAAAGCTTGATCATGAGTCTCCACTTCTTAACAATGTTACTGAATACAGGTCCTTGGTAGGTGTCTTACAATATCTCACCCAGACTCGACCTTATTTGAGTTTTGTTGTTAATCTTGTTTGTCAATACATGCATAGTCCCCAATTCTCTCATTTTCAAGTTGTTAAAAGAATCCTTCGGTACTTAAAATGTTCTATTGATATGGGTTTATGGTTCTCTAAAAGCCATGTTCCTTTGGCACTTCAAGCATTCTCTGATGTTGACTGGGCAAGGTGCTCTTTAGACAGGCGATCCACTGGTGGTTTCTGTATTTTCCTTGGCAGTTCCATTATTAGTTGGAGTGTTAAAAAGCAACCAACAATGGCAAGATCATCCACTGAAGCAGAATACAGGTCCCTTGCTAATACTGTCGCAGAGTTGTCCTGGATTTCCAAGCTTTTAGTTGATATTGGTTATTCTCCTCCTTGTTCTCCTCAATTGTGGTGTGATAATATCTCTGCCATTTCTCTGGCGATTCATGCCCGCACGAAGCATGTTGAAATAGATTATCATTACATAAAGGAGAAAGTGTTAGCCAAACAACTTGATGTCCGATTTGTGTGTACACAAGATCAAGTTGTATATATTTGTACCAAGTCTTTCCAAGTCCAGATTTACCCTTCTCAGGCATAAACTCTCTCTTCGGGTACCTCAGTTTTGTTTGAGGGGGGCTATTAAGGATGAAAGTGTAAATATCTCCTCAATAGATAAAACTTAAAGACTAAGTAATTGTTACAGTTTTGTTAGGACAGTTAGTCATTGTTGGACTTAGTTAGGACAGTTTGTTAGACTTGGCTTACATGTATATATACTCAAATGTAATCTTATTGTGATTGATGAAAAGAATAATACATTTTCTAATAAAAATCCAATCAGTAATATAAGGAGCAACAAATATTCTTTCTCTAACAACAAAATTAATAGTTACTAGTCTGGTATTATCTATTTTGCCAATGTTGAAATTCTATATCGGACTTTCGCGCTATCCAGTTGGTAAGCTTATACAGTGTTGATTATTTGTTCTGACTAACAAAACAATCTAACTAAACTACATGAACCATTTATTTCTTAAATTCTCGTTAAATAATAACGCACTTGCAAAAATTCAATCATTTTAGTTATCGAGGCATCGTGTGTATTTATATTTAGTTGTTTATCAAGACATTGTGTTAGTCTATTTATTTGATCATATACAAAATGATTTCAATTAGACTGGAGGAGATGACCATCAAATGATAGATTTTGGAGTGTGCATGGTCGCTTGATAGTTGTAAAACTTAACCAGTTAACACTTGAACCATTAGAGCAACTCCACCCATGGAGCCCTCCCCCTGGCAATCCACTATTGAATCCACCATATTGAACAGTAACTGCCTTGAATGAATAGTAACTTCCATTAATGAACAGTAATTGCCATTTGCATCTCCACCCTTGGAGCCCTCCCCCCTGGCAATAGGCAATAAAATATTAGTTTTTTTTGTTTGTTTAAATAATACAAAATAAAATTATTTGTAATTTCGGATAAGATTTTTTAAATAGTTCTCGTTGGGCCACGTGTTATTTTATTAAAAAAACAATTATTTAGCGATGGATTTCGATAAGATTTTTATCCAATGTCATCGTGCCACGTGTCGTTATCTTTTGAGAATCGTTGACGATAGATTTCGATCAGATTTTAACTCGTTCAAAATTGCGCCACGTGTCATTATCCGAAAAGATAATTATTGGAGATCGATTTCGATAAGATTTTTATCCAATACGATCGTGCCACGTGTCATTATCTTTTCAGAATCTTTGAGGATAGATTTCGATTAGATTTTTAACGAATGACGGCATGACACGTGGCCTTATCTACAATCCAATCATTTCTGAATCGTCCATATAATCCACCATCCATCCTCACAAATCTCACATCAATTTTCTCAACATCTCTATCTCATTATTCACAGTTTCTACTTCTTCTTCACCATCCATCCTTACAATGTCTTCTTCTTCATCAAGGATGATGTGGGAAATCGATCAGTAAGAGGAAGAATTGTTTAACCAATCTGAAGGAATGTTCAACCTTCAGATAGCCGAAAATGAGATGGAAGAGGATGAGGAGGGTAGAAGGAGAGATAACAAAACAAGAATGGCCAGAGCCTCACATTCCCGTCAAGTCATCCAGACTGTTGCTCAGATATGCAGGCCCAACCGTTCAAGAAACCTTGATAGAAGCAGGCAACGACGGGGTGAAGAGCTGTTGGACGATTACTTTGTCCATAATAGTGCATTTCCTGATACGTACTTTAGACGCCGTTTTAGAATGGAACAACATTTGTTCAACAGAATCATGACTGATGTTTGCAACCATGATTCTTACTTTGTGCAAAAGAAGGATGTTTGTGGTGTTATGGGTCTCCTGCCTCAGCAAAAAATCAATGCTGCGTTGCGGATGCTTGCGTATGGAGCATCTGCAGACCAAGTGGATGAGATAACGAGGATGGGGAAATCAACCATTCTTAAGGCCCTGATGAGGTTTTGCAGAGCAGTCGAATCTTTTTACACCGTAAAGTACCTCCGAAAACCTAGGACTTGCAAAGGCTTCTGAAGAAGGGCGAGATGCGAGGTTTTCCTAGGATGATAGGAAGCATCGATTGTATGCACTAGACGTGGAAAAACTATCCAAGTGCATGGCAAGGCGCATATGGGGACAGAAAATGAGCAAAATCTATCATTTTGGAGGCAGTGGCATCTTTTGATACATGGATATGGCACGCCTTTTTCGGGGTTCCGAGAGCTCAAAATTATCTCAACGTCCTTGCCCAATCCCCAGTGTTCAACGACGTCCTGCAAGGAAATGCACCAAAAGTCACGTACGTCGTCAACGGACGTAGGTACGAAGGGCCATACTACCTAGCTGACGGCATTTACCCACGATGGGAAACATTTGTCAAAACAATGCCACGTCCGCGAAGTCCAAAGGAAAAACACTTTGCAAGCTGTCAAGAGGGGTACATGAATGATGTGGATTATTGTTTTGGTATCCTTTAAGCTCGTTGGGCGATCGTCATGGGTGCTGCCAGAAAGTTCGATGTAGAGTCACTTCGATCCATCATGATGACGTGCATCATTCTTCACAACATGATTGTGGAAGATGAGTTCGATTATGATGTGGTTGATGAATATGAGCCAGAGCCAGACACGATGAACAATTCAAGAACACGGATATATTGTGCGCATGATGCCACCGAAGAACCCGTGCAACACGAGCCATTAGAAAGGGATGGACGTTACAATGAAAGGGTCATTCAACGATATACTGCACTTCAAAGGTCATCTATACACAATGATCGGCAAATTGACTTGATAGAGCACCAGTGGGCATTGAAACAAGCTGAAGATACTTAAGTTTATTTAGTATGTTTGTTTGTATTTGGTGTGTTTATTTAATTTTATTTGGTGTGTTTATTTAGTATGTTTGTTTGTATTTGGTGTGTTTATTTAATTTTATTTGGTGTGTTTATTTAGTATGTTTGTTTGTATTTGGTGTGTTTATTTAATTTTATTTGGTGTGTTTTTTGTAGTGAGTTTTTTTATTATTTGCTATGTTTATGTAATTTTATTTGGTGTGAATTATTTGGTATGTTTATGTAATTTTATTTGGTGTGTTTTTTGTAGTGAGTTTTTTATTATTTGCTATGTTTATGTAATTTATTTGGTGTGTTTATGTAATTCCATTTGGTGAGTTTTTTAGTTTTATTTGGTGTGTTTTATAATTTCATTATACGTGAACAATTTGATGAATAAAGATTCTATTATTAGGATAAATATATTACGAAATTAAATAAATGTACTCTTACTTTAAATAAAGTACTAACTTCAATAAATTTGAAACAACATAAATAATAAATTACAACCCAAAGTGATTGGAAAACTATGGGCTCCGATTACAAAAAGTACCATATTCATCATCACTTAACCAATCTGTGGTGCTAGGATCATCTTGTCTTGTTGTGTTAGGACCATCTTGTCTTGATCTCGCTTCTCTTGCACGCCTCCTTTGCACCACATCCGCTTTCTCCGACTGCCAAAAATATTTAGAATTTGGAGACATCCCTTCTAAACGTGTGTTCATAATGTCACGATCTCGTTGTGCAATTCTTTCTTCTCTAAGCAACTCCCTTTCTTGCCTAAGTAGCTCTTTTTCCCTCTGTTCAGCTTGAAATGCTTGTTGAATAGCTACAGCTTTTGCCTCATCTCTAGCCTTTTCAGCCTCATATTTCGCCAATTCCCGTGCCAACGTCAATTCACCTTGACGAGCAAGTTCATGCATGTACTTTCCATAATCATTCTTAGAAGCAATCCCTTTCCTCTTTGAAGCCTTCTTACCTTGAGGCCTAATTGGATAACGGGTCGACCCCGACGCTTGTTCAGGAATGGGCGTTTCAGGCACATCTTCTCCTTCTTCTTCATCAACATGGGAGACATGATCGGGTGTAGAGTGTGGAGGGGTGCTGTGTAGATGGGTGTTGTGTAGATGGGTGTTGTTCATGCATACTTCTAGACCAACAGGCACAACTTTGAATTTAGGACAATCTTTAACAATATTCCAACATTCCCACTGGTTGAATGATTTGTTTCTTGATTTGATTTTGGCAGCATACCATGCTTGTGCTTGAAGTTGCTACAAATGAATAATACAAACAAATAATAATAATGAAATTATTAGGTAACAAATAAATAATACAAACAAATAATAAATAATGAAATTAGGTCACAAATAATAATAATGAAATTAGGTCACAAATAAATAATACAAACAAATAATAATAATGAAATTATTAGGTAACAAATAAATAATACAAACAAATAATAATAATGAAATTAGGTCACAAATAAATAATACAAACAAATAATAATAATGAAATTATTAGGTAACAAATAAATAATACAAACAAATAATAATAATGAAATTAGGACACAAATAAATAATGCAAACAAATAATAATAATGAAATTAGGTAACAAATAAATAAAACAAACAAATAATTATAATCAAATTAGGTAACAAAATAAACCTTCACAACAAATAATTATAATATATTCTTACCTCATCCGCATAATTTGCCCCACTTCGAACATTACTACTAGCTTGTGTCAAGGCATCTCTCCACGTACTAAAGGAATGGCTAAGTATTTTCCAACGACTGGACATCGATTCTTTGGTTCTTTTCCCACTCATTTGCTCAAGAAATTTGGTATGAATTAAACTCCACATTTCTCGCAACTGCATCTCATTACCCGTAAGGAAATTATGAGTAACTTCAACCCAGCTAGTGCACAACGCAACATCTTCAAGAAGCGACCAATTCGTACCTGCATCAGTAGTCATTTTGTGGAAAAAAAAATTGGATTGAAACTTTGAGAGAAAGATAGGAATTTGATTGAAAGTAGTTGAGAAAATATGAAATTGTAGTGTAAGGTAGATGGAGAAGAAGTGGTATTTATAGAAAAGTAAAAACAATTTTTTACAAATTTTTTTCAGATTTTTTACAATTTTTTCGGATTTTTTACAATTTTTTTTAATTTTTATTCAAATAATTAATCTCTACCTTTGGATTTTAAAAAATTTGAATTCCAACACTCCAGATTGTGCCACGTGTCACAACGGTAACTTTTATTAATTTTAAAACTATTTTTCTTTTTTTTTTAATTTATAATGCAGATTAATATCAACCGTTGATCTCAGATCAAACGGTTGATATAAAATCAGCTTTTTTTTTATTACCGTTGAAAATCGGACGGCTCGTATTAAAGAGCCGTTGGGATCGAACGGATCGTGGGAAGCCACGTGGCTTCCCAACGGTCACTGAAATTTCTGAGGCGTGCGGGCCCGTGCTCTGAAATCCGATCGAGCGACGCGCCCCCACTCGCGAGTGAGGGGCACGCGCCTGACACAAAAATAAATAAAAAAAAGGCTCGGACCCAGGCCTGACGTCACGGGCCTCGGGCCACAGGCCTGTCAATTCCCCACCCCCCCCCCGGCCCTCGGGCTCCCGCCCTCACTCGGGCTCTCCAAGGCTGGAGAAGAACCAACCGGCCCTCGGGCCCTTTGCTGGAGCCTGTCCCCCCGCAATCCATAAGGGTGAACTTGCTCTTATTATAGAGTTCCCTCCACATTTCGCGCGCATTTCGTTTTTTAAAACAGTTTGTCTCTCGGGTTGGGCTTGGGCTCAAAACCCGATCCAAGAATTGGTAGATGATCCAACCCATGTAAATTGGCAGAAGTTCTGGACCCTTCTCGCTAACCGTTGTCATATTCTATACCTTTCCAGTACAAAAGAAAGGTGATGACCACCTTTGCACTCTAGGAAGCTCTAGAAGTTGGGCAGCACCAGCACCCACCAGCACCGTTGTATTAAGACGCTCTCTCTCTCTCTCTCTCTCTCTCTCTCTCTCTCTCTCTCTCTGTAACTGAATCTCTCACTGATCGTTGGTGCTCTTCTATCTCTCTCTACTGTAAGTCCCTCATCTTCTCTCTACACAGTTTAGCTTCCTTTTATTTTCCTTAATTAATAACCATGCTACCTAGCTGTGTCCCTGTGTACCTGTAATTACCAATGCATGCACTTGTTTTTGCTGTTTTCTATTGAATTAAACAAATTTATTAGTACCCAACAACTAGTTTTTGCTCTCTGGAAATTGGAAGAGCTTCTTCTCTCTGTTTTGGATCTTTATTCTTCTGAAAATTTTCTTTTCTTGCCTAGTTTTTTACATATTTTGTTGGGTTTATTTTTTTCCTATCAAATTTTCAATAATTTTATGACATAATTGTTGCTACTGGGTTTGGTAAGGATCACCTGAAATTTTCTGTCTTCATATTTATGTAATATTCAAGTAAAATATGTGGGGTTGTGGGTTTTTTTTCCCTTTGATGTTTCTACCAACAAATGTGAGATGGCTAGGTTGCCCAAGAGGCCTTTGTGAGAAGGCCTGCATGAAGTATATTTTTGCGAATTATGTCTGCATGCTACGAAAGCCGAAGGGTATCAGCAGGTTTTTGAGGATTTGATGTTTCTAGCTTTGATTTGTTGGTCCCTCTGTTATTACTTAGTTTTTAACTTTTTCAGAACATGTTCCAGCCAGGAATTATCTCAACGCATCCTCAAATTGAAAACCAGAATCATTTTTTTCGCCGTATTAAATCGTAATAAAAGAGTATCGAGAATGCTAATATAGGAAGATAGAGTTTGGTAGATACTAGATATCGCGATTGTGCATGAGACCACGAGATTCGTAGGTGTTGCTTGGGGTAAACTACCTGCTCTTCATCCATTTGCAATTTTTGAAATGCAGGAATGGCTGAGCCAGCATACACAGTCGCATCTGATAGTGAAACCGCTGGAGAGGAAAAATCGTCGTCTCCTTTTCCTGAAACCGCTATTGGGATTGACATCGGCACTTCACATTGCAGTGTTGCTGTCTGGAATGGCTCCCAGGTTGAGCTCTTGAGGAACATTAGAAACCAGAAAATGATGCGGTCGTATGTCACATTCAAGGATGAAAACCCTTCAGCGGGAGTAAGCGATCAACTCTCCAGTGAGCACGACATGTTATCTGGAGCTTCAATCTTCAACATGAAACGATTAATTGGCAGGGTTGACACCGATCCAGTTGTTCAGTCAAGCAAAAGCCTCCCCTTTTTGGTTCAAACATTGGGCATTGGGGTGCGCCCACTGATCGCAGCCTTGGTGAACAATGTATGGAGATCCACCACTCCTGAAGAAGTTCTGGCAATATTTTTGGTGGAACTCAAGGCAATGGCAGAAATCCAGCTAAAGCGGCCCATAAAGAATGTTGTTCTCACCATTCCAGCTTCATTCAGCCGATTCCAGCTGACTCGTATTGAAAGAGCTTGTGCCATGGCTAGCCTTCATGTACTCAGACTTATGCCTGAACCAACTGCTGTCGCGCTGTTATACGCGCAACAGATTTCAAATCAGAACGTAAACACCGGATCTGAGAAGATTGCTCTAATCTTCAACATGGGTGCTGGATACTGTGATGTAGCTATTACTGCTACAGATGGAGGAGTTTCCCAAATAAAAGCCTTAGCAGGATCTGCCATTGGAGGGGAAGACTTGCTTCTGAGTATGATGCGTCATCTGTTGCCAGATTCCGAGACTCTTTTAACTAGCCACGGACTTGATGACATAAAGTCAGTTGGCATACTTCGAGTTGCAACACAGGAGGCAATCCACACTCTCTCCTCCCAAACTAGCGTGCAGATTGATGTTGACTTGGGAAATGGGACAAAAATATGTAAGGTTGTGGATCGGGAGGAATTTGAGGAAGTTAACCTAGCAGTGTTTGATAAGTGTGCGAGCCTCATAAGCCAGTGCTTGCATGATGCAAAGGTTGATACCGAGGATGTGAGCGATGTAATAGTTGTTGGCGGATGCTCATATATTCCAAAGATAAAAAGTCTTGTCATGAGCATTTGTAAAAAGGAGGAGCTGTACAAAGGGATGAAACCATTGGAAGCTGCTGTCATTGGAGCGGCACTAGAAGGAGCGGTGGCATCAGGTCTTAGCGATCCCTTTGGGAGTTTGGACTTGCTTACCATTCAAGCCACCCCTCTTGCCCTTGGGATCCGAGCTGATGGAAACAACTTTGTGCCTATCATACCTAGAAACACAGCAATGCCAACACAGAAAGATCTGATCTTCACAACTGCCCATGATAATCAAACTGAAGCACTAATAATCGTCTACGAAGGCGAGGGGAAGAAGGTGGAAGAGAACCATTTGCTGGGGTATTTCAAGATCACTGGAATTCCACCGTCCCCGAAAGGAGTTCCGGAAATAAGAGTAATTCTGGACATCGATGCATCAAGCGTGCTGAGAGTTTTGGCCGGGGTTTTAATGCCGGGGTCTCATCAGCCAATAAATCCAGTCATGGGAGTAAGGATGCCAACAGTTGATGATGGTCACGGTTGGTGCGCTGAAGCCCTACACAGAGCTTATGGCTCGTCTCTAGACTTGGTTACAGTGCAGAAGAAGATATAGTCACTACTTAACAGGAATGCATGGTCGTGTTTTAGCATCAACTGGTGAAATGTAAGGATGATACTCTGTTTTCGTATGCATACTTTGTTGAGTGTTGATTTTTAGTGTAATAAAATAAATTTGAGCAGCTCCTGCTCATATAGTTTGATAAATTATCGGATCGACGTTTTCTAAGTGATTTAGATGGCACCCAAAATATTGTCTTATGACATATAAGTTGTAGCCTAGGACGCGACGCAATACATGTTCTTATATTCTGCAAATTATATTTCGACACATATCCGGGGAATTCAACACAAATGCCATAAAAAGCTTGACAAAAAGGTGGTTTGACAACTCTCTATCCTTCACAGTTGTTCTTAAAGTCTTTAATTCAGGAGCAAATGCTTTGAAATTCATTGCATCTCTTCCGAAAAAATGGATGTGTATATCCAAATCTTGAAGAACAGGGCAGTTACGGAAACGCTTTTTCAATGAGGTATCACCAACTACAAGATCTGTAACATGAATCAACTCGAGACTTGGGAAACAACAACGCAATGTAGTTGGAGCATCTTTCTAAGTAATACAATCTGAAAACACCCTTAAACTCAGGAATGATTTGCACAAGAAAAGGCCTTCTGGCGTTTTCAACTTTAAATTTCTTACGCTTGTGTTTTTTTATAGGTAAACGGATTTGTGCATCTTCCACCACATATGGCGTGAATCTGGGTCCAACATTTATATGAACTCAAAACAACTATAATACGTCATTATCATCTATGTAATTTGAACCTAAGATGTCACAGCCCGCCCCGGACATGTACGTTAATTATGTTATCGACGGTGTGAAATTACCTAAATACCCTTGGACGTTGTGATTTAGTATGGGATGTGGTGGTTTGGACTTAAGATTGTGGACCAATTGGCTATATTCCTCTATTATTGGACTTAATTAGAACTAAGTGTTCTCTTAGTTGTGATTGGTGGCTTTTGGACCACACATACCCACCTACCTTCTCTCTCTCGTACTCTCTCTATCTCTCAAACTCTCTCTCTCTTCAAACTCGTACGGACACACACAAGCAAACCCAAAACAACACGGATCAAAGGTTCTGAGGCCTCCAGTGTGTTCCTAGGATCCTTACGAGTCGAGTGGTACCCATTTCCAGCAAAGGAACCTTTGAGAGACCCTAGTTTGAAAGGGAGTCGTGGGTGTACAGTACACTGAACCAATTCGTAGAGGTTTCAAGCTGTTCTAAGGCTCAAAAGGTAATCTCCTAGACCTCTTGTTTGTTTTGGCATAAGTTGGAACGATTTTGGGCATCAGAGAACCCCGGAAAATGGACCTTCGACTTGGGTACTATTCATCAACTTTTAAACCCTTGAGTTTTTGTGAATTTTAGGACCACAGTGAGCTCGATGAGGTCCTCACGATGCTCAGAGTGCATCGTTGGTAGGATTTGGGTCACGGAAAGCTCTAAAACGAAGTTTTGCAAAAGTCACCAGAGTTTGAGGACTTCTCCGAAGTGATTTCACGTGATTCGAGGCACGAAAGAGGTATAACGCAATTCTTTACCTCCTAAACTTCATTTTGGTGGAAATTTCATGAAAAATGGTGAAGAAATGAGCAAGATTAAAGAGTTTAAAAAATTGCCCAGTTTCCGGTGCCGGCAACAGTTGCCGAAGCTGGAGGTAGGAGATGAAGGAATATTCTGTCAAGTATGACGGAATATTCTCATGCCGTCAGTTAGAATTGACGGTTACCGTTAGGATTTAACGGAATATTCCGAGGAATATTCTTGATGCCGTTTGTAGAATCCGTCAGGATCCCCTGCGCGTGGCTGCGCGTATTGCCGTGCCTTGGCCGGCGTGTGCGGGATCAAAAAATTATTTTGAAAATTTGGGGATGATCCTGAGGTTGTGTAGGTCACTGTGGTATATTCATATACCCATTTTGAGCTTTGCATGAGAAGTTATTAGCTAGTTTTGCTTATATGCTTTAAAATAACATTTTTATAGTTAATTCGCATATGGGTGAGACTTATCCCGAGGACGAGCGTATCCACGGGCGACTCGGGGGTTACGACCTGTCGACATACCAGTGAGTGGGCTTTTGTTTTTAGTATATACTTATATACTTGTTAAATTTCCCAGAAATGCATTTTTTAAGGAAAGTATGCTTTGAAATAATATGTCAAATGCTTTTATATTCTGAATATGCAATTCATGGTTGCTTATAATATATAAATGTGGTGCTGTGGAGGCACATGTAAGTTCAAGTAAGTTATGTTTGGTTATGTGAATCATCGATGATGTGATATGTGATTGAATAATGTTGAGCTCATAAAACTGCACCTAGGGTGATTGTGATTTAGCCAGAGATATGAAGTACATGCTTGTTTATTTACGTCACCTTCCACACTATATGTTCATATTGGATCCAACTTCAGTGCACGGTCTTGTCGTACAGATCTTATTAATGGCTCCGACTCGTAGGTGGCTAGCGATTTATTGTCCGGCTATTATGAGAGAGTAAAATTGAGCATAATTATATTACATCCAATCTTGTCGTACATACCCCTTTTTAATGGTTTCGACTTATGTGCAGTATATTGCCGTATAGGTCATTGTAGCGACTCCGGCTAGATTGACTTTTGAGCTATGAATTCAGCCATACAGACTACCATAGGGGTTCCGGCTAACATATCATATTTTTATGAATTTATTCTTACCTGAATTGCTTACTCTGTTATATCTTGGCATGACATACATATGATTATGATTATGTGATGCATGAATTGAATTGATATGATTTCATATATATTTATGTATATGCTTATATCTTGGTTCTGGGAAAAATTATACATGTTTTACAGCGATGGGTTATATATGTTGTTAAATGACATGGTTTTATAAAACATTTGTTTTTGCCCACTCACGTTTTCTGTTTTGCACCCCTCCAAGTTTTAAGTAAGCTTGATGTTGGTGGCTCAAGGTGGCTCAAGGACGTCGGATGTTCTGACTTATCTAAATAATAGTAGGACATTCCTGGTACTGTATAACTAGTACTTGTCCTACTAGACTATACCTTGACTTATGCTCTGATTAAGAGTGTTTACTGTTGTAACTAAATCCTATCACTACCTGTTTAGTAGTGCACTCTAGTAATTTGGTTTTTTATTATTCGTATATTTCTTATCTTTATCGCTTCCGCACTGTGCACATAGCTACGTCACTCTAACGTGACGGCCAGCATGTCTTAATCTCGATCGGGGTGTGTCATAAGACCTCTTGTGAGGAGGAATATCATTAGATTGTAATATTAGTCAGTAACCCATGGCATTTATTTCTTAGATAGTGACAGCCCTAAGACTAAAAATGAGTTGTGTATATTTCCCATTTTGGGCCTTTTCATTGACAAATCAATTAATTTGGGAGTAATGTTATTTGTATCATCTCTCTAATAGAGATAAGGTCCACCAACAATGTGAGTCTCATCTCTATTAGAATGATGATACAAAAATAACATTTATATTAATTTCGTGTCTTAAATTCCCTGTAACTCACATTTATTGGAGGATATTAGGACACCAAATTAAGAACACGACCCTTGCCTTTTAGAGATAGGGGCGCAACAACAATCTTAAAAAAAAGCGACAATCGACTCCACGTTCATTTGCTTATGTAATTGGAAATTCTTCATACCCATCTGAAAAAAGACGAGTATGATTGGAACAAAAGTGCATTTCGATGACCAAAAGTTTTTTTTTTTTTTACACCATTTTTTTGGTGTTTTTTGGATTTGAAACGAAAACTTCACCTTCAAAATCACCAATGCTTTTCTCGTGAAAACGCATTTAGACATTTTAAACTCTAACATCCCATTGTAAGTATATGCATCACATAAAACCAGAAATCAATTTCAACAACATTGCTTCTCATGGCATTGCATATCCAACTCAATACGAGAGAAATCATCCGCTTTGAAAGATAAAACGCGTACAATTAAGTTGAAATTTTTTAATGTCGAAAGAGTCACATAGTGAAAGTACACTATCAACAGCCCCATCGTAAGTCTTTGACGTCCTTCTTTCCAAGGTTGACAACTATCTGCATCGTCTATGTCTAGGTTGAGAACACAAGTCCACAAGGTTTTCCATCCCTTAGATAAGACAGTGGTCCGCACAACATATTGGTTCGGTGCAATGAAAGTAGTGACAAAGAACTCGTCAGGTAAATCACTAATCCAGTATTGCAGGCAAATCCCGTTACTAGTAGTTCTGGTTAGCCCACTTGCCCGAGCACACTCTCAACTTGTAGATGCGCCAATCCCGCTTCCCCCACAAGAACTTGTTGGAGAACAATTTAGAAACAAAAAATAAAAGTAAAATACTTATACTTTATTATTAAAAAATACTTGCAATACAGAATGAAATTACACAATAAATACATAAATTAAAATGATACTAACTTGAATGAATCAAAAGTAGAGGCTAGCGCAAAAGTTATGTCCTTCGAACAGTATTTCCGTCACACTCTTGTGCTTGTGGTTCTACAACGTTTGCTCGATCAGGATACAACTACCTAATTCTACAACCCGCATTGGATTATGGAATTCTAGCAAATTGCTTTGTGTGTTTACTCTCTGAGAATTTTGTACAGAAGAAAAGGAGGAAGAAAAGATTATTTACAGTGGAATTGAGGACTCCAGATATATAGGCTCTTTCATACCTCTTCAAATACCTTTTGGATGTATCTAAAGCTATACAACTCTTTCCAAAGAGTTGTGTCTATTAATCAAAACATTTTTAATTAATTTAATTAAAAACTTAATTCGAAATTAAAACTAATTGATCAGATTAATTTTAATTCTTAGGCCCTTGTCTTGATTAATTAATATTAATTTAAATTAATATTATGGTATGATTATCAAGCCTAATCCACACAATTAGTGGCCCAAGCCTCAATCCCCATTCCAAATGGTCCAACACCTAATCACTAATAAAGGAGACTAAATTAATATAAGGACCTCAAGTTCCCTTGAGTTCCCCGATGTGGGACTTAAAGGAGCTGAAAACTCCAACAGAACTAACTTGACCTCCTGGTTGACCTTTAATTTTCGTCATTGCTTCTTCTATGCTTTTTCTCTTGTTTCATTCTCGTTTCTGTATTCAACTTGTACTCTATAAATGGAAAGGGATCTTCTCTGGATCCCTTCCACCTAATCCTTCTCATCAAACAATCTGGACCCTTGAAATTTGATCAAACGGCTAAAAACAGGGGCCCACTCTAAAAGTTAAAATACCTTTAGTTGTTGGATCAAATTTCAAAGGCCGAGATTGTTTGATGAGGAGGATTAGGTGGAGAGATTCGGAGATGATCCCTTTCCTTTATAAATAGGGAACTTTAACGAAAAACTTCTGGTACTGTTCACTTTAACGAAAAACCATAGTTTTACACTAAAAAGACAATCATGGTACTATTCATTTTACCATTTATTTTGTCCTTATCGTTAAAACTCAAAGTTTTCAAACAATTTTCATTAGTTTTCCATTATAAATACCTTACGGTGAATGAAGGCTAGCCCCTAGGGTTTCATCCAGCAATTTGCTTGGCCCATCAACTTAGAAATTGGGCTTCTTGTCATGCCGACGTTTCACATTTATTGGCCCAACATTCAGGTGTACTGGGTCGAAGTTGTACAATGACTCATACACAACCAACAAAGCACGCCCAATAAATCTACAGTTTTGTTTCAGCTAATACTTTGCTAAGTCCCTTGAAACTCTATTATAATTTCACTTTGTCTTCTAAGACTCGAATTGCGCTTTACTCTTTGGGATCCAATCTTCGTTTATAAATCAGTTAAGCACTTTGACATGGCATTATTGGGTCCACTTGCCTGCTTATATGTTTGCCACATTATTTAAAACAATTAATGTTTTTACAAAATCAATTGAAAAAGAGAAAACAGTTTTTTTTTTTTCACCAAACGATATTATCTACACTTAGGGGATGGGGGAGTAGGCTAAGGCTTGGTTTGGAATTGTTGTGCTTTGAAAAAAAAGTTGTTTCTGCCGTGCTGTGAGAATAAGCAGCTGTAAAATAAAGCAACAGAGTGTTTGGTAAACTTTTTTGTAAAAGTGATTTTGGAAAAAAAAAGTAGTTTGATAGTGTTTGGTAAATTTTTATGTAAAACGGCTGTGACTGTGTGAAATGACCAAAAAATGTATAATACTATATTATTATTATGATATTTTATTTAATATTACTATTTTTATGTGAGGATTTTGTGTGGCCGTGGGGCCTACACTGCAAAACTATCTCGAAAACTCTCACCTATCTCTCTCGTTGCACTCTCTTCTCCATCGAGACAACCCCACACTCAGCTCTCTCTCTCTCTCTCTCTCTGCACTTTCCCTTATCCCCGTGTCTTCCTTTCCCTCTTCGTTTCCTCTGCTGCTTCTCTATCATATTTCTTTTCTTTGTTCCCCAAAACCAAGCTTATCCATGGGACCCTAAAGAAGATCAGGAAGAAGAAAACCCAGAAACCCGATTCCACTCTTCCCTCACTCTGCTCCCCGCAACCCAGAAACCCGATTCCTCTCCTCCCTCACTCACTGCAAGGTTGTAGGAAAGACCTCCCCTCCGCAATCTTCCTCTGCGAATTCGTGGTTTCTCAGAACACGCAAGCTTCCTCTGCTAATTCTGATTTAGTTTCAAGCACATTTAAGTATAACAACTTTCGTTAATTTGTGATGATAGCAGTCTAGGGCTCTCCTCCTGCCGACCCTTGTGGGTCTCTGGTGGTGACGATTTGGATCTTCACGGGGAAGGACAAGGTAGATTCACAGTGAGGGTGACATAAATCTTCAAAGATCTTTGGTAGAGATGAAGCTGGGAAGAGTAGAAAGGGGATGAAGAGATGAAGGGAGGGTAGGATTGCCAAAAACTTTCATTAAAGGGTCACTGTTCACCTGTGTTTTAGAGGTTTGCACAGAAGCTGAAAAGCCAGTTTTTCAAAGCTGTCTTTTGCTGTTTTTGTTCTTTGGCTTTTTTTCACAAAAAACTGTGAAAAAAAACTGAAGTTGGAAGTTTACCAAACACAAAAATGCCCCTAGCTTTTTTTTATACCAGTTTTTTTTTAAAATCACCTCAACCCTAAACCATACCTAAGTCTCACAATAGGCGTACAATAATGTGGTTTAAATTCACCTTTGTCAAGAATCGAACCTGAGACCTCTCAATTACAAATGAAAACGAAAATATTTAGACCGTCATACTAAGTAGCAAGAAAAAAAACAAAGAACAAGCAGCATTTTGCGAAATGGCAAGGGGATTGAATATGGATGGAAATGAGCGTCTACTCACGTTCTGTCACTTCCTTCACTTTCACGCGATCAATTGTTTTTTGTAAGCAAGGAATATTATGAATTAATAACTAATATAAATTGCAGAAAAAGAAATTGAACTTGTGTGGATGGGGACAGTACATCAATCATAAGCCAATATGATTTTTCCTTTTCACTTAAACTACCTGGTCCTACCGATGGTTTTATTTAGGTCACAAACATTTTAGATCAAGTCACACCTTCGTTAAAAACAACTTCGATGGATTTAACCAAATTAGATAGCATTGCGCCCTCCCGTCTGCACCTAGCTTCGATTCCATCTCCTCGTAATTCAAGCTAATTAATAGTAGGTTATCGCTTGGATCAAATAATGCCAGCACTTAACATCTAAACTCAAATTGCCCTAAAGAAGGTGAGTGTGACAAACTGCACATGACGAGTATGGCCACATTCATCCAAAATTCTCACAAAAACAAATGAAAGGGACAAACTCAAACTCCAAAAAAACTGCATAGAATAAACTCCAAACCTTCAAGTAGCAGTACCAATTTGTCTTCGCATAATAAATTCAAATATAAAACAATGATTGCCAGATGTCAAACTCCTAAAAAATGTAAGAAAATAATTCACCAAAAAACTGAATGAAGATCCTCTGCAGATACTCTTTGTGAGGATTACTAGAATCCTTTAATTATGTTCATTTATAGTACATGCAGTCAGAAATCATTTTAAAGTTTTTATTTAAAATTAAACATAAATAGTACTTGATGAAAATTCATCGCACGATTTACGATAAACGGATGCAATTAAAAGATCATCTGGTTCCTCACAAAGAAGATCAAGATCCTCATTCAAAACCCAACCCCTTTAGTTTATATTATTCACATGTTGTACTTGTAGCTATAGAAGTAAATCCATATGAAATCAAGTGTGAATAAACCAGCAAATCTCAATCGTGGGAAACCGATCTCAGCAAAAGTAAGTACAGAGCACGGATCAGAGAGAACTGGAAAAAGCCACAAGTTCCAAACAGATGGACTCCGACTCTGTACGTCAGCTCCTGCGGAACTGAACCCGGTACACCCTCCAGACAATTGGTACGCGACAAAACCGCACCCCCAAACCAAACATACAAATCAAACCAGGTGTAACTTTTTTTTATCATATTAATAAAATTTTCTAGTGCTGCTGAAGTTTAAAATAAAAAAAATACTGATTATAGTGTTTAAATACTAAATGATTTTAATATTTGTTTCAAAAGTCATGGCTAATATAGTAACGTTACTTTAATTTTAGGGGTATTTTCATCCAGATTCAAAAATTTGAGTTGTTGGATTCAATCTAGTGTTCCTATTGTTTCCTTTAATTACATTTCTACATTTATGCATCGTTACTCAAATTTTTTATTTTGAATATTATTTTTTAGTTCAATTTGAATATTTAAATATGAAAATCTAACCACTTTTATGGAAAATAGATAAAAGAAAATTTATATATCATCATATATGATACTTATACCATAGGTTGATAAAATACATCTAACCTAGGATAGAGGTATCTATGAGAAAAAAAAAATTTAATCACAACTTAATAAAAATTGAAAAAAAAAAAAACGATGTGAATATTCAGTGAATAGACCTAACCCAATAAAATTGACTAAACCCACATACAAAGTTGAACTTACATCAAGTTTACTCTTAATTTTATCTCATTTTCTCTCCCCACTCCCTACTTTTTCATTTTGTTATTTACTACAATAATTCCTTTTATTGTAACCGAAAAATTAGTAGAAAAAAATATATCCTCTTAACAAGAGGCATATCATGTGTTAAGAATTTGCACCTCTCTCTAGTATGGAGTTAGTAACAACTTAGTCCCTATTTTAAACTTAACACTTTACTATCCTAAACTTTCAGATCTCTACACGATTTGCTTCTTTGTAAAAAACAAATGTTATTTACCCTAAATGAGGCCATTCTAGTCAATCCTTAAGGAATTTCGATCATAAGTGTGAAGTTCTGTGGATAGGTCAAGAGGTATTTTAAGAAAGAGTTCCTCCTCAATCCTTAGGAGCCAAGTATTTCTCTTTAGATTCATATTCTTATGTTTTGGACGTCTCTCAACTTAACGGAAAAGTTGACGGAGTTAGCAAACTGACTACTGATGCAACAAATGACATAATTCGAGGACAAGAGAAACAATTAATGGAGTTTAGTGATGAAACTAAACTCGTGGCATAGATCAGGAGCCTTTGCTACAATTTAGCATTTTTTATAGTTCATTTCATATTTATTTAAAAACACCCTAAATTCAAGCTAAAATTGACATATTGTAGCAGTTCTAGTTAGAATAGGAATGTAATTGTGTAAATCCTAGAGAATATGGGAAAGTATTATATATTCCTATTAGGAATAGATTACCTATTAAATGTTGTAATTATAAAGAGAAAGGTATTTACCCTTCCACCTATTATAAATAAAGGCACAATGGGGTGAATCAAACACACCTCACAATTAAATCAATCTCTCTTCTCTCTAAAGTGGCCGGCCTCTCTCTCTCTCTCTCTAAACCTTAGATCGCTCAATTAAATAGGCCTACAACATGTTATCAGCACGCTCTTGCCAGAAGCTGAGGAATTGAAGCATCGTAGGAGGAGGCCATCATCCACCACATTCAAAGGCTTATTCGTTTTCTACTGCTCAGGTACGCTTAAAATAAAGGAAGATATTTGAAACGACCCATGAAGCATGAAAATATTCCCCATGATGCATGAACCCCCTATGTTTATATTTTCCTTCCGATATATATATATATATATATATATATATATATATTGTACATGTTCATATACTTGTCACTATATATATTTGTTTCATGCATCGCACAATTAAATTGTTATGTGGAATTTGTGAGTCAATGTATAAAATTAAATTAGAAGCATATTAGGTTTTTCCTAAAACCTAAAGGGAATTGGAAAAAAGAAGGGGGGGAATGGGATTTGGTGCATCGCACCATCCCTATGCCAAAAAGGAAAACAGGCTTCGGCCTGATTTTGGTTTCTTTGCTGGGCCTGCAGCCCATGGCCTCTCTCGGCCTGCATCAAAAACCTGCCAACCCTCGGTTAGGCGCCTTATGCACACAAGGCACACAAAGCCAGCCCTCGGGTTGGGCCTCTTGCGCCACAAAATCAAGGCCCCAGCTTCGCTGGGCTCCCTGCGTAACCAACCTGCAAGCCTTGGGCTTGCCCCCGTGACCCCTTGGACCAAAACACCTAAACCAGCTACGGCTGGGGGTTTTGTCCCTCCCGTGGCCTGCAGCCATACCCTAGGCCCTGCCGTTTTTACTCAAGGCACCCCGTGCCTTCCCTTACCCACGGCACCCATGCCCAAATTATTTTGGGGCATTTTTCCACCCACAAGCTATTATTTTAGCATTTTAAATAATTTAACCAGTATGTTAATATTATTTGCTTCTACAATCGACCATGTATGGCCCGATTTATTGAAGTAATTAAAAGTGACCTGGAGTCCACTAATATGATAATGAATCCAAAATTATTGACCTGAAGATCACTTTTGGACATTAACGATTCAATAATTTATTTTTATACTTTGAACCGTCATATACTTTCGTAGTACCGAAGCTCTCACACTTGAGTTCCCGAAGCCAACTCAAATCCACTACACTTAGTTAGTATCTTGCATTCTGTGTTTCTTGCAGGAACCTCTCATTATGAACTAATCGTTCATAAAACTAATTTGAACCTGTAGTTTCAAAATTAGTGCATTTGAAACCTGAAGTTTTCATTCAAAACATAACACATGAAACCTGAAGTTTTCATGCATAAATTAAACTAATACATGTCTATAGAACTTGTATGTTCTACGATATATGTCTATGGCTTACCATATGACTAATCATTTTTTTCCCGTCGTGAGTCTAACTTTGCACATGTGGATCATCTGGACGATGCAACCATATCAATTGAGATATCAGACTTCCAGGAGGCATCAGCACCTATGGAAGACTAAATTAGACATGTTTTAGGGCATTAGCCCTTAGTGGCCAAACCCACTAGGAGTGGCCGGCCCCTACCCCCTATTTTGCTAGGTTTATGGTTTAATTTTGAACAATTTTTCTATGTATTTGGAATCATTTGTTTGGTTTTGGTTTGTTTTGAATTATGGATAATTGGAATGGATATTATTTTCTCGAATTGCTTAATTGAATGAATGGACTTATATTTATGCATGTGACCAATTCAATCAATTTATTTCTAGGTATGTCTAGTGGGGAAGTTAGTTGTCTAGCAGATAGTGCAACTACGCACACCATTTTGCGTGAACGACACTATTTTACTAACTTCATACCCAAGAAAGCTCCTTTGACAACTCTCTCAGGCTCATCCAACCTGATTGAAGGATACGGAAAGGCACGTATCATGTTGTCTAATGGTACAATCTTGACCATTAAAGAGGCACTCTATTCTCCACGTTCCGGAAGAACGTTGTTGAGTTTTAGAGATATTCGAGATAATAAATATCATCTTGAAACCACTGAAGATCATGGTTCTGAATTTCTTTGTATCACTTCATACGAATATGGCTAGAAGCATATTCACGAGAAGTTGGAACGTCTGCCGAGTGGGTTGTACATCATAACCATTCGCAGCGTAGAGGCCCACAGTGTGGCCGGCTCTATGCCTGAGTTCCAGGACAGTTTTTTGCTTTGGCATGACCGTTTGGGACATCCTGGACGTGACATGATGCGACGTATCTCAAATATTCACACGGGCATAAGTTACATCCACACGTTGGAGTCCCGCCATGCATAGCGTGTTCTTTAGGGAAGTTGAATACTCAACCCTCTCATACAAAGATTAATCAAGACCCTCCTAAATTTCTTCAAAGGATTCAAGGGGACATTTGTGGACCTATCCAACCAACCTGTGGACCATTTAGATACTTTATGGTGTTGGTTGATGCATCGACAAGATGGTCACATGTTTGCTTGTTGTCCACACGCAATACCGCGTTTGCTAAACTCCTAGCTCAAATTATTAAGCTAAAGGCTCACCACCCTAATTATCCGATTAAGTCGATTCAACTGGATAATGTTGGAGAGTTTACGTCACAGAATTTTGACGATTATTGCATGTCAGTAGGGATTAATGTGGAACATCTTGTGCCCCATGTTCACACCCAGAACGGCCTGGCAAAAGCTTTCATAAAGCGCCTTCAATTGATAGCTCGGCCTTTGGTTATGATAACCAAACTGCCGGTATCTGCCTGGGGTTATGCAATATTGCACGCAACTATGTTGGTCCACCTGAGGCCCATCGTTACCCAACCACATTCACCGTTACAGTTGGTCACTGGATACGAGCCTGACGTCTCGCATTTAGGGGTGTTTGGGTGCGCCATTTATGTGCCAATAGCACCGCCGCTACGTACCAAAATGGGTCCTCAGAGCAAAATGGGAATCTATGTCAGTTATGATTCGCCATCAATTGTTCGATACTTAGAATCCTTGATAGGAGATCTCTTTACCACACATTTTACGGATTGTCACTTTGATGAGACAGTCTTCCCGTCGTTGGGGGGGAGATAAGCATGCTAACGTTCCTGTAGAACACCGCGAATTGTCGTGGTATGCTCCCACTATGTCTCATTTAGATCCCCGCACTGCCCATTCTGAAACTGAGGTGCGACGAATTATAGATCTTCAGAGCATTACTCAAAGCATGCCGGATGCTTTTAATGATCTAGCAAAGGTGACAAGATCACAAATACCCGCTGCAAACACACCTGCAATGATAGATGTACCCCGTGTACATCAACAGCCCGTCTGGGAAGGCCGAGCTGTCCCCGAAGGTGGGGAGGCCGCACCCTTCACACGGCATGGTACATTGGCGGCTAGCCAATCATCTTCTCCGACCCTGAAGCGTGGCAGACCCCCTGGTTCAAAGGATTCACAACCCCGGAAGAGGAAAATGGCACCAACTAGTGACCCTAGTTTGAATATGACCATCATTGACTCATCCGTTCGAACGCATGAGGTTATTCTAGATTACGGTGATGCTTCAGATGAAACATGCCGGCCTCCCAAGAATCGTGAGATTTCGGTCCATTACACAGTATTGGATGAGGTTTGGAATAGGAATGAGATGATCGTCGACGACGCATTCTCGTACTCAGTAGCTACTAACATCATGCTTAGCGATGACATTAAACCACGTTCCGTCGATGAATGCCGACGTAAAACCGATTGGTCAAACTGGAAACAAGCAATCCAAGTTGAACTTGATTCGCTCGCGAAACGTAAAGTGTTTGGACCTGTCGTCCTTACACCACCACGCGTGAAGCCTGTTGGCTACAAGTGGGTTTTCATGAGGAAGCGTAATGAAAAGAATGAAATAGTGCGATACAAAGCATGCCTCGTAGCGCAAGGCTTCTCCCAACACCCTAGAATTGATTACGAGGAGACATATTCCCCCGTAATGGACGTTATAACGTTCCGTTACCTTATGAGTTTGGTAGTTTCTGAAAAATTGAATATGCAGCTTATAGACGTGGTAACCACGTATCTCTATGGGGATCTAGATACGGAAATATACATGAAAGTTCCAGAATGACTTCCATTGAATGGCTCAAATAGTTCTAGACCACGGAACACTCTCTCAATTAGGTTGAGGAGGTCACTTTACGGATTGAAACAATCCGGGCGGATGTGGTATAACCGTTTAAGTGAATATTTGACAAGTCAGGCTATGTGAACAACGAACTATGCCTATGCGTGTTCATAAAGAAGTCACATTCCAGATTTGTAATTGTTGCAGTTTATGTCGATGACATGAACCCCATTGGTACTCCCGAAGAGCTTGAGGAAATTGTTGCACACTTGAAATCAGAATTTGAGATGAAGGATCTTGGGAAAACTCGATATTGCCTCGGCCTGGAGATCGAGCATTGTTCAGATGGAATCTTAGTACATCAATCGAACTACACCCAAAAGGTGTTACGTCGCTTTAATGAGGATAAAGCTAAGCCTTCGAGCACACCCATGATCATTCGGACTCTAGATGCTAAACGAGATCCCTTCCGTCCAAAGGAGGATGAGGAAGAGATTTTGGAACCCGAAGTTCCTTACCTAAGTGCAATTGGTGCTTTATTGTACTTGGCTCAGTGCACTAGACCCGACATCTCATTCACTGTGAATCTATTGGCTAGTTACAGCAATGCGCCTACACGTAGGCACTGGAATGATGTCAAAGACATTTTCCGCTACCTCAAAGGTACTACGGATTTGGGCTTGTTCTATACCCACAAATCTCCTAGTGTTGCCGCCCCCTATGGATCTAGGATTGATTCTTGCCTTGTTGGTTACGCAGATGCTGGATATCTGTCTGACCTACATAGAGCACGTTCTCAAACGGGTTATGTCTTTACTGTTGGAAACACCGCTATTTCTTGGAGGTCTACCAAGCAAACGCTAGTTGCCACTTCGTCTAACCATGCTGAGACTCTCGCCCTACATGAAGCATCGCGTGAATGCTTTTGGCTGAGAGAAGTGATGGGACACATTCGAAGCACTAGTGGTCTTACATCAGTCGTTGACCTTACTACGACAATCTTTGAAGACAATGCAGCATGTATCGAGTAGTTAAAGAAGGGATACATCAAGGGAGATAACACCAAGCACATAGCGCCAAAGTTCCTTTACTCACACTAGCAGCAGCAGCATCAGAACATTGAAGTCAAGCAAATCCGTTTCCAGGACAACCTGGCCGATCTCTTCACCAAGTCATTGCCCAAGTCTACATTTCAGAAGCTCATCCAAGGAATCGGTATGCGTAAATTATCAGAATTAAATCGCTTGTAGTTCTCTTATTTAAGAAGTTATGTCTAACTCAGGGGGAGTATCTAGAAGCATACTCACATGATCTTAATGTACTCTTTTTCCCTACGATTAGGAGCATTTTTCCCACTGGGTTTTTGCTACCTAACTAGGTTTTAACGAGGCACCCATTCTGGGATTATCATACTCCGTTGAGTTCACTACATTCGTCCAGTTTGACAATTGTTTTAGACATTATGCATATTTTCTTACTTTTCTCCTTAGTCTATGGGTTTTCCCCATTCCTTGGGTTTTACCATAGCGAGGTTTTGTGAGTTTTTACAAATGCATACTTCAAATTAAATTTGAGACTCGCGATGACCCGTTATGCCAATGACTTCATCAACTATTCTACCTTCTCTGTTGAAGATCTGATGCGATGGTTTGTTGAGTATTTACACACTCAAGGGGGAGTGTTGCAGTTCTATTTAGAATAGGAATGTGATTGTGTAAATCCTAGAGAATATGGGAAAATATTATATATTCCTATTAAGATTAGATTACCTATTAAATGTTGTAATCATAAAGGGAAAGGTATTTACCCTTCCAATTACTATAAATAAAAGCACAATGGGATGAATCAAACGCACCTCACAATTAAATCAATCTCTCTTCTCTCTAAAGTGGCCGGCCTCCCTCTCTCTTTAAACCTTAGATCGCTCAATTAAATAGGCCTACAACACATATGACATTTTTTGAATGGTATAATGCACAAATCACGTGAAATTTCCAATACATCCAAGAATTTCTTCAAAACTTCACTCACTTTGCACTCACATCACCACTTGCATACAAACATATATGATGAAAAAAGGGTACGACTTTGCTTGAACAAAAATAAAAAACAAATGTTGGTATGTACCCACACTTTGACTTCTTAAACCACAAAACCCGACGCATATTCCTACCATTTCTGCTCACGTTAAATATAAAGAGTTGAGACCCCAAAAACAAAAAACATATAAATATTAAGACCCAAATCATACAAGAACAAGACTCCAAAATTAATACAAGCTTTCAAAGAGTTGAGACCCCAAAAACAAAGCGCATATAAATATTTAGACCCAAATCATACAAGAACAAGACTCCAAAATTAATACAAGCTTTCAAACCATGGTCCTTTTTATTATCAACAAAATTCAACCTTCAAAAGATTCCACAGCACGAAAATACACACATACACACACACACACACACACACATATATATATATATATCAAAGTTTAAACTAAAATTAACAAAGGTTTTTTTTTTTTACTAATACAAAAATCATAGCATAGACGCATGTGACATGCATCTATGGTATGGTTTTCTCCGCTAATGCACGTTTCTTATTATCTATGTTATGATTTTTTCTCTAATATAAAACAAGAATGTCACATGCATCTATGATATGATTTCTCTAAATAAAATATATAAATGTATATTAATATATATATATATATATATATGAAAGTTGAATTGAAATTAACAAAGGTGCTTTTTTTTTCCCTAATCACTTCATGGCTGCTTCTTTTTTTTCCTTCCTTGTTTTACAGCATATGAGTTCCAATGCAATTTTCACCGTGTCGACCACGGTATCTTTTTCCCAAGCTTTGTTGCTCTTCGAAACCCTAAAAACTTAGACTTTGTGAAAAATTAAAATTAAAATTAAAACCCTACACATTTCAAAATTAGACAATGGTGCACAGCCTCTCACACCTTGCCTAGTACGTCGTCGTCTCAGTAATTTAATGCACGAGGAGAGTTGGACTATGCAAAATAATTAATCAATTATTACTGCTCTCGTCAAAGGACTCATTTGTCAATTTAACAAAATCTATGTACTTCTCTTTTTCTTTTTCTGGGTTCAGAACCGTTGCGATACCGACACGTGGCGGCGTCTGAGTTGGGGAGAGACGATGGAGATGAGTCCGCCCAGTGGGGGCCGCATCTTTGACCTGTAGATCATCTCGTCGTACGGCCTCCTGTAGAACTTCAAGAAGGGCGCGAAGGACTCCCGGGACTTCTCCGTCCTGCTAACGTGGCTCTCCCTGCGGAAGAACGTGGCCGGCGATTGGAGGAACGAGGGACGTGGGGTCCGCGGAAGCTGGCGGTGATGAGGGGTTCTGCTGGCCTCTATGCCTGAGCACCGTTGGGGGAGTGGCGTCGACGGGAACAGGCTCTTTCTCGTGGAAGCGGAGTTGCCGTAGCCGTGGATTGTTCCACGTGGCGTTCTGGCGGCGGGGGATGCGAAGGAGAAGGACCGGGCGTTTAGAGGAGAGATGAGCGCGGGTCCCAGCGGGGAGGGTGTGGTGGGGCCTACTTTGGATGCTGACGTGTCTGTGAGGCTGAGGTACCAAGGCTTGAGAGAGTCGAACTGATGCTGAGCGACAGTGAAGGAGAAGCGGGAGGATGAGCAGGAGCCGATATTGGCCGTTGATTTGATTGAGGAGGGGTCGAATCGAAGGGACGAGGCTCGCGGGTAGTTTGAGAAGGCACTGAAATCCAACGACTCCTCAAAGTCTAGCGACGATACCATCATCGTAGCCGTTGAAAGCTCAACGAACGGTCGAACACCCTACAAAGTACAAACCAATTAAACACAATCCTGTCGCACTCAACACATTGAGTGTTTTTACTTCTTCCTTGTTGTCACATAAATTAACCAGTAAAAATTTAAATACACACTTTGGGGAATTTTTTATTTTTTATTTTTTATAAATAAACTCCAAAGAGGAAACAATGTTACGCATGTTAACGCAAGGAAAAACTTAGAAGTCAAATGTGAGATATCTAGTTCTTGAAGCTACATATTAAAGTGTATGTGTGTTAAGGTGATATTTTTTTACCCAAAGTTTGATCCTTTTGTCATAGTAACAATGTTTAAATAAATCATTTTTAGTATCTATGAACACTTAATGGTTCCACAGATTTCAACGTTCCCTCAGTTTAAGCCATTAGATCAAGGATGACCCAATGAAAAGATCTGCCCGCCCTGAGAAAAAATATTTTCGACAAATAAATATATATCGATATGGAAAGAATGTAGGTATTGAATAAGATGAGTGCCTTTTAATTGTTGATAGCTATCTTATATCGAAACAAGCAATAATTGTGGCATAATTTGAACCCAAGCAACCAATCAAGAGCTCATGATCCCCACCAAATATTGACCTGCTATTTTGAACTCTGGGAAACCCAGCACAAGGATGTGACTTAAGCTTGAAAAGTAAGAAATATAGGTGGGTTTTTGGTTTTGTACCCAAAAGCACCACACATAATGCATAAGTGGTCAAAACAAATACAGTAACACCAATAACACACACCCAGCACCAGCAAGCTCAACAGTAACCTTGGACTTTTTCACCACCAAGTTCCAACCCAACGAGATGGATAATTTTAAAAATTTAATTAAATTTTTACCTTCCAAAGATACGAGAACATCGTAGGGGGGTCAATTACAAACGCCTTGAAGAGCCGTCCTGGGTAGTACTCTGCCACAATTTTCAGTGCTGCCACCAACAAGTTCATAAAAGCAGAAGCTGACCTGAAAAAGCCTGCAAATTATATATATCCCATTAAATATTTAATTAATTTCAAAATTATGTATTTTAATTAGTGGTTAGATGAATAAAACTTGATTAGTGTCTGGCAAGGCAGAAAAGTAGAATCCTGGGAACTTCTGCCACAGGATCAAAAATATTTAAGGAAGAGAGCTGTGTTGGAATTGAGAATTGACCAATTCAAGGGAGGACTCCAATTCCCCATAATGCCCCTACATTCCTGGACCACTAATGAGGGATTGACCGTGACACATGAGGGGCACTCCGGACAATTTCTGGTGATATCTCAGTCCCCAGAAAGAAACACGGTGCAGCTTCTCCGACATAGCTGCGTGCCTGGTCTCTCATTAACTAAGCTGTTTCAACTATATCGTGCAGTTTCTAAGTACACCGGTGTTGATTGACTAAATTAACCTTATGGGTGAGGGTGCGTTTGTTGGGCTTGTGAGGGTTAAGATTGGGATTTTGGAGTAGGGGGCTTACTTGCGTCGAAAAGGAGGACGAACTGCTCGACGTTTTTGAGCATGGACTCAATCGCCACCTCCAGCGTGAATACCAACAAGCGAGTGAACCTTAAAAATTTACAAAAATGGAAATTTAATTTTAGAAATAAAAACATGCTTGAAAATTAATAATTTGGAGGAAAATAGAAGATGGAAATATTGATTTAAAGGATTTCTGGGTTTTGTTTGCTCACAGTTTTTGTGAATGGAACTTCTGGTAATCTTGTTTAATCCGGAAAATCTGTGAAAAAATTAAGAAAAAAAATGTTAGGTTCAATAAAACACCAAAACCAAAAAATTAAAAAGGAAAAAAAGAGAGGAGTGAAATGGCAAGTACCACAACAGGTCTCGATTCTTCATCATGTCCAGACGTGTAGGCAACGCCTTCAGCGAGTTCAGCTGAGAACTCATCTGCTATCAAGTTCTCTGTGTATCAACAACATGAAAAATTAAAATAAATAATCAAAACAGATTTGAATTTTATTTTTTTTCTCCTTTTTTGGGGTTTGAAAAAAGTAAATTAAAAAAAAAAGGGAAAGAAGTGAGTTTAATCATTAGTGGGAGTTGGGTTTACACTTTAACGCTTAATTCAAAGTTGTGGAAAAAGCAAGATTCTTTGGTTAACCACAAAACAAAAAGAGAAACCAATATGCACTTAAAAAAAGAATAACTAGCAGAAGGATAGAGAGATAGAGAGAGGAACAAAATTGAAAACTTGGATTTGTATTAGTTTACCAGTTCCAACACTCTGTCGCCATGAAAGGCAAGCCCTAAGTTGCTTGGCTGCCTTCTTAACACTATCTCCTTTTGCTTTCAAAAACCTCTCAACACAAGCAGTGTTGCAGAACTTCTCCTGCAAAAACAAAAATGGCAGCACACAAAAAAAGAGACGTAAATTCCATGGCAAATGATAACAGACAACCCATTGAAAAGATTATAAATTTAAGAAAACCCAATAAAAATATTGAATATTTAAGAAAACCTGTGAAGTTAAAAATGGAGATCTGAAAGTTGGTGTGAGAAGCCAAACCTGTTTGACTGTGAGTGGAGCATGTTTTCTCAGAAGCTGAAGAACAGCTTCCACTCTTCCATTTTCTTTGCTCTCTTCATCTCTCTGCTGCTGGTCTTTCTTTCCCATTTCGAGATTTCCGACCAGTGATGAAATCAAAAAACCAAAAATATTCCAACAAAACACTCAGATGTTTATACCACTCTTCAAATTTACGCAACCATTAAAATGTTTCACTCAGCACAGAGAGAAAGAGAGAGAGAGAGAGAAATATGAGAGGGAAATGATCGATGTTGAAACTTGAAAACTGAGAGGGTTATATATAGCAAAACGACAGCTCATAACGCCGTTACAATGGCAGAGCACACTGGCGCATGCAAATGAAATCCCAAACCTTATTTATTAAACTATGGAGGCTTCTTTAAATTAAACTAAAGTTCTATCTACGTCAACCGCTTAGGTTTTGGTCAATGCCATTGTAATAATATTTATATTTTTGCAATGATGGGTCCGAAAGCGATTCGTAACGGAAAGCGTCGGCTGGTCCAAGCCCAAGCCCATCGCCACCACCTACCTTTTAATTACTTTTATTACTTTCCCATTTTACCCTGATCTTCTCTAACCTTTCTCTGTTTTTTTTTTTTTTTTTTTTTGGAAACTCTCTAACTTTTAACCTTTCTCTGTTTGTCCTTGTGTTTCTTTATCAGAAAAGTATTGATTTTCTTATTTTGGTGGTTTCCTACAATATATGGTTGCCTACTTGTTGGCCAAGGCTCAAGAGTTGACCGTTTACAGAGGCAGTTTTAATGGTATATCTCTCGTTAATGTGTGTGATTTGGACATTCACATGTTGCTTAATGATCACTCATTTATGAGATGTCATTATATATTCTAATGTTAAGATTAAGAAGTTTGTTTCCATCAGGTATATATGTGGGATCCATTACTGAACCAACGGTAATGATTGCATGCTTAGCGTGAACAATCAATTATAACAACGGCTGACAATCACTTTTGCGTAATTAGTGTGCATGAGAGACAGATGACAGCATTTTACCTTTCCGTTTAATGTATAATTCAAAATTATTGTTGTTTTGTTTCTAATTTAACTTTTCCCTTTTTAAAGGGAAACATCACTCACAGCATGTGTTTCAGTATGTGCAATAGCAATCAACTAGCAAAATTCATACTTGGAAACGGGTGGCTTTACCATTCGAGTTCAACGGTAACAATGACTGACAATCACTTTTGTGTGCTTAGCGTGTATGAGAGACAAATGTTAGCATTTTACCCTTATGTTATACAATTTCAAAAATTTTGTTCTTTTGCTCCTACTTTTAACAATTTCTCCTTTTTAAAAGAAAATAGCACTCGCATATCACGTGTCTTATATGTATAGTAACAACCAACTAATAAGATTCATTCTTGAAAAGGGGGAGGATTTAAACCGTAGAGGTTAACCAAATTGAAATTGGTTTTTGACCCAACCAGCTTGTTAGGTTATAATACTTGCACATTCTCCTTTTGGGAGGATGAACTCATTATCCCACTTGCAACGTAAAGATCATATTTCCAAGTGGAATAATAAGCTCATTCCCATTCTATTTTAAATGCACATGAACATCTTGTACAACAATTTTACTTTATATTATATATCTATTTCTCTCATTATATGTTAGCTTCGTAACATTGTGATGGCGAAAAAGCAAGTGCATAATTTGGTGCAACAGATAATATGGAGGATCGGAAGACTCCATCCCTTGTATCATAATACTTATTCTATGGTAGAGAATTTAGGACCATCAACCATGCATGCATGATTCAGATGCAATCACACTGAATGTGATGATTGGCACAGTGACTTTGGTGGCTTTGTATGGTGAAAAAAAAGGCTGCATGCAGGTCGTACTGGATGTAATTATTGCCCGACGAAACAAGTTTTGTTCTGGTAAATTGAAGGAGGGTTTGTAATGATGATACTTTCGTTGAGAAATGTGGAATGGGCGGTCTAGGGTTTGATGATGGAAGCAAAAAACTTCAACACGTGAACGGATACTGCGGGATATATAAGAAAATAACGATTTACAACTGAGGGTATATGCGAAACTATGCCTGCATGTTACAAACTTACACACAGACACGGTGTCTTTATTTAAAGTTCAAAGGCAAATCTACTTTACTGTGTTTTTCCCAGTTTTACATGCGTGATGAAACACTGAGTTAGCTTTCCTTTTTCTTTACCAAAATCGATCATAGTACGTTTGTTGCTGCTGTATTACACGAATTGGGTAAAAAAGAATATCAGATCTTATCTAATAAAGTGACTCCAACATCATCATGGCAATGGATGGTGGGTTTAAGTACATTTCTGATGTGGGATAAGTACTCTTTAACCGCGTTTGCAGGTGGATAGCTTGTTCTAATACCTGCTACGAATTAAAGTAATCAACTAAAAACGAGTAATAGATGTATGTATGGATGTATGTATGAGAAATATTCTTTGTTTACAAGGTGACTAAGGAATGCATGTTACTCATGATTGGATTTGATATTAACTGTTGAAAATAAATTAATGTATTTTTTGTGTTCTAATATGTTCTAATTCAACTTTGATATTAAATACGTACAAGGGTGGGTCATGATGACCATGAATTTTGGTCACCATGTGACGAAGAGAACCACACTTTATATTAAATTATATGGATTAGTAATGATCTCTATGTTAAAGAGTTTGACATGCTATGTCATTGACTCATTTGAATAGCTTAAACTCTTAAACCGAAATATTATATTTTGTACATAAGCACAAATTTTATCATATATTTGGCCTGAATCCTTAAAACTGATTACGACTTTTAGGCGGATTGGTAATTGTTAACAATATATACATGGAAAAAGAGAGATTATAACTCAAAATCAACAATCATGCATACATATATAATTAAATAACATAACATATAATACTGTTTAGCAATATATATTTGATTTTGTTAATCGCAATTTGTTCTTATTTATGTCTAAATTAATTTATACTATTGCTACGAGTAGATCGATGGGAACCATGTTCTTTCCATGAACCATGATACTACATATGCTGCTTTACACCACAATTTCCAGGGACAATGTTTGTGAGCAAACAAAGGACATAAATATGCACATATTAACACAAAACATTTAGTCCCTTGAAGTCAAAACCCTGATACTTGGCGTCAATAAATATCATACAACGCAAGTCACGGTCCAAGTCCAAGTCCGTTGTTGTTACGGCGGAGGCCTTTTCCCGCCTTTTCCCTTCACACTCGGCAAATAGGCAAATGCATTATGCATATATAGATTAGACACCCACATTGTCGCTGACATCCTTCACGTGTCGAAGTCCTTAATCACACTTCATTAAAAACACCATCCCTTAATCACTTTTAATTAATTCTTCATTTGTACTCTTCCCTTAGTTTTAATTGTGTTGTACTTGGTTTCTTTTATGCAGATTTGGCAAGCTTCGATCACCTCTAGTTAAAGTAGAGGTGAGTGACTACTAAGTTAGCCGCTTGCCCAGTTTCGAATGAAAGAAGTCGAAAGGAGCTTAAAAAATTGATGCTATATGCCTCCTTATTCCACGTCTAATTATAACTTTTCTCACTAATGTTTTTCACAAGAAATATAGGCCAGGAAACATATTACACTTCTCATCTTTTTTATATGGCAATCTACTATGTTGTGTTGTTAAATAATAACTGTTTGATTAGGTCAAATACAAATAAAATCATATATCCAACAAAAACTCTAGTATATTATGCATGAAGACGAGGTCTCAATCCAAACCTAATTAGCAATAATGGGGAGAATAAACCCATTCCTTATAAGTCTTGCAAAATTTCTTTAACTTTTCGATGTGAAACATTTCTTCTCGTACTTGCATATTATATTGTCAGAGACTCAAAAAGCGTTGCATATTGAGTAGATGATTCTTCCTAATCAACGATCTTTAATCATGATATTAGCAGCATAATATGTCAACTATTTAGATAGTATTTCTCCATGTTCACAAAAGTAAAAATCCACGTAATAATGGACCAAATTTTGGCTAACACGCGACCAAAGAGAGAAGATATCCTTGGGCTCAATAAGTAAAACCCATTGCTCGTCGCTTAACTAAAAGAAGGTACAAGTTAGGGTTGGGAAAATATATAGCTAAATCAAGCGTAGTTTAGGCTGGTAATTTGGGGTTTCTAAAGATAGAGTTGTAACCTTTATTGTGATAATTAAGATAATGTAACAAAACTGGTATTTAGTGAAAGATTTGTTTCGTTTGTCCACAATAAAATACGTGAGAGATTATTTTCACACACTTACCTAACTCTCTTTTCCCTTTTTATTTCTAATTTTTTAATTAATTTTCATTTAATCTCTCAAAAAAGATAAACAATATATTGTATACATGCTTATGAATTATGATGGTGATACTTGTTATAGTTTGGGCATGATATAATGACGGTGGGGATCAAAGGAATATGATGTTGTTGCTTCAAATCCCTCCCACGTGGCCCTAGTTTACTAAAGTGGTATATTCTCTATTCCATTTCACCTAACCCTTTTTTGTGATTCAAATTTTGAAACACCACCCTCTCTTATCGACATTATTTCCTCCTAAGAAAAATTAAAAGACTGTACCCAATGTGCAACAGAATGCACTTAATGTTGAAATATCCCACATCGATCGTGTTTGTGAAAAATGAAGAATTTAAATATCATAACCTCATTCCAACTAATACCGAGGCTTTTGTGGTAAAACCTCACACCTGCAGGACCTGTAGGTAATTAACAGGTTGGAGACAATATCGGAGTTGTTGGAAGTGGATCTTTGGCCCGTCTCTCTAATAATTTCGACATGGTATCAAAATCAGGTTGTCCCATGTGTAAAGCTGAATGGGTACACGTGCTCCACGTCAACTTTCTTCATATTGTCAAATAGTTTTATAGTGAAACTTCAACTTTCTTCATACTCAAATCCTTAAACCGGAGGTCCAAAACATTATGATATAAATTGATCATCATTACATTTTTAAATTCAAAAAATAAAATAAAATCATATTGCTTTCCTCTCTGGCTCGTACTATCTCCCTAAACATTCATGTAAAATGAGAAATGGGTAAAAGGTATAAAGTTTGTTTGCAAGGAAGGAAGAGCATGGGCGGTTTTGCCAAACATCGACGGGTGGGGGTAGGACCTTGCTTGTTTGTCCTAACTTTTCTAACTTATTAGGGTAGAAGTTGCAAGCAGCTTTTGTCTCGACAAAACTAGACCAAGTCTCCAGTATAGATAGCAATCTGCATGAACAAAACAATTTATCCTTTTTCATAGGGATATCCGGGTACGGATATCAACTGTTCATTACAAGTATATATACCCAAGCTAAAAAAAAAAAACTGTTGAGTCATCGACCATATATCTGTTGACTGTACATGCGTATTTGTATGTTTATTATATATATTCTTGTAATTTTGATTTTTTTCTTTCTTCTCAAGTTGGGTTATCGATCTTCCAAATAGCTTACTCAAAGTTGTAAAAGAAACTCAATGTAATTAGTCTAATAAATATACTTATATATGATACCGATTTATTGTCTAATAGCTAACTCTTAATTTCACCAACATAAGTGGCAAGTGGTGGATTACTTGGTGGTTTAAAATGTACATTCGGATCATCAAATGTAACTTGTCGATCCATATTGGATAAATATCAAATTCGGATAAGATCATATTATTATCTTGTCTAATTTAAGACCTAAAAGGATTAAAATATCAGTAGTCACTTTATCCCTTAAAAAGCTATTTTTAAGAATTTTTCATGTTGTAAAATAAGAAAATATAATGTGCAATTGTATTTTGAATGCATAATGAACTTAAACTACACACAAGAAAAATATATAAATTAATATAAAAAATAAAATAACATGTTATAGAAAGCCAGGTTAGTTAT
This sequence comes from Malus sylvestris, assembly GCF_916048215.2. Classification (NCBI taxonomy): domain Eukaryota; kingdom Viridiplantae; phylum Streptophyta; class Magnoliopsida; order Rosales; family Rosaceae; genus Malus; species Malus sylvestris. The sequence continues at coordinate 16,217,104 of NC_062275.1, forward strand.
TATCACATCAGATCAACCTTAATTCATATAGGAATTCATTTATACATAATCGGATTATCATATTCAGATCATCAAATTAGAAATCTTGATCCATATCAAGTTAATTACATCAGATTCAAATTGGATTCGAAACAAAATTCAATCATTGACAGAACTAGGTGATTGGTCCCCAATGGTTGTCAGTTGAAGTTAATTATGCTTCATTTCGCAGAAACACTTTGAGCGTGTACTAACTATTATCTCATCTTTTTAGTAGAGAGATTATATTTTCATACCCCAAATTACTTCTCCCACACTTTTTTAATTTTTTTAACATTTTCTACACACCACTAATACTTGATAAATAAATATTAAAAAATTAAAAGGGTGTGAGAGAAGTAATTTGGGGTGTGTGAATATAATCTCCCTTTTAGTATAATCAATGACGCTTGCTAATAACTAGATGAAGATTGTTGCAGTTGTCCAAAATAAAACAAATAAATTGTTACCGTAGCAAATGAGATTAAAAAAGTCGGCCGGGTATGAGTTGTCGCTCCTAGGATTGTAAACTTTGAGATTTGTCATCCCCATTAGGGCTGGTTTGGTATTGCTGTGCTTTGAAAAAAAGCTGCTGTGAGAATAAGCGGCTGTGCTGTGAGAATAAGCGGCTGTGAAATAAAGCCAGTAGAGTGTTTGGTAAACTTTTTTGTGAAAGTGCTTTTGGAAAAAAAATCAGGATGATACTGTGTCTTTTCATTAAAGGAGCACTGTAGCTCCGTGTGCTTTGAAAAAACTGGCTTTTTTTCAAAGCAGCAAATAGCAGCTTCAGCTTTTCCTTTGATTTTCAGCTTATTCTCACAGCAGCTTCCAAAATAAGCCCTTTTTTTTTAGTTTACCAAACACAAAAATGACCCTCAGCTTTTTTTCACAGTGGCTTTTTTTAAAATCACCTCAATCCCAAACGGGGCCTTAATCAAATAAATCTAATAAACTCTTGGTGAAACCAATATACCAAATCTTCATAAAAGCTGCATGCTAGCTAGCTCCAACAAATTAAATTATAATTTTTTGAGCCATTACATGGACCACGCATGCTTCCAAGATGCTCTGACATCACTTATAATGTTTTCTTCTTTTGTGTTTTTGGCTAAACTTAATTAAACTGTGAGACCTTCTTTATGAATAATGGTAAAGAATTTTCTGAACTTTGCAAGAAACGAGTGGAGAAGAAGATATGTGCATGTGCAGCAAAACCCTGGTTTTAGAGAGTTTAAAAACACAACTAGGTAGCTCGCTAGCTTTGCAGTTTCGATATAAGCTTACGTACTATATATGTACAGTTTAACTGCATGCATGTGCAAAGTAATCTCCATTTGCCATTTGTGTTGCTAATTTCTCTCACAAATAGAAACCACGCAGCTCTAACCTGATTAAATTAGGTTGCACAGTTGTGCATACATTAAAGCATGCATGCATAAACAGTTTCACTAATCACTGCATCTTCAGATCTCTCTACAGTATACTGTTTCCAGAAATGTGAACAAGACAACCTATATCCGTGTCTATGTTCATCTTAGTAGGGTTTCTGGTTTTTTCCCTCACAAATTCAAAACAATTATTTATTGTTTACTACTTTTAAGTAAAGTTTAAAAGTTGTTCTAGAGGGTGACTTGTTTTCTTTTTATGAACGTTGTAAATTTAAAAGGGAAGATGATGAGGTAAGTGGACCATGCGATTGAACTGGATAACGTATTCTGGAATTAGATATATTAGATATAATTAAAAAGGGAAGATGATGAGGTAAGTGGTATGGCCAATGCAAAGATGATACATCATATCGGATTAGACTTTGGTGACACAACTCAACGACTTTTTTGACTTGAAATATTTGAAAGGAACCGTTGCAAAAGAATAATGCACAAAATTTTCTATCATGATTTCTGCAGCCATTAGCGATTTGTGGGTACCTAGCTCAGCTGCTATTTTAATTGTTGACCACAAACACATTCATAGATATCATATCATGGACTCTCTGCAGCAATCTCACATGGTGGTTGGGACCCTTGGTCCTAATTTGTGACTTCATCGAAATGACTCTTCCATTGGAAAACAAAGCATTTTTTGGTAACAATACCGCCTAATTTGTCACGACACCTTTGTTTCTATACAACATCTTTCTGGAGATTTGATCGTACCCAAAAAAAAAAAAAGAATTTAGGAGAGGTGGATCAGAACCGTCATAGTATTAACTGCGAAGATCGATGCTGGGTGCAATAAGTTTGTGTATGTAATTTATAGTGACTATGTAATACTATTTAGGTGACGACTGAAGTATTTATATACAAAATTAGAAATTGTTTATTTCTTTCTAAAAATCCAACTAAGTTTTGGTTTATGTGTGAGTGCAGCTTGCTTGCTGGTATGCATTGTGTTCCATAATAGTCGATATGGTTTTCCGAATCCTAAGCGTTCTAAGAATCTCTTCATCCATTTTTTATGGAGCAAGATTCTAAAACCATACTAGCTATTCAGTGAAGTCTTGACATAACATTCGAATTTAACAATGTTGTAAGCGAACCAATTTACTACTGAATTTTTTATACTATTTCGTGAAGAAATTAATGGTCCATTTGGTATCGTATTAAAAAAAATTCAAAATTTTTAAAAGCATTTTTAAGAAAATATTTTTAAAACAATTTTCTTTAGTAAAAACTTATTTGATATGAGATTTAAAATTATCTTTAAATTTTAATAATTAAAAAGAAAAGAAAAAACACCCTACGACACAACTCCCAATGAATTCGAAAACTATTACCAAATTCAATTGGACAGACAAAAAGATCCAATGAAAGGGTGGGTCGAAGGAGAGGGGGATGAGAGAGAGGAGAGAGAAATAGGAGACAGAGATTCTAAAGGGCGGAGACAGAAAGATTGGATAGAGATAGAGAGCTAGTAGGGAAAGATCGAAAGTGAGAGGGGAGGAGGGAGAAAGTAGTGGTTTGGAGTTTTAAAAACTCTAAAAGCTTACCTGTGTTTTCTAGAAATTGGCTAATTTTTAGGTTAGTTTTGAGTTCAGTATTTTCAAACATTTCAACCAAAAAAGTATTCAAGGTGTAACTTAAAAGGATTTTTTAGTCTAAAAACTTGAATTCAAATAAAGTACCAAATATGCTCTAATTATGTACAATGTCACCTCAAATGTCACATACATATTCAATAGTCTATTCAGTAGAAGAAGTTTAATACACATATGAAAAATGTATCTTTTTTCTTTTAGATAGTATATGAACAATTACCTTAAACACACTTTGTATTATAATTGGACTGGCCAATAATTTTTTTTTTTATAATACAACAATTTAATTTATCAAACAACGGAGGATGGGCAACCAAAACAGGTCATCAATAATATTATGGGTTCGAACTTTTTATTCATAAGATTCGAACTTAAGATCTCTCATTTATAAATAAAGAAGAATACATGTATAACTCATTGGCTAATGTCTTATTCATGCTGAAAACTCAAATTTTCATTTCAGCAAACATTCTCTCGCATGGTATCATGTTCTTTAGTATCCATTGACTAATGTGTAGTTGAATTGGCTGGAGGATAGTAAAGCTACCGTTAAATTCAAATCGTGTAGGGATATGGTTGAATGAGACAACTACATAAGTAAAAGTGAATTTGGTAATGATAGTAAGTTAACTTATTAACCTTGTCCTTTGGGCTGGTTAATCGGTGTGATTACACAAAATGGAACCACTTGTAACATTTAACTGATTTGACCCCAATCTAAATCTCTCTTTTTGTTGTTGTGTGTGCGCCTTTTTACAACTGGTGTGAGAAGGAGGGAATGAATACATGCATTTGGTTCAAAGGTAAACCAATAATATTATGACGTATTTACTTAACATGAATCAGAATAGTAAAGGATCCGGAAATATTTGGAATAAAAGAAGTGGAGAAAGAAAATCGGATTAACTAGTTCAACTAGTTGTTTTATTCTAGATTTTTAAGTATTAGTTTACAAATTTTAAGAAAAAACTACAACTTTCCAGATGCCATATTTGATAATAAACACATAAAAAGTTAAGAATTAAAATAATATTAGTACTCTTATTTTAATAAACACAAAAAACTCAAATATTATAATCTTTCAATTTGTATTCGCATAAGTAAATACACCATTAACTACTTCACCTACAAGCTCTTTTACTTCTGTTTGTATTTTTTTTTTAATTTGCATATTCCATAATGAATCAGGTATGCATTATAGTAAGGCTTAGTTGGATCAATAGTCCCCCTAGTGATTCGTTAGTTGGAAGAATCCGTCTAGTAAAACAAATTAGGATTTAAACTATTGTGGTGACAAGGAGGATCCTCACCGGATCCTCTTTGTAAGGATCCTGAGATTCTCCAATCACATCTGTTCATCGTACATCGTGTGGTCAGAAATCATTGTAATTTTTTTATTTAAAATTGAATATAAACAGTACCTGATAAAAACTAGCCGCACGATGTACTATGAATGGATGTGATTGGAGGATCCCTGGGATCCTCACAAAGAGGATTTGGCGAGGATCCTCTCTCTTGTAGTGAAGTCTACTATGATTTAGGCCCAAAACTAAAGGTTCTGTCAAAACTCTGTTAACTTTATCTGTTTAGCCACACATGTAATCCTCACATGCTAACAATTAACAGAGAGTTAGCGAACATTTTAATTTGGGATCTAAATCCTAATGAACTTTACCACAAAGGTTTAATATTTAGATCTTAATTATTTTTTTATTATTTTTGTCTCAATGGCTATCTTTATACTACTCTATCACTACATGAACTAGTAATCTAATAGGCCTTATATAGTAAACATGGGAGATCATTTCAAGACACATCAAGTGCAATGCACGTGCCTTGCCAATATGAGACCTGCATCACTAAATGGTAAAAATAAGTTGCATCACCTTGTAACTTGTATGATATATGGAATGGGGACTGGGCAGGTCAAACTTTGGGAGTGGAGATGGAGATGGATCATCTTTACTTCTGGGCTTCAATGAAATCCTTCTGTGAAAATCAATAACTATGGGTTTGATCAGCTGAGCTTTTGGGCCAGAGGATCTCTTGTTTATTGGACTCATGAGATTTCTGGGACATTCATTGGACCGTAGGTCCGTGTATAAGTCCAATATTGTGGACAGGTGTCATGGGTCAGACTCCAGATTAGGCAAGGACCTCACGATGTGTGTTACTGCTGCGCTTGCACTGTAACTTGTCCTTTACAATTTGTCCTTGTCAATTTGACAAAACATGGTGTGTAACCTGTCGTATCCTTTGAGCTAACGTTTGTTGACGATGTTAGGGCATTTGTATTTGGAAGACAGGAGAGTGTTGTGATGCCATTCGTGTTACTGCTATTTGAGATGTGGATCCTTTGTCTATAGTAATCGTAGTTTCTTTTGCTAGATTTCTATGTGACTGTTTAGGCCAAGAATCTACATTTCTGGTATTATGGTTGTGAACTGTTGATGCTCTTTGCTTGTAATGTGTAATTTTTTTCGTCAAATGAATTGGAATATGACCTTGTTGTAGAGTGATAATTGCTCCTTGTTAATGCTTCTCTCCTTGTATCTTCCCATCTGTCTCAAACCTGTTAGCTATTGTTCCCTTAATTGATGTCTTCTATGTTGAAAATTAGTAATATCTTGACAAGCCAGAAAGGAATTTGATGCATTTGACGAACATGAACCAACTAACCAAGTGTAGAAGACAAACTTAAGGATAATGTTAGACCTACTTCTACTTGAGCTTGCTGACAGATAATTGACTTTGTATGTGCAACTTATCAATGGCATTTATCAATGCCATGGGCTCGTATATTCTTTTGAATTGCTTCTTGACGTCTCTGCCACTAAATATGAGGTTTTGTGAAGAACTGCATTCACTGAATTTGTGAACATGCATTGAATTTCAGGGTAACAGATATAGGTATAGCGCACCTGGTGAAGAACTGCAAACATATAGTTGATTTGAACGTAAGTGGTTGCAAGGTACTTGTCACTTGGTCCCATCCTATTTTAGTGCTTTGTGAGTTGCAAACTATACACTTTGAAACACATATGCATAATTTATATAGTTTCTATTCAAACTTATCTCTGCAAAAGATTGGTTTTTATTGTCCTAAAGTAGGTTATGGTATGCTTCAAAGGTATCCCTTATTTAAATAGGTACCGTAGGTGACTGACTGATATGTTATATTGGCTAGTCAACCTTTAAGTTTTAATAATTATTTGTTAAGAATTTATTTCAATTGTTTATTTTGATGTGGAAATCACAGAACCTTTCAGAAAAAAGCTTGCAATTAATTATTAAAGACAAGGTAATAGATTTGAAGGTGTAGCGGTAATAGATTCTGATTGCATTGCATGAACATTCAAACTGCTTAGACATGTATTTTTTGCTTAGACATACATGTATGTTTTTGTTGATGCTTAACAGTAGCATTTTTATTTTTGTCTATTTTAGGGATGACGAACCAATCAACATCACATGGTTTTTGTTCTTCTGTTGCATCTGTTTCTTCATCATCGCCTTCGTCATTACCGAGTCCAACACCATCACCACCAACTCAAACACATTCCCAACCACTAACTCCACCACAACCCGAACCACCAATTCCACCCCAAGCACAATCACCAACTGAACCGAGTGGTATTCCTCCATTGCCTCGTCTTTGGAACAGTAGGCGTAGGGAAAAAGTGTGGGAGCATTTTGTTGAATACGATGACATAGAAAACATTGTGAAGCCGGATGGGACCAAAGAAACAATAATTAGAAGGAGAGCTAGGTGTAAGTACTGTTATACTACATTTGCTGCTAACCCTTCTGGAAATGGTACTTCAACCATTACAAAACATATTGAGGGAGGACGATGTAAGAGTTATCCAGGAAAAAATCAGGATAAAAGGCAAAAGACTTTGTCTTTTGATGATGGTGTTGGTACTCTTATGGCTAGGGAGAATACGAAAGAGAATTGCATAAAGGCGTTGGTACAAATGGTTGTCTTAGATGAGTTGCCGTTTACACATGTTGAAGGGAGAGGGTTTATGTTTTTCTGTAGTATTGTTTGCCCCCATTTTTATCCACCATCTCGTAGGACACTTGCGGGACACTTTGTCCTCATGTCTGATGAAATGAAAGCAAAATTGAAAATAGTGTTAGCCTCACATAGAGTTAGCCTCACAACTGACACCTGGACAAGTCTTCAAAAGGTAAACTACATGGTGATAACGGCACATTTCATAGATACTAATTGGAAGTTGCACAAAAGAATACTAAACTTTTGTGTCATAGCTAATCACAAAGGGAACTCCATTGGAAAACTTCTTGAGGTTTGTTTGCTAGAATGAGGTTTGGAGAATGTTCTAACCATCACGGTCGATAACGCTTCTTCAAACAAGGTGGCAGTAGAGTATTTGAAGACAAAGATGTGTCATTGGCAAAATTCACGAATGATACTTGAGGGAAAGCACATGCATGTTAGGTGTTGTGCTCATATTGTTAACTTGATAGTTCAAGATGGTTTGAGGACGTTAGATAAATCCATCTTAGCTATTAGGAATGCGTTGGTGTATGTAACATCTTCTTCGCAAAGGGTGGAAGCTTTTAGGAGTTGTGTTAAGAAGGAAAAAATTGAATGCAAGGGTCTTGTTTTTTTAGATGTGCCAACTAGGTGGAATTCCACCTATTTGATGTTAACGAATGCTTTGAAATTTGAAAAAGATTTTGTGAGAATGGGAGATGATGAGATTACATACTTGTCATGGTTTGGTGAAGATTTGCCGGGAGAAGAAGAACCGGTTGGTGGACCTTCCAATGGTAAAAAGAGGTATGGGCCACCAAATATGGAAGATTGGAGCAATGCCGTTATCTTTGTCAATTTTTTGAAAGTGTTCTATCAAATGACAATGAAGATGAGTGTTACTTTGCATCCGGCTTGTCATAGTATTTTTTTTCTGATTTGCTTGCAATTGATGAAGAGATAGTTGATTTATTCATCGAAGAAGATATGTTATTAACTCAAAACTACACAAGCTTGATATTGCATAAAATGGCACGAAGCATAAAGGTAAAATTTGATAAGTATTGGGGTGATGTTGTTAAAGTGAATCTTTTTCTATTTGTGGGACTTGTGCTTGATTCAAGATATAAACTGGGCTATGTGCCACATATTTTGAAGCGTCGTGGGTGTAGTATTGATGAAGCCATGGCTAAGAAGGATGAGATAAAAAGCCTAATCTTCAAAATATATGATGAATATGTTCCTTCTTCCAACCAACCATGTGGTTCTAGTGCTAATAGTTGTTCTAATACTACTAGTACTACAACTACTATTGGTGGGGCTGATCCAAATCAACATGGAAGGGGGAAAAAACGGGCGGAAATTGACGAAAGTTGGATAAAAGAAGTTGAAGCAAGTAATGCCGTGCTCTCGGACCATGAGTTTGATAGGTACTTGTTAGATCGCAATGAAAAAGTGGAAGTAGGTCAAGATTTTGATATTTTAAATTGGTGGAAATTGAATGGTGTTAAATACCCAGTGTTGGCACTAATTACAAAGGAAGTTCTTGCAATTCTAGTCTCAACGGTAGCTTCAGAATCTGCCTTTAGCACAGGAGGAATGATTGTGAACCCATATCGTTCTTCATTGACTCCTCTAATGGTAGAGATGTTAATTTGTACTCAAAATTGGTTGATGTCAGATAACATCTCAATTATGAAGCACTTGAAACAGGTATGAATATTTATTTTTCATTACTTTGTTTTTGTTTTTCTCTTGTTTTATTGCATGCTTACTTTCTTATTTTCTAATGAGTTCTTAATTTTTATATGTTCTAGAAAAAATGAATGGTGGCACATCTAGCATTGAGGATTCATATACTATTCAGTTCTAACTTATCACTTTTAACTAGTGATGGTATGTATGTAACTTTAATTTCTAGCACCTTCCTTATCACCTTTTCTCCTTAATCTTTCACTTTTATATGTTCCCTTTTGTTACTATTGATAGTTAGTGGAATTTATAATTTACTCTTTCAATCAGTGGCAGTCAAAATGCATACTTTAAACCTGCATATGGCAGTCAAAATGCATAAGATTATGTTTAAATTTGTGTGGGGCAGCAAGTTGAAATTTGTCAGCAGATTATGTTTAAATCTGTGGCAGCAAGTTGAAATTTGGAGCATAATGGCAGTCAAAATGTGTTTAAATGTTTAAAATTTGGGATTGAGTAATTATAACATATGTGGGTATGCCTAGAAAGGAACAATGCAAATGCATAAGATGTGTAGGAAAGGTGTTTTATGACTAATTCCTAGATTTATTTGGAGCTTGTAAGAATGTACACCTTTTATATTGAAGTTTTGGCAAGAATGAGATGAGCATGAGATGATTTTTATTTTTCTTGATGCTTCTTCAAACTTCAAAACTGGGGAAGCCCATGCTTCCTCTCTGAAATAAGTTGTTTGATTCTACTTGCTATCTGGAATAAGTTTTTTGATTTGATTATATGTTGTTTGATTAATTGATTACATACAGGAGGGGAGCTGCTGATTGTGTACAAAAGCTGTTGCTTCCTTCTTGCTCTTTGAAGTCTGAAAATCTGTAGTTTGCTTCATCAATTTTTTGTTTGTTGATTGATAACAGTTTGACGAATGCATATGTATTTTAGTTGTCTCTTTTTGTTAATTTGGTGCCATTACCAAAGACATTTGCATTAAAAAAGATATGTTGTATGCAACTTTATATAATCAGTTATATAAGATGTATTTGAATGCATGATGATTTGGTGTTCAAATAATTTAGTATTCAGAACCGTAAATCGGCAAGAACCGAATCGAAATCGGTATAGACCGAACCGTAAGGTGTAATAAATTTAAGTGGAACCACACCAAACCGAACTGTTAATATATTCCAGCTCCGATTCCAGTTTAGGGGTGGAACCGCACCGAACCGCACCATGCCCACCCCTAAAAACACCAATGGATGGCTGGGTGGATCAACTGAACCAGTGGTTCAACTCCAGTCGAGGCAGCCCCAATCTATCCACTATATCTCGGTTTCAAACAACCCCATTGGGTAGGTTAGGTTTGGGACCAAGGTCACCAAACTATTTTATTAAGGATTTTTATCATAGGAAAGTGTTATTGGCATTCCAAAAATCTCATTCTACACTCTTCACAAGTGTATTTTTCTTTCATAATATAGAAAGTTTGGAGTATAGAATTGGATTTTTGGAGTGCTAATAACAATTCTCTTATCATAAATGGTTCCTGAATTTGACCTATCCCATCAAGATGGTCTTTGAAATTGAAAATCGATCAATGTAGTTCCTGAAATTTACCACCAAACATCAATGTTGTTCTTGCCGTTTAATTCTATTAATTTTTATGTTAGTGTGCTGACTTGGCACATGTGTAAACTCACCATCCAATGATATGGTGCCACGTGGATTTAACAAAAGAAATTTTCTTTTTGTATAATTAAAAACTAAAAAAAGCGAATAAATAAATAAAGAATATGAATTGTTCATCTTCTTCTTGCCCTCCCATCCGAGCCATTCCTAGCCCAACTGTTCATCTTCTTGTTCTTTTTTTTTTTTTTTCCAATTTTTTTTTCAAGTTTTTAATTATATAAAAACAATTGAGATGGACGAATCAATCTCACATTTTAGATGTTTTATAGCGACTTGTATATAGAGACAAAAAATAAAAACCCGGAAGCTTTATCTCTCGTCTTTGCTCCCGGGTTTGCCAATCGGAAATCATAGAAGGTACGCAAGCTTTGGTGACGAATTTGATTTCAAAATCACCTACCTCTAACCCCAATAATTGTTGTGCCGATACAGGAGAGAAAATCGCAGAGAGAGATGAAAAGAGAATGAAAGATTATGGGCTAGGATTTTGACAATTTATGTGGCTGGGTTCTTCTTTAGAAGCAAAAGATTAAAGTAAAAGTGAAGATGACAATAAATGATTAAAGGGAAAGTGAAGATGACAACGTAAGAAGCGACACGAATGCTTTCAAAGTGTAAAAATGGGCAGCTGATTGGGGTTGCGGATGGTGGAGACCGCATAAGGGGTGGGGAAATGCGGCTGGGTGATAAACTTTTACGATGGCGGAGACAGCAAGGAACAACACTAGAAGTAATGGGTGATAAACTCCTACGAATTTCATGCAAAACAACTTGGTTACCCCTCCCCCCCCACACTTAAATCAAACATTGTCCTCAATGTTTCAAGCATAAACTCACACAAAAACAAGCAAACAAAAAAACAACGAATAAACTTAACAAGTATGGCAAAGTAAAAACCAGACAGAGTAGAGTTTAAGAACGCAAATCTGGTTTTGGAGATAGATGATCTTGTTGACTTTCCATAGCTTTGATCTCGAACTGGTTTGGAATTCTGAGCGAGGAATATCAGAGTTCCTTGGTTTCAAATCAGACTCATTCTGCTGGGTTGATTTGATTGTACAGTCTGCATTCTTCTCTGCTTGTTTCTTCTACACGGCAGGCAGGCACGAGGTAAAGGTGATGGTCTGTTTCTTTCTTCAATCTTTCCAAGTGCCCACCATTTGCTTTCTTTCTCCTTGTCCCTAGCTGAAGATGAATTAGCACATTGTCTCCACATGCTTCGAGGTATCATTGTCACTTCTCTTATGTGTTCCCCAGGCAGATGTGGTAGACGAAGAGGAAACATAAGATGTTGAAGATGAGTACTCGAGAGCAAGGCTAGGTAAGCAATCAGGAAGGGGTTCTAGGCAGTCGATTCCAGATCGGAAAATGGATACCAAGTGCTGGCTGATTGCTCTCTTTCTCCTTGTCCCGCAGATGAAAACAACGACAAGGAGAATGACAGGGAGAAAACATTATATGAGATACTCTTGCTTTCAACCTTCATGCTATGAAATACTTTTGCTTTTGATGGGTTGTTTACAGAGGCATCCCAGGGAATAAGGAACACTAAGTGACTCGAGAGGCTTTGTTGGGAAGGCATTCTAGGAGATGAAGAAGGGTTATGTATGTTTGCCTTGCAATGGGGGGTGAAGGCCGACATTTATATGAATTAATAACCGGTACTATTCTTTCACTCTTGTCGGCAACCGTTGGATGATTGAATAGTAATCTTCACGTGCTTTCGACGTCACCAAAAATCTTTGACAGATTGTCCGTAATTTCCGCAAGGCTGAGTGTGCATGTGACAAATGCTGACACGTCTGGAAAAGCAAATGCCTCTTCGATATTTGAAATCGGCGCTTCGATAAATTGCCCGTGATTTTCGCAAGCTGAGTGTGCATATGACAGATGCTGACACGTCTGGAAAAGCAAATACCTCTCCGATTTCTGAGCTCCATCAAGTGCAGAGGTTGCATGTGACAAGTGCGGACAAATCTGGAATAGATGATGGCCCGTGGTTTCTAAGCAAGCCCAGCTTTTGAGAAAGCTAGCGCCTCTTCGATTTTTGAATTGGCCTCTTCGATTTCTGAGCTCGCCTCTTCAATCTCTGAAATCCCGTCAAGTGCTGATTTTTATAGAGGATAAGCAGTTTTTTTCTAAGCACACTTGAATTTCTGGCCATAGAAACTCCCTTCATTGCACTTCTAAGATCTCGATTTGTCCAACCTCTTTTTTCTTCAACACCTTTGAAAATGTCTAGCCCTTTCGACCGTCGTTTTGACTTGAACCTTGGTGAAGAGGCATCCATGCCTTCACCAGACAACATATGGCGCCCATCCTTCATATCCCCTACTGGTCCTCTTACCGTTGGGGATTCGGTGATGAAGAATGATATGACCGCTGCGGTGATGGCTCGGAACCTTGTGACTCCCAAAGATAACATACTACTTTCCAAACGGTCTGATGAGTTGGCTGTTAAGGATTCTCTGGCTCTCAGTGTACAGTGTGCGGGTTCTGTGTCTAATATGGCCCAACGTCTATATGCTCAAACCCGTCAAGTTGAATCATTGGCGGCTGAAGTGATGAGTCTCAAACAGGAGATTAGAGGGCTCAAGCATGAGAATAAACAGTTGCACAAGCTTGCACATAACTATGCTACAAACATGAAGATGAAGATTGACCAGATGCAGGAATCTAATGGTCAGATTTTACTTGATCATCAGAGGTTTGTGGGTTTGTTCCAACAGCATTTGCCTTCGTCTTCTAGGGCTGTACCGCGTAGTGAAGCTCCAAATGATCAACCTCCGATACCTCCTCCTTCTGTGGCTCCGCCGACTACTGAAACTTCTCCTAAGCAGCCTTTGTGAAGGCTCCCTCTTGTATTTTTCTGCCTCCTGTTCATTTTCAACGAATTTTAATGTAAAATACCTTGCATATCTGTCAATGTTTCAAAAATAAACCCACAACAAAAACAATTAAACAAGCAACAAATAAAAATGACAATCATGGCAAAATAAAATTGCAGAAAATGGAAGGTTTTTAGGAACGCAAAACATGGGTTGCCTCCCAAGAAGCGCTTGCTTTAACGTCTTGGAGCCGGAAGACACTTCCTTCTAAGCTTGGATAGGGCCCACGACACTGAGTGGGATTTTTCCACAATCTGCCCCACATCACTCTCATAGTATAACTTTAGGCGATGCCCGTTCACTTTGAATTCGTCGCCGTTCCTTAAGCTTTTAACTTGGATTGCACCATGGGGAAAAACATTAGTGACAACAAATGGCCCAATCCACTTAGACCGTAACTTACCAGGGAACAATCGTAGACGGGAATTAAATAGTAGCACTTTCTGTCCAATTGAGAATGTTTTTCTCCGAATCATTTTGTCATGAAACGCCTTTGTTTTCTCCTTGTAAATTCGTGCATTCTCATAGGCTTTGTTCCGTATCTCCTCAAGTTTATTCAGTTGGAGCTTCCTATTCATTCCAGCAGCACCTGAGTCCAAATTGAATGTTTTCACAGCCCAGTGCGCTTTGTGCTCCAGTTCCACAGGTAGGTGACACGGCTTGCCGTAGATTAGTCGAAATGGAGACATCCCTAGAGGTGTTTTGTAGGCAGTGCAATATGCCCACAGTGCATCATCTAAACGCAAGCTCCAATCCTTCTGGTTTGGCCCAACAGTCTTCTCCAAGATTTGCTTGATTTCTCTATTCGAGACTTCGGCTTGGCCACTTGTTTGAGGGTGGTATGGCGTGGAAACCCGATGCTTCACATTGTACTTTTTAAACAACGCCTCAATAGTGCGATTGCAAAAGTGGGAGCCTCCATCGCTTATGAACACCCTCGGCATGCCAAATCTGGAAAAGATGTTAGCCTTGATAAAATCTGCCACCACTCTAGAATCGTTATTATGGGTGGCTTTGGCTTCCACCCATTTCGACACATAATCAACGGCTAGCAAAATATAAGTAAAACCATATGAGGGCGGAAAGGGTGCCATGAAAACCATACCCCATACATCAAAGATCTCCACATTAAAGATGGGGGTTTGCGGCATTTGGTCTTTGGCACCGATTGTACCTGTTCTTTGGCATCTATCACAAGTTATACAAAATGTTCTAGCATCCTTAAACAATGTAGGCCAATAGAAACCACTCTCTATAACCTTAAGGGATGTCCTTTGGGTGCTAAAATGACCCCCACATGCATAACTATGGCAAAATGCAAGAATTGAATTAAACTCCGAATTGTGCACACATCTACGAATAATCTGGTCAGGACAATACTTCCATAAATATGGATCATCCCGCACATAAAATCGTGCATCATTTCTGAGTTTATCACGCTTGTATTTATCTAGAGTGCTAGGAACTTGTTTTGTGACCAAATAATTGACCAAATCAGCATACCAGGGCTCACTTACCTCTAGGGACAACAATTGCTCGTTAGGGAAGGTCTCTAAAATGGGTAAGGAGTCCTCCTCATGCACCAAACGGCTGAGGTGGTCAGCCACCATGTTTTCACTCCCTTTTTGTCTCTTATTTCAATGTTGAACTCTCGAAGTAGGAGCATCCAACGAATCAGCCTTGGTTTGGCCTCCTTCTTGGTGAGGAGGTACTTCAACGCTGCATGGTCAGAATATACAATCACTTTAGTGCTAAGTATGAACGAAATTTATCTAAAGCAAATACAACTGCAAGAAGTTCTTTCTCAGTGGTAGAATAATTCAATTGAGCATCATTTAGTGTCCGGGAAGCGTAGTGGATGACGTGGGGCTGTTTGTTCCTCCTTTGGCCTAAAACAGCACCAATGGCATAATCAGATGCATCACACATTAGCTCAAATGGAAGGCTCCAATCTGGTGGCATGATGATGGGGGCCAACGTCAACATGTCCTTGATGGTTTTGAAAGCGGTCACACACTCCTTGTTGAACTCGAAGGCTACTTCCTTTTGGAGTAAACGACAAAGGGGTTGGGCGATTTTTGAGAAATCCTTGATGAATCTCCTATAAAATCCTGCATGGCCAAGAAAAGAACGAACCTCTCTCACCGAAGTGGGAGAGGGTAAGTGACGTACAAGATCTATTTTAGATTTATCAACCTCAATCCCTTTTTCTGATATGATATGCCCCAAAACTATAACTTGTTTTACCATAAAATGACACTTTTCCCAATTCAAGACAAGATTAGTTTCGATGCATCGTTGTAAGATCAGAGTAAAATTATCCAAGCATGCATCAAATGAGTCACCAAAGACACTAAAGTCATCCATAAACACTTCAATGATCTTTTCCACAAATTCTAAGAAAATACTTACCATACACCTTTGGAATGTGGCTGGTGCGTTGCATAGCCCAAATGGCATGCGTCGATAAGCAAAGGTACCAAAGGGACATGTGAAGGTAGTCTTTTCTTAGTCATCAGGAGCTATCACAATCTGATTATAACCCGAATAGCCATCAAGAAAACAATAAAATGAATGACTGGCTAACCTTTCCAGCATTTGATCAATAAAGGGCAGCGGGAAATGATCTTTTCTTGTCGTAGCGTTGAGCTTCCGATAGTCAATACAAACTCTCCATCCGGTTTGGATTCGGGTGGGCACAAGCTCATTATCTTCATTTTTTACCACAGTGACTCCAGACTTCCTAGGAACAACTTGGACCAGCGAGACCCAATGGCTATTAGAAATTGGGGTGGGCACAAGCTCATTATCTTCATTTTTTACCACAGTGACTCCAGACTTCCTAGGAACAACTTGGACCAGCGAGACCCAATGGCTATCAGAAATTGGGTAAATCACTCCACAATCTAGTAGCTTGATGATTTCCTTATTCACAACATCCATCATGGGTGGATTGAGCCGGCGTTGTGCTTCTCTAGATGGTTTGGCTCTTTCTTCCAAGAGTATTTGATGCATACAAGTGGTAAGGCTAATTCCCTTGATATCGGCCAATGTCCACCCAATGGCAGTTCTGTATTCCTGAAGCACCCTCACCAACTTGTCCTCCTCTTATGCAATGAGTGAAGAAGAGATGATGACGGGCAACGTCTCTTGCTCTCCAAAAAACACATATTTCAAATAGCTAGACAATGGTTTAAGCTCTAGGGAAGGGGGCTGGATTACAGAAGGAAGAAACTTGTTAGTCGAAATGGGAATTGAAATTAGGTTAGGTGACTTACCAATATGCCTTGGATTTGACTCTAGGGCAGCAACCATCTCCACCAATTCTTCTTGAATAGGCACGGCAAGATGTTCCTTGTTGTTGCCGTGTGCATGCCTAAGTGTTAACCTTTCGTTTTTTAGTCCAATGTTTTACGTCAGAGTCTTTTCAAATGCACCCTCATTCAAATCATCAAGGAATTCCTGCGCCCAAGAGTCAATCACATCAATAGAGAAACAAGAGTGACCATCATGAAGATATCTCATAGCATCAGAAATATTGAAATCAATAACTTCCCTATCAAATTTCATGGTCAATGTTCCCTTGAATACATCTATCTTTGTACGGGCAGTCTTCATGAATGGTCGGCCAAGTAATATTGGTAATTGAGAGGAATGGTTCAAGTCTTCCATTTCAAGCACGTAGAAGTCTGCCGGAAAGACTAGGTGATTCACCTACACTAAAACATCCTCCAAAACACCTTTTGGATACGCATTAGATCTATCGGCCAGTTGAATGATCACTCCATCATTTTTTTAATTCTCCCAAGTTCATAGATGCATATATTGAATAAGGCAAGACATTTATTGATGCACCTAGATCTAACATGGCAGATTCAAAGCGAGTATTTCCTATAACACAAGGAATTGTAAAACTGCCTGGATCTTTGCACTTAGGAGGTAGTTTTCGTTGCAACACAGCTGAGACATTCTCACTTACCCTTATCACCTCTTTGTTTGAAGCCATCTTCCTTGTAGTGCACAGCTCCTTCAGGAACTTAGCATACTTGGAGACTTGTTTAATTGCATATAGAAGTGGAATGTTGACTTGCACCTTTCTAAATGTGTCAAGGATGTCTTTGTCACTCTCATCCTTCTTTGATTGCATAAACCTGTGAAGAAATGGTGCATTGGTTGGAATGGAATTAGAAGTCATGGAATTTGAACCCAACTTACCTTTGGTGGTCGAATTAGGGTGTGTAGGTGGCTGCGGCAACGATTGCTCAATCCTTGCCGAGGGCATGCCTTGTTCTTTCTCCTCAGATTGCATCTTTTCATCCTCCTTTTGATTGGATTTAGATGGGCTGGGATCAGATCCAACTTCTTGTCCACTTCGCAAAGTGATAGCTTTGGCAGATTCGAAGCCTCCCTTTGGATTCACATTCGTCGAACTAGGTAACATACCTGGCTCTCTACTAAATTACCCCATGAACTCAGCCATTTGTCTCATCTGTCTCTTCAATTCAGTCACCTCTTGAGCTTGATTTTGCACTTCCTTGGCGTAATTGTGCATATATTTGGCTTGATTTTCCTGACCCTTCACCAACGTAGTTAGTAACTGAATAACTTGAGCATTATCAAAAGACGAACCTGAGTTATTTTGGGCAGGTTGTGTTTGGGGTTGTGAGGGTGCATACGGCCTTTAATAGAATCTCGGAGGTTGTTGTCTGAATGCACTTTGTTGTTGGGTTTGTTGGGGCTCCCTCAATTTGAAATTTGGATGATCTCTCCAACCTAGATTGTATGTATTCAAGAACAGATCATTCCTTGGTTGGTTTTGACTCCCAAAACCCACAGTATTGGCAGATTCCCACCCTCCGTTCTCGATCAATTAAGGGCACTTATCCGTGAGATGTCTATTCATTGAGCACACGCCACAAGCAGCTACACTTTGTTATTTTGATTTTTCAACCACCTGTGAAAGAAGAGTAGTAAGATTAGCCATTTGATTTTGAAGTTCGGAAATAGCACTTACCTCATTAACTTGTTGCTGTCGTGGGTTGTCTCTTTGACCAACGCCTTCATATTGTTGAGCATTCAATGCTCGATTAGCAATTAAGGTCTTGGCAACCATGGGTGTTTTGTCCACCAAAGCTCCTCCCGCTGAGGCGTCTAACATTTGACATTCAATTGGTAGAAGCTCTTCATAGAAATATTGAAGAAGAAACTCATCCTTCATCTGGTGCTGCAGACATGAAGCAATAAGGGTTTTAAAACGCTCATAGTAAGTGGGAAATGATTCACCTTGGTTTTGCTGAATGCCACTAATCCTTTTGCGTAGTAGAATGACTCGAGAAGTTGGGAAAAACTTCTCCAAAAATGCCCGTTTCATACTTTCCCATGATGTGACAGTTCCGGGGGCTAGCTCATACAACCAATCTTTAGCCTTTTCCAAGAGAGAAAAGGGAAAAGCCTTCATTTTCATAATGCTCCCATCAACATTCACAGGGGTCATGCTCGAACAAACAACCTTGAACTCCTTCAAATGTTTATTAGGATCTTCCATGGACAATGGAACTTAGGAATATGATGTAATAAACTGGACTTTAATTTGAACTCGTCGGTCTTGTTTTGGGCCGCCCTTGGATATTGAATGCATAAAGGCAGAGCATTGTCCAATTCCGAAGCGGAAAGCTCCTTGATTGTTCGATTGTCTACTGCCATATCTTGGACTTCTTCAAAAGTCCTTGCCGTGGCCTCCTCTTGCTCTTCTACTTTGTCTTCTTCAAGATCTAGTGCAGGTTGAGATGGTTGGGGATCTTGTTGATTCCTTGCTCGTCTCAAAGTTCGTTCAAAATCGTCATCAAATTTAAAGATGTGCTTATGAACAGGTTGAGAACTTCGAGTCTAAACCACCTAAAACAAGAAAACAAGTAAAATCAGCAACTAGGAACAAAAATACATGAAAATAAACAAAAAGAAATAATAAGGGATTAGCAAAGTTGCTAATCCACAGCAACGGCGCCAAAAACTTGATGCGAAAATTAACTTAACACACAAATTTAACCCTCTTTTGACAATTGTAGTATAAGTATAAGTAGGGATCGTTCTGGACTGGGGATTAGGATGGCTTGCTAATAACCTCTAAACTGACTCAAAAACATAAAACTAAACTTAAAAATACTTAACAAGACTCACAAGACTCAAAGCAAACTTTAAAAATACTCAAAACAGTTTAAAACAACTAAACAAACTTAAACTAGACACTAGGAATGACTTTGGACGAAAATTGACTTTTACTTGAATCAAAACATTTTAAAACACAAATTAAAATAGATTCTAACTAATTAGACACACTAAAGTAAAGTGGGATTGAGTTTTGGACGAAGTTGAAACAAACAAACAAGTATGAAAAACTAGACAGATTGTAAAACAAATTTGACAAATAAGATGATGGATGGGATAGCTAGAGGCTTTTTCTCCACACATGATATGTATGCAAACAACTCGATTTCCAGTTACTACTTCATTGAATTATGAACGACAATGCTCTAAATTAACCGTGACATCACTAGTTAACTCTAAGATTTTCCTTGTTTTATTGGATTGGATGACATCATTTGAAAACCCAAAACATTCTTCTAAAGTTCCCTACATGACATCATAATAGAGATACAATCAAAGAGCATTACGTTTAATGAAAATCATAAGCATTGACAAAGCACTTGCAACTATGACATCATGTCACTCATGCTAGGAATTGAACTTAACGCGATCGTTTATAAGCGACCTTGACTACATGTGAATATAAGTTTGTAACGTTTATCCGAAACTTCCTTATATTCTAGCAACGGATTTATGCATGCCAATTAAGTGTCAACCCTTAATTAACAAATACAAATAAATTATCAATCAAATAGTTAAGCCAATTGCATTCACGATTCAAGAGTTCATAACTGGAATTTATCAAATTATATTGCACACATAATCATGGCTTTGAAATCACCCCTAGCCAAGAAGGGTTTAGCCACTCATATTTACAACAAAATGAAAGGAAATGAATTTAAACATTAGAAACAAAAGAAAGAAAACACCTAAACGCTCCAACGATCCAAGTTGGATAGTAAGCACGTCCAAGCACTTTCCTTCCTTTCCTTTGCTACGACACAAGGTGTTGGTGAGTGTTTAAAGGTTTGTTTGTATGGAGGAATGGATGTGAAGATGAATGGATGTGTTTGGATGAAGGTTGTGTTGAAATGAGAGTGAATGGTCTAACCAAGTAATGGAGGGGAACATGGAGTGGTGTAGCAATTGAGGGGAACATGGAGTGCATAGCAATGGAGGGGAACATGGAGTGGTGTAGCAATTGAGTGCAATGATGCAATGTAATGATGCATGAAATCTGAAATGATGGAGGGGACAATGGTGATTATGCATGGCATGGGTGGAAATGTGAGTAAGTGGTGAATCAATTAGTGCAATGAGGTGAAAGGATATTGTGCACATGGTAGACAAAGGAAAGGAAGTGGAATGATGCAACAAATGAGTCAATGGAGGGAACATGGATGATGATGCACGGCATAGGAATCCAAAGGGAATGCAATGGTGGTGCACGGCAATGATGGAAAGGTGAATGGTGGAGTGACACCCTTTTGTGGCAGAGCTCTTTGTCATTTTTACATTAATTCTTCTTTCTCTTTAACACATTCCTAGCCTCTTTAGTCTTCAATTTCGTCCATCCACCTTACTCCATGCATGTGCTATTCATTCCAAGCCCAAAACTGCTCCAAAATGCATCTTATTGCTTTATAAGGCCTATAGACCTACAAACACACAAAAATAGCTTAAAATACATAATTAACTGAGAAATAACAACATAAATGCATGAGAACAAGCTAACTCAGTCGCATAAATATGCTCCTATCACAAGACAATGGTATTTAAAGTTCCACCAAGCCATTATGGAAATGGGTTACAAAATAAATCCGTTGGATCATTGTGTTTACTCTTGGAAGTGCCATGATAATTTCTGTATGTTGTCACTATATGTAGATGACATCTTACTTGCAGGTAACTCTATAGATATGATTGAAAAGACTAAGTCATATTTGGGATCCAAATTTGAAATGAAAGATATGGGAGAAGCATCTTATGTTCTAGGAATTAAAATTACTAGGGATAGAGATGCCAAAACACTCTATTTGGATCAACAAAATTATCTGGATAAAATATTTAAAAGATTTAATATGCAAGATTGCAAGCTAGTTTGTACACCTGTTTGTAAAGGAATGATGCTTACCAAAAATATGTGTCCGGTACAGAAGCAAGACATCATTGATATGCAAAATGTTCTGTATGCCCAAGCAGTTGGAAGTTTGATGTATGCTATGACCAGCACAAGACCTGACATATGTCATGCAGTTGGATTGGTAAGTAGATATCAATCCAACCCTGGAAAGCAACATTGGATGGCAGTAAAGAGAATTATTAGATATCTAAAAGGCACCCAAGGTATGAAACTTTGTTTCGGATTAAATGATCTGGATTTAGTTTGTTATTGCGATGCAGATTTCACATGCGACTTGGATGATAGAAAGTCAACAAGTGGTAACATTGTCTTGTTTGGTGGAACGGTTGTTTCTTGGTTAAGTAAGAAACAAGGTTGTGTTGCAAAGTCAACCATGGAAGCAGAATATATATCTTGTAGCACAGCAGTTAGTACTGCAGTATGGGCTAAACGATTTATCGATAATTTAAATATAGGTATACCTAAGGAGCACGTCAATGTGTTTTGTGATAATAAGTCCGCCATTTTTCTGATAAAGAGTGGAGCAAATAGTTCCAAAGGAAAACACATTGATGTTAAATATCACTATGTATAAGATATAGTGGAGAAATGAGAGGTAGAGGTCGACTACATACCCTCCGAAGAGATGGTGGCCGATCCGATGACCAAGGGATTGTCTCTGAAAAAATTCAGAGAGCATGTGACTACAATGGGTTTGCAAAACATCTAGATGTGTTGTAGTGTGAGACGTGCGACGAGCATCGTTATATGGTTTTAGGGACGCCTAAAACATGGACAAGTAGATGCGACTCTATCTAGTTCTTTAGTACTTGGTCAGTTAAAGATAGAGGGCACTAGCGAGGTAACAAGGTTATAATAAATCGTCTTGAAAGTAAAATCTGTAATAAGCTTCAAGAAATAATTTATATAACACTGTGGCGTATAGTGCGGGGCTAAGTCATCATTTGTAACCGGGTATGGATTGTTTTTCCTAGTTACTTGGATATGATGCCATTTTACTAAAGAGTAAAATGTTATCAGATTAAGTGGAATGGTGCACACCAGGTAAAGAAGCCACATATCTGATGTTACATTCAATTTGTTTATGAGTAATACTCTTGAGAAACAAATCAAAATAGGAAACCATTTATGTCATCATAATCAAGTGGGAGATGTTGGAATATGATTATGATAACATGGTTTTCACAATATGTGTAATCATATGTGAAGGTATACCATAACATTGGTGTACTAATATACATATGATTGTAGTGAAATAAGTTAATTAATAAAGAAAGAAAATAATATAATTAATTAAAGGATATGAACAGTTATATTCCAACTTGAGAAGTTATAACTTCTCCTGAAGAACACAACTTCTCCATAAAGGTTACTTGCATATCTATATATTTGTAAATCCCCTTCTGTCAGAAAAGACATTCAATTCTATATTCACTATGTTCATATCCTTCACACCATATTGTGATCGATAGTCCAACGACATCCGTTTCCGATCCTGTTAATAAACAATTTCCATCAACACTAACAGAAAAATTAACAGAATTAAACGGTAAGGACGACATTGATGTTTGGTGGTAAATTTCAAGGACTACATTGATCGATTTTCAATTTCAGAGACTATCTTGATAGGGTAGGTCAATTTCAAGGATCATTTATGATAAAAACCCTTGTATTAATATAAAGAGATTATTAGTATATAGAGGAACCAACGTTCTGAGTATAGGGCCTTTCCTAGGGTTTTGTAAACTAAATGACATGAAAGTTAATGATTGAATATTATTTAAGTTTTTTATTTTATTTTGTCAAAATATTATTTAAATGTTGATTAACATACTTATTTCTTATTAATGACACATCATTTATTTTCCAAATTTAAATGTAAATTTAGTCTCCCCCTCAAAGTGTTCAACTAAGATTTTAACAAGCACAAAAAGTTACCTGCAAGTTAAATGGAAACTGTAAGGTTGGCGGTAAGTATGCATTAAGGAGTATTGCGCTTTCTGTAACCCTTATTATAGGTAGGGGTGGGTTCGGTATGATTACCGTACCAAAACCCTTGTACCAATTACTGTACCAAACTTTCGGTTTGGTAAAATCTATTACCATTACCGTACCAAACTTTCGGTATACTGAAGTTCGGTATTGCCAAAAGTTTGGTTCGCATGGTATGGCAATGGTATTTTCCATTTTGTTTTGGGACAAAATATGTTTTTGTTTTTTTAACCCAATTCAAGGGCAAAACTTTTTTTTGTACCTTTATCTCATACATTATAGATTAAATTCATCTATTATTCTTCATTCACAATTCACACATATAATAATTTAAATGATGCATCAAGATTCATCATGAAAATTAAGCTTACAATCCAAATAGAAGTTATGAACCAAAACAAATAGAAGTTAACAATCTAAATAGAAATTAAAGTTTCAAACCAAATAAAAATTGGAAGTAAACTTCAAAAAGGAGAATTCATTGATCAGTTATTCAAGCTTGAGATGTCGAAGCTTTTGGAGGAGGTATTGAACTTGTAGAAGATTGAGTTTGTGTCAAGCCTACATTACAAACAAAGAAAACATATTAATTAGTAGCAAGAAGAATTAAAGTTGAAAACCATTTAATAACAAATTTACTAAAAACAATTAAAGCATATCTTTCTTGTTTTCTCTTCTTCCATTTCCTTGTAAAATTGAAGAATATCTTCCGTTGGTTCCTTGTAGAAGTTTACTTCATCTGTCCTAAGCCAACCACTAGTACGCACTAGTGGCTCCATTATTTTAGGAGTCAAGGATACCCTAAAAGGGCCCACAACCCTCATCCCTAGGCTAAATGCATTTTCATTAGCAACAGTAGAAGTAGGGGTTACAAAGATATTTTGGCTATTCGTGAAAGAATTAGGAACTCTTTTGTGGTTGATTTCCACAATTTCAAGAGATCAAAGTCACCAAC
This sequence comes from Malus sylvestris, assembly GCF_916048215.2. Classification (NCBI taxonomy): domain Eukaryota; kingdom Viridiplantae; phylum Streptophyta; class Magnoliopsida; order Rosales; family Rosaceae; genus Malus; species Malus sylvestris. Next base: position 16,241,677 of record NC_062275.1, read on the forward strand.
AACAATGCTAATATTTTTTTTTCCTACAACAATGCTAATATAAGTAGGGTTTTATTTTCAAATTATTGGAATATTATAAATATGTGTTATATAATTATCTATTATATAATTTATAAATTATATATTATATTGTATTTTCGGTATGGTACGGTAATACCGTGATAATGGTATCCATTACCAATACCGTACCAAGAAATTTCAGTACGGTACAATATCGTACTATTACCAATTGGTACAAAAAATTTGGCACAAAATCGGTATGGCACAGTTGGCAATTCGGTTGGCATGGCAATTTGGCAAAAAAATCCACCCCTAATCATAGGACCCAGTTTAGTGATTACCCGCTTGAGACCCAAACTCCGATTATATAAAAAAACCCAATGAAGCAGTTGGGGAATTGTTTTGGACTTGTTAGACCATCTCCAAATCTAAGGAGCAAACTATGGCCCCGTTCAACTACTTAGTACTACTGTCTATTGGTACTTCTCTTCACTTATAAGTGAGAAGTCTTAGGTTCGATTCTCGAAAGACAAATTTGAATCACATTATTACTAGCCCATTGAGGCTTAGCCCAATCCTCCACTCTTTACTATAGATAATATCATTTATTAAAAAAAAATAATAATATAGACTTGTTCATATTATAACTCTACAATAAATGATGTCAACTCATATTCATATTCATCTCCGGTCGGATGGACTAAACATTGCCCTTCAATAATCTATTATTACAAAGTTTATTTCTTAAATTTATTGATTAATTTACATTTTTTTTAACAAACGATATTATCTACACTAAAAAGAATGGGTTAGGTTTAACATCGCAATGAGCTAGCAATAATATGGTTTAAACTTGTCTTTGACGAGAATCAAACTTAAGACCTCTAACTTATAACTAAAGAGAAATACTATTAGATCGTAGTATTAAGTGACTTGATTAATTTGATTAAACTAGCATATTAAAATAAAGTTATTCGGAAATCAATATCTTATTTATGAGATCTCTAATTTTATCTTTGTACTGCAATTCTGTTCTCCTTTGATTGCTGTTTCACTCTGATTTGGATCTACGATGCTCATTTGCTTTGAATTTTGTTTGTTTGCTGGGGAAATCCTGGAAAATAAGTGAAAACCCAAATTCAAATACTTGGAATTTAGTTTGTTTGTATTGCAAAATCATAAATTTGAATGTGATCTCTAATTTTAGCATCTACGCACAGAATCTGGGGATTGTGTTGTATTGGGATTGATTGATAGATCATAGGTTAGCTTCGGAGGCTGCAATTTCACCCTAGAATTTAAGTTCCCCTTTCAGGATTTTTTCATTCACTTCCAGCCCTCCTCTAGTCACTCCTCGGAGATATCCTAATCCTAGCACACGAAGACTACGCCCCGGCAAACGGGCTAGGTATCAAGCCAAGGTTGGCCAGTCCGATGCTCCTTTAACCATGCTTTGGCCGGTCCGATGCCCCTTTAAGCTAAGGTTGGCCAGTCCTATTCAAGCCATATTTTGGGAATACTACTTGGATACTTAAAGATGAGTAGGAACTAATACTCAAATTTTTTAGTGTTTGAATCACAAAGCTTTGTGCATATGATCAAAACCATTCATATTATGAATCACATTGTAAATATCATCTCCTAAAAAATTGAATTAAAACTAAGGCCGTTGAGTCAATTAATTCTAGCAAATATATAGACGGCTCGTAATTCTTTAACCAATTCAATTTATTTGTTTTTATACAGTTGTATGACTAAATGACCTTAGTTTTAATTGATTTTTTGCAGAGACAATCTTTATAGGGTGATTTATAATATGAACGGTTCTGATTATAAAAGCGAAATTATAAATTGGCAACAATTGAGTAGCCAAGTATTGTTCATTTTTCGGCCCCTTAACCCTCTCCATTAGAAATGGTCTTAATTTTGTGATTGGGACAGACTGTCTAATCATATGTGATTAAGATGGTAAAAGGGGTTAATCCTCAAAAACCTGGCAGCACAAAAGGCCATTTCTCACATACGAGAGGAGGAGATGTTTTCTTTATCTTATCAATGATATGATGAATGTGCTTTCAATCATGAAGGTCACCTTCCTAATTAGAGACTTAGGACTAATCAAATGCAAATTAAGAATGGTGTGGAACCAAAGGGTTGATGAGTCAGCTAGGAAACCATGGTCTGAGACACACTTCTAAGGCAACCAAATTGGAGTATGGGACAGGTGGAGGCACTGAAGACACAGGCCTTGTACAAGACTCTAATGAGAAGCTTGGGGATTTAGTTAACACAAAAAGTGACCTAAAATGGTAAAAGAAATAAGGGAAGTAATTTCCGCACACTCATTTTCTTTTTTGCATAACTCTATTTAGTTCTAGCCTTTGAATTTATTAAATTAGATGAAAATTTCGAGACAATAATAAACAAAGTGTTTAGAAAGTGAAAACAAAAAGAAGTAAGCAGAAATCAGAAAATGTTGCTTGAGGCATAAGGAACACAATTCAAGAGAGAGACAACGTTTTTTTCGTTAAGAAGTGTATGGAAAAGCAAATGTGATTGGTGGGGTGGCTCCTTGTGCTATAAGATATAAAAGGGTGTGTGTGTGTGTGACAAAGACATGGCACCAAGAGCAAAGTGTGATACATGATTGGCCTGCACTGCAAAGGGAATGGAAGTTAACACATTGTCATAGAAAACAGTGACTTTAAAAACTTCACCCTTTCTCTAAGCAATACCTACATTTCATCTTCCATTCCATTCCTTTCTCTTACTGTTTATTTCTTCTCTCATTTGGTTTCACCTACATGAGCGCCACACCCTCTTCTCCAAATGGGGTGGCTGCACTCCATCCTCTCTCCTCTTAAGAAGATGTGGTTTCGCTTCCATTCCGCTCCGAAGAACAGTAAGTTCTCATCACTCTCTCCAACCCTTACATTTTCTCCATACTTCTGCACACGCAATTACGCATTCTAGTTCCATGTTCATGCATACAACCTGCATTTCCCACCACTTTCGAGCCTTCCGCACAATATCAACCTCTTCTTTTGGAAACTGTGTCGCGCGCTCATCTACAATCTACTGCAACTACTAATATCTAGGATCTTTTTGTGGTTGTTTGTAGCAGGAAGAGGGATTTACATTCTGTATGAGGATGTAAAATCCTGCCCCGACGAGGATGTGCATGTCTTGTGGTCAATACTAGTGGAGGCCCATACACATACACGTACTACACCTTTGCCTTTGCCACCATCAAAACCATGAATTCATATGAAGGCTCCAATGTTCGTCATAGCATATATGAGTGAGCGAGATTTCCTGCTGCGAAGTATGTACACTATTTAAATACACACACACACATATATATACTTTATTTTGATACTGGTGTACATGTAAAAAGGTTTTTCCTCAGTTTTTTTTTTTTTTTTCATTTCCAGTAAATGTAATATTGAAATATGCCTTTCTTGTGATTTGGGAGTTTTTTGAATGGCTTCAAAGCTGAATGAATCTTTCTTTAACATATTCAGATACGATATATGGTTCTTTAAAAAGAAACGACGACGTATTTCATTCATGAAGGCAGCAAATGAATACGATCAGACATGCAGTTTATGCACAAATTAATCAGAGGGCAGTTGGTTTTAGTTGTTTTCTGTTTCTTTCATGTGTGTTTGTTTTCGTTGTTTAGTCTATTTGCAGTGGTTGAGGTGGTTCTCTTTGTTTCTTCAGTTTGTCGATCAAAGAATGGATGGGACACCCTCCATGATTTACATGTCTAAAATAAATATAAAAAATCATATCATTAAAGTAGTTTATGATTGCACAAAAATGTCAAGCAATCTAAAATATTGTGATTTATTGACTTTGATTCTAGAAAAAGTAGTGACGAACTTTGATGTGTAATTTTATATTTGAAATTTGGGATGCAGTGGACAATCCCTTTACAATGTGATGGACAAGACAAATTATAGAATATAAGAATTAAAGATTTTGATCAATAAAGTAGACATCTTTAGGAATCGTTTTGTTTCATACCATTTTGTTTTTATTTTATTTTTTTAACTGAAAATTAAAAACTGAAACGTAAAATCTACTTTTTGAGTTTTTAAACTCGGCTTTTATAAAAGATAAAAGTTGGAAATTGAAAGTATTTCAAAACGAATTATCAATTTATAAAAAATATTAAAACGAAATGACTATCAAACAATATGTTAGTTAGTACAACAATTCTAAAATACCAAAATAAGTTAGAATTGACTTTTGATAACTATAACAATTCAAATTCTCTGCGTATACAAAAACAATTTGTAACTCAATTAATTAAAAGTGTTTCACCATCCAAATGAAAAAGAGGGAATGTGTTGTTGATACTTCTTTGGAGATTTTCTTCACGACGTATGGTACTTTGCAAACAAATTTTCTACGATTGATTTCTGTTATGTTTCGCGGGATGGGAACCTTGCTACTCATGCAGGGGCGGCGCATGTTGGTTCCTTCTTGTGGGATTCATTAAGGTCTAAGTTTTTGTTTAACATATTAGCTGAGAATGTAAACGTTTCTATTCGATTATGATTTAAATAAATTCTACCTTTGGAAAAGAAAAAAAAATTAATTAAAAGTGTTTACCTGTATTACAATATTATTTGTATGGATTTTTCTTTTTTCAATTTTTTATCTTCAGAATGATGTTATGTATTCATTTGATGGAAACCAAATTTGCAAACTAATTGATATGTCACTAATATAAAATAAGCACGTTAATCAACACTTGAGTAATAATTCAATTGTCAACAACCACATTATTTGATTTACAAAATTTTGTTAAAAATTTGAGTAATAGGGAGACTAAATATTGTAAACTAAATGACATGCAAGTTGGTGATTGGATTATTACTTAATTGTTGATAAACGTACCCATTTTCTATTAGAGACACCTCATTTGATTTGCTAATTTAATCTACAAATTTAATCTTCCTAGCATTACACTAAATTCCTTTAGCATAGTAGAAAACGTATTGAATCTCGGTGTCCTCCAACCTAGTTCATGGATGAATAAAAAAACAATAATCAAAATTGTCTTGAGGTCATTGCTTTATGTCTTTTAGGAAATGAATCATCTCCGGATCCCTTCTACTAAATCCCTCCCATCAAACAATTCAGACCCTTGAAATTTGATCAAACAACTAAAGTAATTATAACTTTTAAAGTGGATCTCTATTTATAGCCGTTTGATCAAATTTCAAGAATTTGGATTAGTTGATGAGCAGAACTTGGTGGAAGGGATCTGGAGAGGATCCCTTTCCTGTCATTTATGTCATTTTCTTATGTGTGACTCGAAAGTTTGATGACTAATTTTGGATGAAGTGGCATTGAGAAGTTAATTTTTTTTATCCTTTTCTTTTGCTGTTTAATTTAAGTATGCGTTGGAAGCAAGACACCTGGGCTTATGTAACTAAACCACGTCGTAAGTGAGATTTAAGTGAGGTTTAATCTTAAGGAATTTTAATGAAAAACTCTTGATATTGTTCATTTTAATGAAAATTTACATTTTTAAACTAAAAAGTCAATCTTTGTATTATTCATTTTACCCTTTATTTTGTCCTTATCGTTAAAACTCAAAGTTTTCAAGTTATTTTCATTAGTTTTCCTTTAATCTTAATATTTTGGGATGTGGTATCCACACACACCATTTTACTTTTCACACATTCTTCTAATTTTCAGTCATCGGATCGGATGATTTGAAGAAGATCAACGGACAAAAATTAACAAAAAAGTGTGTAAAGTAAAACGAGGTGTGTGGATAGCACACCCCGTATTTTTCACTAGATTTTTAGATATTTTATAGGGTATGACAAGTCTCCGAAGGTGCATATCCTCCATATTATTACAACAAAAGAAAAAATTGGCAAAACTCAAATTTTAATTACGGAGAGCAATTTACATTATCAAATGGTGTTTTGTGTCAATAAAATAAAGATATTTACAAGAAATTTTTTTTTTATACATTTCTGAATATTACTATATTGTAATTGTATCATATAAGCCATTCTAATCATGAACAAATGCTTGGATAGGACAACCGATTCATGTATATTATAGTGATCTCATCCGGCCACGCTAACCTCACCCGATTTGCGAGTTGCCTAGCCGTAGATATATAATATCTAGGATCTATTCAAACTAAAATTATGGTAAACTTTCACCCTGAAGACTTGCAATATGGAAAGAAATGATTCACGCACTCCTTTTTTTAATTATCAACACTCCTATTTGTTTATACCTGTTAATTTTCTTTTTATTTTATTCAATCAAAATACCAAAAATCGGCAGGAGTGTACGATGAGAAAATGGACGTGCCATAATCACTTCCCTTCCAAAATGGTGTTAATCAGGTTGCTTATTTCTAGTAATAAACTAACAGTAGGAGTTTCAGGTTTTTGGCTGACTTTGTTCTTAGCAACTTAACTGAGATGAGAAAGTTTCAGCTGCAATTTTAACAAAAGCTAAAATGTCCCCATTCCTTACAAAAATTAAATTAAACGACTGTCATGAGGAGACTTGCTACCAAATTAATTCACAGAATGGCAGTAATTTTGTATAAAATGGGGGTTCCCAACTGTCATTATAATAACAAGTTCATAAAATCATTACTGACGTTTCGAAAATAATGTCAAGAGTAAAACCGAAAACCCTGTTGATCTGAATTCAGAGTAGCACCGTAGCAGCCAATCATCCAGAAATTTACTGGATCCGTACGTTAGCGTGAAAATTCCCTCCAGAAATCCTGCACATACGAGTATTTCCTTTCAATAGCAGTAAAATACTACGTCGCTATGACTCTTGTAATCACTAAAACTAAACCTGTGGAACTTTGCAAGCGTTTTTGTGACACGAAGACTTAATTGGCCACGAATTAAGTTCAGGTACTCAATGTATAGAACGCTTTCATACTAATTAGTAAAACGGTTGCAAGACCGCGTGTGATCACACAAATACATAAGATTTCAAGGCTGTTCAAAATTAACAATACATAAAAGAAAAACAACTTAGGAAGACTTACTGTGTTATACTAACCAGGTGCTTTAACACCTTTATAAAGCTGATGGAGAGGAGCGCTCAACCACTTTTGGAAGCCACTCTTTCAAGTAGGTGTGGCAGTCTATCTCAGCATTTGTTATGGCACCAAGAGGAGTGACAGTAATCTGATGAATCGTGAATACTGTGTTAGTGTATAGTCATGCAAACTACAAAGATACGTTTGCATAAACTAAAACGATATACGCACATATCCTTCTTGAAGAAAGCGGTGGTCATTATCATCCTCATCAACTTGGGCACCCCTTACCTACAAAATTGGAAACAGAGTTACCCCGAAATGATGCAAGCAAACCAGGAAAATATTCCTTTTAATTTTGCTGTTCTAAACAGCTCAGATTTGTACAACTCGTTCACCCAAGTCAACCACAATCAAAAGAACGAGAAAGAAAGGAAATCAACACATGAAAATATCTCAGAAAGTATTGCACGTTGCTGAATGCAGAATATTAAAGAATGCAAGTTTTATCATCCTTACTACCATCATCTAAAATATTAATTAACCTTAAACTGAATGTTGTTTAAACCTTATGCATTATTACCATCATTTCCCTCCCTACTATCCTTGTGGTAACAACTGCAACTAATATCGGTACCACCACCATTGTTACCACCTCATGTTCAGACATAACCAAATTGAGTCAGTTCTCAATTTACAGCACTTTAAACTTCAGCATGGATAACCCGGCATTTAGCAGTAACCAGTTTTAAAGACACAACTTTAACGCTACAAATTTATCATTCAATGCTTAAAGGAAGAACAGAAGAATCAAACGTGTCCCTCAACAACCCCATGTTGATGTACTCCAAAAAGGATCAGATTAAAAGAAAGTTGTTTCCACCAGATACACAGTTAGAAGAGCCCCATGGGCAATTTTTAAACTCTCAGCTGCTAAAGTGCATAGTAACTTTTTCAGAGAAATGTCAGTGACGGAGTAAACCCAGAAATTCTAGGTGGAGTGTTTCTAGACCAGTTTCTAAAGAACTTAGACTAGCACCAACAGAGAAACACCAAAGACTGCACCTTTTGGTTACCTGATTCCTTCATCAGTTTGGATTCAAGATTTCTCAATCAATTACCTAACCAAGAGAACTAACAACAAGCCAATTATTGTGCTTATACGGAAGAAATGACAAGGAGGTAAATAACTAATCAAGTTTTATTTAAAACAAAACAACAAAAAATGGAAAAGGGGAGCAGCCTAGAATACAGTATATAAAGCAGAAAGATAGAGAAAAACAGAAAGATAGAGAAAAGGACCCACTTCTCTCGCGAAATAAAGATTTTCAGCTGGTGTGGTTGATGTATCACTTTCAGCTGATGCAGTTGAATTTACCATTGTTGACAACATTTTTCCGCCTTCAGTGTCAGAAGTAACTTGCCTCCACCCCATTTTTATTATACTTTTGCCTTGCTTAGTCAGCTTATACCCCTATGAAGGCACAAGAGAAGAACAGAACAATATTGCAACGCCACATGTTAATATCAATGCTTAATAGAAAGACTAATACTCTTGTCATAAAACTGGAAGCGGGATCCATTTCACTATTAGAAAACCAAACTTAATGTGCAATTGAGTAATGCTCATTAAAGCATATAACATTAAACAAACGCCTACTGTACAAATCTTGCATTGAAAGGAAGTAGGAGGAAAAGAAAATGAGAGACGAATAAGGAAAGGAAAGAAAGAAAAGCTACTGATACAAATTACTTCAGCAGTGCAATAGCCTGGATGAAACACATTAGAAAAGAGATATCACTTTGCCTATCGTTGAGCTTTGTCTAGTGCAGTATAGTCAGTTTTAAATTGACTCGCTACAAGCACATTAGAAAAGAGATATGACGGAGAAGTAGGCATGCAAGTTGGCAAATGTAGATGTTAAGGAGAAACTGCATTTGACAAAGGTCGCTATACTCAATAATACAGAACACAGCATGTATCCCCGGAATTTACCTTATGATTAGCAACATTACATGGAAGATCTACATTCAAGAAACATCTTTGAGGATAGGTTTTGTTTCTTAATTCCACCAGTACTCCATTTATGATCGGTAAGCAAGCCTCGGCAGCAAGTGTGAAGTCATTAATATTGCTCTTACCTCTAACCCTGTATGGCCGGTACTCAATGTAGTCATATAGGAGATTAAAATAGGTAAAGAAAACAAGAATTTACTTGTTCTCATAGTAAAAAAAAAAAAAAGGAAAAATAAAATTACAAGAAGAACTAAATACTGACCCTAACAATTTGAAATGTTCATAATTCCATAAGATTCATTAGTCAGACATGGGCAGAGGAAATATTGTTCATCAAGCAAATGTAATCATCAAACCTTGTATACTTACCAATCATATGATATAGAGATAGCAGGTACACCGTTAAGAAAGGCCTCACGGGCACCGGCCACCGTTCCAGAGTAAACACTACAGTTACAATAAAGAACTCTGTCAATATTGTTACGGGCTGAAAGAAGCAAGAAAAGTAAAACTAGCACTTTGAAATTTTTAGGAACAACTGGATTCGTAAGCAACTCTTGGGAACAAAACTTAGTAGGTGTGTTTTCTAGATTTCATGAAAATGTTAGATCTTCTTAACATTTTGGGAAAAGATTGCCTCTTTGTGAGGAGTTGTGTTTGGAATAAAAATCATTGTAGTTTCCTCACCCTACCATCTTTTGGAAACCTAAACCTTTTCAAAAGCAAATAGTTAGTGTAAAACTATATTGGGTTTCAACAATTAAAAGATAATCATTTCAATTAAAAGATAGCAGGTACACCGTTAAGAAAGGCCTCACGGGCACCAGCCACCGTTCCAGAGTAAACACTACAGTTACAATAAAGAACTCTGTCAATATTGTTACGGGCTGAAAGAAGCAAGAAAAGTAAAACTAGCACTTTGAAATTTTTAGGAACAACTGGATTCGTAAGCAACTCTTGGGAACAAAACTTAGTAGGTGTGTTTTCTAGATTTCATGAAAATGTTAGATCTTCTTAACATTTTGGGAAAAGATTGCCTCTTTGTGAGGAGTTGTGTTTGGAATAAAAATCATTGTAGTTTCCTCACCCTACCATCTTTTGGAAACCTAAACCTTTTCAAAAGCAAATAGTTAGTGTAAAACTATATTGGGTTTCAACAATTAAAAGATAATCATTTCAGTTTCACTGGTCAAAGCTGGTGCAAATACACATCTTTATGTTTTATTGTGGGAATTTTGAGGCAAAATCTTAAATCAAGATAACAAATTATGTCAGGAAACAGAAAGCAGAAGATTACTAACATGTGATAACCGCAGTTGCTGCCCTGGTTTATGCCACTGATTACCTGTATGTATAAACAGTAAAACATGTAATTACTAATTGCCAATCAGCAAAACCCCAGATAAGAAATGTGATCAAAGGAAACAGTGCAGAAGTCAGAAATATCTACCAGGTCAGGAATTGAAGGAAAAAGCGTTTTGGAAACACCCAAAGAAGCACAATCAGCTGGAGATCCTGCAAACAAAGTTGATCAAGAACAAAGCTTTTTTGCTTTTTTACTTTTTAACTTTCTGGGGGGAAATGGTAGTAATGATTTTGTATAAAAATTGGAAAAAAAACATTCTGGGGTTTTGAAACTTCCATACCAGAAACAGCATACACTGTTGCTCCATTGATATGCACTTTCTTGGCAGCAATCGGATGGAGCCATGTGATGCAGTGGCTCACTGCCGACTTCTCCCTGCAAATGCATACGAATTATGTATCAGAAAAAATGAAGGATTGTATTTTGAATAGGGGAAGTGAAGAGTATTTAAATGTTTAATTTTCTTCTTTTTTTATTTTTTTTATTTTTATTTTTTAACGTACGAGTCGGGGGCACAGACGAGGACATTGTAGCGATGGGCGGATACGAGGACTTGGACGAGAGCGAGAATGCCAGGGCCTTCGATTCCGTCGTCGTTTGTGACCATCACGGTGGGCTTGCCGCCGGAGATGACAGTGGTGTTTTCCATTTCCTTGTTTGTTTGAATTTTGGTTTCGGAATTTTGGAGGAGAAGACAGAGTGAGGAGAGGGAGGAAGAGTTAAAAATGAACTACGAAATTGTCACGGTGTCAGGCACATCATATATAAGTTCTTGTTTTTCACTTTTAATTTTTACCGTTGACGAAGAGCAAATAAAATTCCAACTAGAATATTTCAATAACGATCCTTTGAGATACTGTAATTTAGAATTCGTTTGAAAAATCCTTTTAAAATGATTCAAAACATTTTTGGATTCCTCTGCAATTTTTTACTTTGGGAGGAAATATTTCTTACGTGCATATAGACAAATGTAAGCATGCCACTATCATTTTAATTTATTTTCTGTGTGACATTCATTGGGATAATTTATAAGATAAGGAAAAATTAATATCTGGTTTCTCGTTACTAATGTTTATTGACTGAAACCTTATTAGTCTTCAGATTTTGATCAAAGTCCTAGCATTAATATAATAATAAATTTACATGTCAGTTACATAATTTTTTAAAACAAAAATTAATAATTGATTTAGGATTTTAATACTCACACCTTTATTAAACTTCTAACTAATTTTTAATTCGAAAATTTTCCAAAATAAATAAAAAATTAGAATAAGTTTGTACCCATTAGCTTTTAAAAAAATGTTTTCAAATTTTTAATCGTATTTGCACCCATTCATGTAATTTTTTTTTCAATTTTTTATTTTAAAATGTACCTGTTCTTAAATATACCAATTTGTTATATGTTAAATGTACCATTTTTATATAAAATCTATTCAATTTTTTTCTAACCATTTTTAAACTTATATGGGTACATTTTTTTTTTCTTTTGATTTGAGAATGTATTCATGTCAAGTTTAATCGAAGAAATTTACTAATGTTATTAAGCCTAATATCTATTACTTTTTTTGTGTGGTTTTGAAGAATGTACCCATGTTTTGGTACAATAATGTTTTTGTTAATTTTGATGAATGTACCCATGTTTATATATACATGCACACAATAGTATAATTTATATTTTAATATTTTTAATCCCATAAATTATGGGTTTTTATTTAAAATCTCATTAATATAAACAACTATAAATTTCAAATTTTAATTTAAAAAATAAAGTAACATACATAGAAATAAAATATCACATTAATTTCGAAAATTTTGTTAAAAAATTGAAAACTAACAAGGCTTAGGTCAAAGAATATTAAAAACTATGGATTGCATCCAAAGTCTCTTTAAGATAAAATATTGAAAAGAGAAATGCTAGGAGACTCTCCCAAAAGTGAAACCTTCCATGTAACATCCACATCGCTCAGGGAAGTGGATCATGTAAGTCTTATATGTATATTCTCATCTCTACTTAGCACAAGGCATTTTGGGAGCTCACTGGTTTCGAATTCCGTAGGAATTCCGAAGTTAAGCGAGTTCGCGAGAGAGTAATCTCAGGATGGGTGACCGTTTGGTACGTGAGACGAGATGGAAAGGAGTGGGATGAGACGTTCTGTCCCACGTTTGGTGCGCCTAAAAGAGGTGGAACGTGCTATTCCATGGGACGAATTTTGGGTGAATCTTTGTTCCGCCTCACCCTCCTGGAACGACTCGTTCCACATCCATGGAACACAAAATTATAACATCTCCGTCTCCTTCTTCCTCCTTGTTTCTATCCGAGGGTATCTTTGCTCCCTCTCTGTTCGGTCCTGTCCCGTCCCATCCCGTCCCGTCCCTTTCCGTTCCGTGCCGTCCCGTCCCGTCTGCATACCAAACAATACCCAAGTGCACCATAAGGGCTATGCCAAACTTACCCTCTTATTAACTTTTACCGTCTGACAGTATTCGTTTTCACTTGTAAATAAGAAGTTTTTAATTCTAATCATCTAAATGACGAGTTTAATATTTAAATATTCTCGACACACTTTGTAGTTCAGCCTAATTTACCCACTCTCAATATGAAAAATAAATACTTCTAGATTTGTCATACACTCAAAGATTTATTTGTATTTTTTGGACCACCTCCCACTACAACGGCGTACGCCTCCTTTTTCGGCTTGTTTGATAAATTATTGTAGCTGGGCTAACCATAGACCACTGACTGCTACTTCAAAAAAGGCTGCTTAGGGCGGCTTGTGGCCCAATTTATTTGTGGATATAAATAAATGTATCCAACTTGTTTCGTTTTTTTAATTGTTTTGGAAAGAATTTAACTAGTTGATTGAAAAAATAAATGAAAAAGTTAACTAGTTGATTGTATGTTCTTTAAAATTTCTTTAATAGATTAGACTACTTGTCGAGAAATAAATAATCATGATTGAATTGAGAAAATATTATTTTTACTAATTTGCTAATCTAATGAAAATAAAGTCGGACAACTTTAAGACTATTGGGGGACATTTGTTTCACCTCCTTAGGAGGGACTGGACTTGACTGAACTGGACTGGACTACAGTCCCATGTTTGATAGGTGTTGGGACTAAGTTAAGTGGGACTAAAGGGGACTCGTGTGGACTACGGGGCTCGCTAGGTAGTCTTAGCGAGACCCCCAAATACCACCGGATTGCTAAGATCGTTGCTCTGCTCGACTCCTCAGCGCTTTGCTCGACTGCTCACCCTGCTCGACAACCTCACCGAACCATCCCAGGACCATCGCCGTGTCCTCGTAAATCACGGCTTCCTCTGTAACTTTCTCTTCTTAGTTGCTCCGCGCGTCGTTTCTCCCTGCTTCGCTGCTCTCATTTCCTTCTTCCTCACTGCCTCGCACATTAAAAAATCCAAAACATCCAACCCCAGAATTCGCAACCCCAGATTCGGAGTCCACAACCTTCGACAGCCCACAAACAGAGACAAATTTAACAAACAAGACAGAATCCAAACAAAAAAACAGCAGCAGAGAAGAAAAAGCTCTGAGAAAAAGAAGAATCGAGAGAGTGGAGGAGATGGCTGAAGCAGCACAAGGTTCAAGGAGAGCATTGCCCCCACCGGGAAGAGGCCCTCGATTCGGCCCCGTTGATAGCGAAAAGGTCCCCTCCCACTCTTTTCATCTCCGAGGTTTCAATTTTGTTTTTGCTGGTTTATTTTTTTTGTTATTTTGATGGGCTTTCGTCGACGGCGACTGGGATGAGCACTAGTACTTTTTGCTCTAAGAGGGAGAAAGAGGAAAAAGAGGAAACTGGGAGTGTTGAGAGCATCAGTGGAGGAGAAATCGAAGAGGAAGACCTGGTGGACAAGCCCGATGATCCCATGAACAAAAACCAGAAAAACGAAGCTTGATTCTTCGTTTTGCAGAATTTTTTTGGCAATTAATCAGTTTTGGCAATTAATCAGAAAAAAGAGGAAAGGGACGGAGAGAACGAGGAAGAAAATGATGGAGGCTTCCAGAGAAAGGGAGAGTATTATTAGAAGAAAAAAAGATAGAATTAATTAATATAATATTATTAGATATAAATTAAAAAATATAAAATATTGTAGTTTGTTATTATTCTTCTTTTTAGTCCGACACTGCACCAAACGCTTCACTAAATCAGTCCAACTTAGTCTAGTCTAAGCCAGTCCAGCTTAGTCCCTGAAGCTAATCCAGTCCGAGATAGTCCGGTGCAACAAACGCACCCTTGAAGACTTATCCTAGTTACTCTCAACATCCAATCATCTAAAGGAGTGGTGGTTGTGTGTTAAATTAAAAGTTGGAATAAATTATGAAATTAGGGTATTAATATGATTAAATTAAGGGTATTTTTGTTGATCCATTATTTCATATTGTTGAACAACTTAACATGGACCTTGTTTTTTATGGGCTCAGATTGTACTATAATATATATGGGCCCAAGGCCATTACAATTTCTTGTTGAGGAACTGACTTGTTTAAAATTGTGAGCCAGCTATTTAAGCCCAGCTTTTCTCTAAACTCCATGGGTTAAATATGGATGACTACACAACTTTTAAGAGTGATTTTTTTCCTAACTTTTCACAATATTTCAAATAACAATTTAACGTTTTAAAAACTAAACATATGTTAGATCACTAGCGTTAAGTGATGATACGGCTAAAACGATACATTTTCATTGTCACACATGGAGTTTTGAATCTCAAAATCGATTCTTATCAGCCAAGAAAACTGAAGGTTTGACTTGGATAAACGGGTCGATTTAATTTTAGAGATTTAGAGCTCCATAAATGACGAATCAATGAAAATCAATTTTTAGCATTTGTCCACGTCATCAGTTAACATTATTGACTTCATCACTTAATGATGGCAATCTAAAAAATGTCCAATTTTCAAAACATAATGTTTTGAAAGAATGTGAATAATTTAGAATCACTTCTAGAGGTTGGGTAATTATCCATACTTTCTTTTTTTTTTTTGTCAAAAACTAAGCTTATGACTTGAGTCACAACTCTTGTTGAACGATATTAAGCTGCTACATTAGCATGTAGAGTCTACCTGTATTAGAAAGGGTATCAACACCACTTAGCACTACTAACTATCAAGTGATATTCCTCTTTTTATATAAGTGTAAGGTTTTAAGTTCGATTCCTGTGGTGCAAGTTTGAAAACAAATTGTTATGCGAACCCATTCTATAACTTAGCTTAAGTCTCTCATCCATTAGTGTAAATCTATAAAAAAAAGTGTATCAACTAGTGTCAAATTTGTGTGAATAAATAGTTTATTGCTTTCTTTCTAAGTGATATAATAACCATATTCCTTCTAACACGTGAGATAATATGAGGAACCATAACTTATAAAGAATGATATCGTAAATACTATGTACCCTAAAAAGAAAAGTATAACTATAATTAGCTACCATTAATAACACAACACCAAGATGACATCTTAAGCCGGAGAAGATCTTACGCATCACCAAAGTATATCTTATTGCTGGACCAAAAAAGAAGAATATCTTATTGTGTTTACAAACTTGTATTTCATGAAGATAAATTGACATGTTTCATGTCACGCGATGGGATGTTGTAGACATGTAGGATATAACCTTATCATTGTGCAGGTTCCCACCCAAAGGTGACTTACCCAGTTGTGGTGTCCCTTGGTTCTACAACATTAACAAAGATGGCAAACTGCAGGCCTTAATTTGTTTAATTAGTGACGAGTCTTATATATGACATAGCCAGCACGATTCGTTTCGACCAAAAAAAACAAAACAAAAACCAGCATGACTCGCGATTGTTTTGGTAGTTAATCAATTAAGAATTATACTCTCTACTCAATCTGGTGATAAAAGAAGACAAAACATCTCCAGGTCCAAGGTTTTATATAATTTAATCACAAATCATTGTCCTTGACGAGAATCAAAACAAAGCTAATCACAAAGGGAGTACAAAACCCTAAAATTTATTCACATATCACTGTGAAACTGTCCTTGGCAGATCTTGTCACGGTCTCATTTGATTCATCGCATGAGCTTATTCTAGATTATGATAGTGTTCTTGAAAAGACACAGTCGCCTCCCAAGAATTGAGATTGTGGTCCATTATGCTAACTTGGATGCAGTTTGGAATCAGAATGATGCATTTGCATTTGCAGTAGCTACTTTGATTCTGATCAGCAAAGACATCGAATCTTGTTCTGTTGATGAATGTCGACATAGAACTGATTGGCCAAAATGGAAGGATGCAATCCAGGTTGAACTTGTTTCCTCAATGAAACGTAAAGTGTTTGGACCTGTAGTTCCAACGCCACCTAATGTGAAGCATGTTGGCTGCAAGTGGTTGTTCGTAATGAGAAGAATAAAAGAGTGCATTACAAAGCACACCTAGTGGCGCAAGGCTTATCTCAATGCCCTAGAATTGACTACGAGGAGAGTTATTCCCTTGTAATAAACATCATAATGTTCCGCTACCTTATCAGTTTAGTGGCTTCCGAAAGAATGAATATGCAGCTTGTGGACGTGGCCATAAAATATCTATGTAGAGACCTAGATACACATATCTATATGAAAATTCCTGAATGACTTGCAATACTAGTACAAATAGTTCCTGACTATATAACACTTTCTACCAGATTGAGACGCTCACTTTACGAATTAAAGTAATACGGACATATGTGATATAACCGCCTTAGCGCAATCCGGGATATGTGAATAACAAGTTATGCCATTTCCTATTCATTAAGAAGCCATATTTCGGATTTGCGATTTTTACAATCTATGTTGATGACATGAATCTTATTTGGACTTCGAAGGTGTCACATCCTGACTCGGGTCTACCACATCCCGGGCCCGCTCTATCATCGTAGCACGATATTGTCCACTTTGAGCTTACCATTCCCTCACGGTTTTATTTTTGGGAACTCACGAGCAACTTCCCAATGGGTCACCCATCCTGGGAGTGCTCTGACCTCCTTCTCGCTTAACTTCGGAGTTCCTATGGAACCCGAAACCAGTGAGCTCCCAAAAGGCCTCGTGCTAGGTAGGGATGAGAATATACATTTAAGGATCACTCCCCTGGGCGAGGTGGGATGTCACAATCCACCCCCTTTAGGGGCCCGACGTCCTCGTCGGCACACTTCCGGCCATGGACTGGCTCTGATACCATTTTGTCACATCCTGACCCGGGTCCACCACATAACGGGCCCGCTCTACCACCGTAGCACGATATTGTCTGCTTTGGGCTTACCATTCCCTCACGGTTTTATTTTTTGGAACTCACGAGAAACTTCCCAGTGGGTCACCCATCCTAGGAGTGCTCTGGCCTCTTTCTCGCTTAACTTCGGAGTTCTTATGGAGCCCGAAGCCAGTGAGCTCCCAAAAGGCCTCGTGCTAGGTAGAGATGAGAATATATATTTAAGGATCACTCCCCTGAGCGATGTGGGATGTCACAGGAGGAGCTTGAGAAAACTGCCTCGCACCTAAAGTCAGAATTTGATATGAAAGATTTGGGAAAAATCAATACTGCCTTGGCCTGGAGATAGAGCATTGTTCAGATGGTATTCTGGTTCACCAATTGAACTACATCCACAAGGACCACAACATGTTACGCCCCTTTAACGAGGATAAAGCGAAGCCTACGAGTATTCCCATGGTCGTCTGAACTTTGGATGCAAAACAAGATTGATTTCATTCTATAAATAAGGATGAAAAGGTTTTGGAACTTGAAGTTAGGGCTGGGCAAACTGGCCTAGAACCTGCGAGGTGGGCCGGGTTCAGTCAGTTCGGGGTGGGTACAAATTTTGTAAACTCAAAATAGGGCTGGGCGAGTCCATGTAATTGGCGGGGCGGGCCGGTTTCAGATTTCTGAAGAAAAAAAAGACCTTTGGCCCGCATTATTGGTACTGTCCATTATATGGAGATTAAATCTCCACCATTGATTTAAAACAAATCTTACTCTCGGTCTTTCTCCCCACTATCAATATCTCCTAAGTCAGTAAACTCTTCTCTCTCGATCTCAAATCCCCAACTCAAGCATCAATTTGAAGGTCTCTCTACAGACTCCAATTACCACTGTTTGTCGTTGTGACTCTGGCAAAGATGATCAAGAAGGATGAGGACAGCACCGCCTCCCTCGACGGCCTCACATAGAAGGAGATTGGCGTCTTCGCCGATTGGGAGAAAAAGTTCGAAGCTTACCCAATTATTGAGGTCTTCCATTGGTGGCTCCAACCACATCGTCATACGCGCTTCCATGGCCTCTGCCTCAGCTCAGCTCGTATAGCAGTCGTTGGCGACGTCGTAAGTCTCTCTCTCTCCCTCTCTCCCTCACTCTGTGAATTTCCGAAACCGTCGCAGGTTGATTGAATTAAATTTCGTATTTATATTTTTAAAATTTTCATTTTTTTTTTGTTTTGGGTTTGCGAAGCATGATCAGTGGAATTTAGGGTTTCTGATTTAGGAATTTTGCAGGTTTTTTATTTTGTTTTGATTTGATGTAATTTGTAATGGCGAGGGTGGAGGTCTTGGATCCATGAGGAATACGACGTATCTAGTTCGATTTGTGCATCAGGGTCAGCGAGAACTGCTTGAAGACGATGTCTCTGGTTCGATCCGTGAGGAAGACGACGTCTCTGGTTCTTATAGGGATTCAGTTTTATTTTATTATTTTTATGAATTCGAAATTATATTTGAAGATTTTGTAGAGGAGGTGCTTGATGGAAGTGGCGGGGATCTCCGGGGTTGTGAATGTTAGGGTTAGGATTTTGCCCTCCAAAAGGGTCACGAATTAGTTCTAGGTGTTGGATTTGGCGATGGTGGATACTGGGAAAAATTTGGATACTGAAAATTAGGAAAAAAAAAAGAGCTTGTACCCGTTGGACACATAGGAACATGCCCGTTTTAAACGGGCCGGGTTAGGTCTGGTTCTCAGTTTTAAAATAATAAAATATGCCCCACCCCGACCCGTTGTATTTTCAAGCAGGTCCGGTCTAGTCCCTTCAATTTTGGGCCCGGCCTAGCCGATGCCCACCCTTACTTGAAGTTCCTCACCTAAGTGCAATCATTACTTTATTGTACTTGACTCAATGCACTAGATCAGACATCTCATTCCTTGGGAATCTTTTGGCAAGATATAACAATGCGCTTACAAGCAGACACTGGACAAGTGTTACCTTAAAGGTACAATGGATGTGAGCTTATTCTATCCTACACATTTTCAAGCAGATCCAATCCCTTTAATCCTTAGAATGATGTTCGCCTTGTTGGTTATGCTGACACTGGTTAAATATCTGAACCGCACAAGGTGTGGTCTCATTATGTCTTTATCGTTAGAGATACTACAATATCTTGGAGATGATTCAAACAAGAGTTGATTGTTACATCTTAAAAAAACGCTAAGATTCTAGCTCTACACGAAGTATCGCCTGAATACTTCTGGTTGAAGGGCATGATTGATCACATAAACCTCAAGTGGATTTTCTTCCATTGCTGATGTTCCAACAACGATTCATAAAGAAAACTTAAGAGTCTTTGTATTACTTGTAAGGCAAGAAAACTCATCATAATTAATATAAATAAAGATACAAAATCAAGAAATGAACACACAATTTCTCATGCACTTGAGCACTTTTGTCTCTCATTCCCTCTCTTTCACCCACTTTTATAATTTAGTTTCACAATACCCCCACTTTTATAATTAGCTTCACAATACCAAACAATTTATTTTTATATTTTTGATTTTCTTCTTTCTGGGACTTGAACAAACAGTAAGAAATTGTTTGTTGGCACTTCGCAGTGTAAAATAAAATACGCATGAGTTTGGTAATTGGTCATTCATGTTAGGCACCTGTCAGCTCTCTGGATAACATGGAAGACATATATACTGGGAGAAATAGTTTTATTCATAATCTTACTTTTACCTCTCATATGTTTAATAATTTTTAACTATTAATTTTTTTTTATTCAATTAATCTGACGGTTAAAAATTAAAAAAAAAAAAAGAGATAAAAAAAAGTATAGATAGCATTACCCCACGTTCGGAGGTTCCTATCTTTTTTAACCAAAATTTCATGGACTGTTTTCAACACTGCCGGTCTTGAGGAGTGGAGCAGGATCTCTAATATATCTAGTACCAAGAAGGGTCAAGAGGTTTCTTTTTTAATTACTTAAAATTTGGAACAAGTTTGCAGATATTTTGTTACATTTGATCTCGAAATATTTATCCAATTCACTAAAGTAGGAAAAAAAACAAATTTCTCAAAATACTGAATGCGAGTCCAAATATATAAAAATGCAAATCGAATATGGAAAAGCAGAAATCAAGGATTGCGTGGATATTTAAATGCATGCAAAGTAGATTTGGGTTTGGATTGCGTTTAGAATTTTCTAGTATATATCGTGTATTATATGCTGAAATTCATATTTATTCGGTACATACAATACACCAGAGTATATATTGGAGTTTTCGTTGCATCCAAATCTACCTGACAATTTGTTTTAGTTGCTATAGATCATAGTGCAGTTGGCCGGTGGAAATTGGATATATTCCAAGCCATAAGATGTGGCTCCAATTAATTTTTTCTGGTTTGTGTTGTGGGATATTTGGACCATTTGGTTCCAGTTCGTCCTGCAATGTTCAAATGGAGGGGACCGGCCGAATGGAAAAACCCAAAAATATGCAAACCAAAATATTTTAGGCCTTCCAGTCCTCATAATTTTATATGCTTCTTTTTCATTCACTCATGTTTATATATAATGAGGGAAAGTACACCGCGGAATGATCCTTTTTGTTAATAAAATAAGGACATGCATGTGTTAATCTTTATTTCATTAGAACGGATGTCATCGTAATGATGTTTATGTGTCATGTAAGTTATTTTTTATGACGAGGGACCGCAGAATCTCAACACAAAAACAGTTTTAAGCCATAGATTTTTGGTAGCATATTCTCAGAAGGGTAATACAAGGAAACCAACTATTAGACTAAATTTGTAAATCATATGACGTAATTGTTGATTATTGAATTATTACTTATATATTAATTAATATGTTTATCTTCTATTAATGACACATCACAGATTGTCTAGTGGAAAACTAAGAAGGGTTTGACAACTAGCATGAACTATATCGTCCCTATCCAAATATCAAATTTAACGTGAACTTTAGTAATATATATTGATAAAATAAATTAATAAATAATAAGATCATATCAGCAACATAATGCAGACTCATCGATTGAAAAAACCACAAATTAGCGTATAAACCTAACACAAAAAGCTCAAATATTAGGTTAAGTCTCCAGTAATATACAATCTCCTTACTCAGATTTCACTTTTCAATTTCATATTGAAAATAATTTGAGCTTTTTCTTTGTACAAACGATATTAGACTAGGAGTAAACATACTACTCTAACCAACTTAGTTAAACTAATTTAGGAGAGTATGCATAATTTCTGAGTTGAAAACTTCATAATCTACCAAACGATAATAATATGAAAACCCAAATTCCAAATTCATTGACAGGCTAAAACACCAAAACCAAATATGATTACAAGTTTACAACGCAAAAGCAAAGCCATAATTAAACCTAACTTATAGCCTTGAACTTGGTTGAACATGTAGTATGCCTCTTTAGTCTGAAAACCATAATTAAACCTAACTTATAGCCTTGAACTTAGTTGAACATGTAGTATGCCTCTTTAGTCTTTGCTCTCTTGCCGGCAGCAGCTCATGCATGGCATGTATACTCAATTACATGCATGCTGTGGTTAGGTTTTAGTTTAGACATATTTCTTGCGAACTAGCTACTGCTAGATGGTATCACGCACCTAACAGTATTGGGCATTGCATGGGGACCGATATTCACTGCAGGCTTTCACACGAAAGTAGAAGCATCGACTTTTGATCATAAATTACATGCTATGCAATCTATTCATTTTGAGATTTTCTACGTGCTTCTCGAGAATGGACTTTAATTGTTAAACTTTTAATTCGATACTAAATTAGATTGTTTATTGTGTGGTTTAGCATAACATTTCTCTCTTCTTAATATAAAATATATCATTGTACTAAAAAAAAAGATACAAAAAAAAAGATATAACAGTTGAAAAGTCCAAAATATTTATATTCCACAGAAACAAATTTTTTTTACTTAGTTGTTAATTTGATTCCTTTAGAGCACCATCAATATGTTCTTTGCACCTTCTATAATATCATAATTTTTTATCTTCACAAAAGCTTAGTTTGGACAGCTGTCTCTGTCGGTGGTTCGAACCTATTCAAATTTAACAACCAAGATGATGGACAAGTTGGAAAGAGCTCTACAATTAACCGTAGATAGAATCCATATCATTACAAAAGAAAAGGAAAATAAATACAACACGATTACACGAAAGATACAACAACTTCAAGAGATAAGAGAGGCGACTGTTTTTTCATACCATGCCTAACCTTTGAGCTTTGATTTCCAAATCGAGCCTAATATACATGGCCTGTTTGACAATACTTTTGTAATAAACACTTTTGTTTATAAGTGTTTTTCCATAAGCGGTATTAAAATTACAACAAAATCATTATGAGAATCAACATGATTTCTAAAAGTACTTTAACTCACAGACATTTTTATTATTCTTAAATATTTGTCAAGTAAAACGACAATCAAATAGAACAAGCTACTATATGGACAAGAAAAAAGTAGAAAGCATAGTATGAAGTTTCATGTAGGCCCATAGTCGAGTCCTCACCACACCCACCATTTTCCTACTACGAAGTCTTCACAAGATTTTCGTGATTTAAATATAAAATTTTACCCCAAATGAAAAGGTTCAACTTTCTCATTTGTACCACAAAACCATAAAATATCACATTTACATAATTATGAATTAAATGTATAAAGAATAATGCTAGAAAAATCAAATAAATATACCATATTAGTGTATTTACATGATGTGACAAGTGATTTATATAATTAACAGAGTGCATTTTTGCTCACCACCCTCAAGTAGTGGTAAGGCTCACATATATGTATCACTGTTAGATGATTTTAATTTGAAGATTAGTGTCTATCTACTACACGAATCTTGAAATTCAAACTTATATAACGGTGATAAATTGGGTGGCGAGCATACACTATAATTTATGATGCTAAGCGAAAATACTCCCAAATCAATATTTAATCAGATAAATCATTAAGTGCCGTGGAGACCACATTTTCTACTCAATTCATCACAATCTTCATCCCCTCTAGAATACAAAATACTCTTATTTATAAAAACTCTAACCCCAGAGTATTTTGTATTCTAGAGGAGATTATGATGAATTGAGTTGAAAATTGAGTACAGTTTGCCAGAGTTTTCTCATTCTTGTTCTTGTTCTCTCAACTCAAATATTCCAACGGAATTAACGAGGTATAGACACCCCGACATTATTAGCCATTCTCGTGCAAATAATTAACAACGTTCGTGTGTTAAATTTATTGGCATTCTTGGTGAGTCAAGTTCTTGTGTTTTTGTTTTAATATCCATTCTTCACTGAAGATTAGTATCCGAATTTGTTAATCAATCTATTCACGTTTTGCTCGCTACATCAGCTAGTATCAGAGCATCAGCTCGATCTAAGGGTGACGCTATATCAAGAGTAGAAACACCAACATGTCGCAACTCTCAATAAATGGAGGTTTTTCAATCTAAATCTTCCTCCAATAGTTGATCATTGTTGTGAGGGATGTGAAATCTATGATGCAATTCCAAGTCGATGTGACCTTGGAAAAGGTGAAGGCTACAATTTCAAGTTTTTCCATGAAAATATGGAATTCGAGTCCCATGGCTTGTTTCACACGTTGGATAGTTCCGAAATTGTCAGTTTGATTGGGGTTGAAAGTTTCAAATTTTATTATTCCAAGCATTTGGTTGATATTGTAAGCAAGATGAAGACAAATAAGAAGAAATTATGCATTGCAAGATTGATTATGTAGCGTGAGCTTTGTGGTTCAAGAATATTCAGGATTTCTGAATAGGATAATACTAAGTAGACTAAATATGCAAACTAAATAATGTGTCACCAATAGAAATAAGCACGTTAATTAACGCTTAAGTAATAATCAAATCATCAACTTCCATGTCATTTGGTTTACAAAATCTAGTTTACAAATTTAGTCTTCCTAGCATTACCCTTCTGAATATCTGTTTGATTAGAGCGGAAAACCTCAGTTTTAACGAGGACAATGGAAGCTGAAACACTATTCTTGGAAGATTTCACCAGTGAGAAAGATGCAGGATGACTCAATCTTTATTTAATGTAATAAATATATGTTAGTATGGTAGAGTAAGTGGGGTTAACTTAATGAGTTAATGAAACTCTAGTAGTGATGCATGTATTATTCTTAGCATTCTTGGTGAATCAACATGAGGTTTAGGACTTGTGAAATTCGGTATTATCCTTGACGATTAGCGAATTCACAATAAAAGTTACAAAGTTCTTGTGTTTTTTATTTAACTTCCACTCATCATTCGAGAATCTGTGTTCGGACTTATTAATCACCCAACTCGTGTTTTGTCCACTGCATCAGAGACTTTCACACACTATTTATCTCTTCTTGTACACTTTTTTTTTTTTTGGGCCAAAAAGGTTATTTAAAAACAAAATTGACACTTATTAATACAGGTAAAATCAACACATAATGATGAAGCTCAACTTTATAGTGTGTCAATTTTGTGGTGAGCAAATACTCACCACATTTTGTCGCTACATTAAGTATTAACCATCGTTGGATGAGTATTAGTTTTGAGATTTGTGTAGCACATAGATTAAATCACACTCATCAAAACAATACATATACTCTCAATTTTGTATGTCCAAATAATTTCATTGATTTCTAGCGTTTACATTTAATAAAAAAAGGGTGTGTCTTCAATAATATGTAACATTCCTCCGAAATTAGTGGATAACCATAGCTTACCACCAATTGTCCCCTTAAAAAAAAAAGTAATAATATGTATGATTTAGTGCTATAGATTTTAACTGTTAGATTTAAATTTCACAAACATCTTTTATTTTCAATCTCAGCCATTCATTTTTCATACCATTTAATACTACCTATTATTAAAGAAAAAAAAAAGAAGACAAAAATAAATAGAGGTAAGCAAAATAAGAATGTGTTGACATCGCTTCCATAACAAATGTTAAAAAAAGAAGATTAATTTGTAGCTACGCCCCAAAAAACTCAATTTTAATCTCACTTTAGTCTCTGTAACTCAAAAGTCGTGACTTTACTCCATGAGACACAAAGTTCGCTTCACCTTACTGCCTAGAACCCGATTTAAACTCATTTTGCTCTAAAACTTGAAAGTAAAGTCGTCTTTGTAAAACTCAAAATTCACCTCACCGTGCCTTAGATCTATTAATTTCTTATGTGAGTTTGATTTGGGTGTGCTAGGCTAATCAATTTATTTTTTAATTTTTTCATCTCTTCAATTTTTGTTAAACTTAATATTATCTTATTATTGAATGTTAACATATAATAAAGATTTGTAATCAAATTTATTACACATATGACATAATCTTATTGGGTGTTGGGTCTCATATTTGTTTTAGAAGCTGACCTATAAATTTCAGAGGGAGAAGAGAATCCATGAGTCAAAGTGGAACAAATTTTGGTTTTTAAAAAGTAAAATAATAAATTTTAAGTTACAAGAACAAAATAAGATTAAAATAAAGTCTAAAAACGTAGCAAAAAATAAGCCTGAAAATATATAAACAAAAGGTTGTGAAGCTTGGTTGGTTGGTCCATGTCCTGCAAGTAGTTGGTTTTAAAGTTTGGATTTGGATCCTCTCCTGAGCTAATGGAGAGGATCCTCCTGACCACTAATCATGGGCTGTTGGATTTTTATCCAACGGCTATAATTATTATAACTTTAAAAGGACCCCCCTGTTTGTAGCCGTTGGATAAAAATTCAATGGCCCTTGATTAGTGGTCAGGAGGATCCTCTCCATTAGCTCAGGAGAGGATCCAAGTCCTTAAAGTTTTAACAGCAGCTCATGAAGAGAGAGAGAGGAAGGCGAAAGCGATGGGGATTTGTTTTCTTTTGTCAGGTTTTGTTTTTATTTCTGGTGTATTTGCTCACCGTCTTTTAAGTGTTGTTTACTTTTTCTTATGAAATAAATAAGATAATGAACATCGCTCTTCATTTGAGTCGGTGACACAAACATTACCCTTCTTGGGAGGTTGAATTGAATGGTGAAAATATTTGCCTTGTTGTCTGTGAAGGGTAGGGGGTGCAATTCAGACGGATTAGAAGGTCAACTCAATCTTAACCAACTTTTATAATTTAGGCTCGGGTTTGGGTTGAGTTGCATTTGGGTTCGGGTTCACTTGGTTTGGGTTCAGATTGTCCAACTTTTTCAAATTTAATTTTGTAACAACTTAGTTTCCAAGAATTCCTAAAAAAAATAAGCCAAGTAGCGTCAAAGCTAGCTAACTTTAATTTCATAAATCAATCTACTATAAAATTTTAGGAGTGCGTTTGTTGCACCGGACTATCTCGGACTGGATTAGCTTTAGGGACTAAGCTGGATTGGCTTAGACTAGACTAAGCTGGACTAACTTAGTGAAGCATTTGGTGCAGTGTCGGATTAAAAAGCAGGATAATTAATAAACTATAATATTATATTATTTATTGTATATCTAATATTATATTATAATTTTATGTATTTTATTATTTTATGAAATCATCTACCTCTCTCTAATGGCCAACATTTTTTTATTTCTAGAATCATCTCTCACAAAACCTATTTTCCTCCGCCACTCTCTCCCTCCCCTCTCTCAGTTTCACCATTTTTGTCTAGAATATCTATCCCTCTCTAACAAATTCTAGAAGGCACGACAAATCAATTCAAAGATTTTGGTTTTGGTCAAATTGGGGTCTGGGTTCTTGGTGGGGTTGAACCCAGATGAGAAATGGGCCGCTTAGGTGGGTTTTTTCTGGGTGTTCCAGGACAAATTGAACGACGGCTTGGACGGCTGGACTGATTAGGAAGGTTACTTTCTTCATCTTCCTCTTCTGGTGTTTGTGCTTGGATGTCAGTGGGTTTTATTTTTGGGTTATGCGTCGGATTCCATCAATTCAAAGAGAAAAAAGAGAGAGATAGTTGTTAGCTTTGAAGGTGGATGCTAGTTTGGGAGGTGGGTGGCTGAGGGTAATTGCAGACTTACTCTTCTGGGTTTTCTGGGAGATTGGGAAGTCTACAGTCGTAGATAAGAAGGAGGAAGCAGGAAGGGGCGAAGCGGATTAGCAGTCCGCTCAATATTGGGGGGTCTCGCTAAGACTGGCTAGAGAAGCCTTTATTCTGGGCGAGCCCCTTCTAGTCTCAGTGCCTAACAAACACGAGATTGGACTAACACTTAGTCCAGTCCAGTTTAGTGAAAGTCAGTAAAGGCAAACAAACGCACCCTAAAAGCTTAAGTAGTTATAACGGGTAATTTATTAAAAAAAATATTAGAAAGGGCATTGGTTTTGGACTTGGCTCATTGGGTTTAGTATGAGCATTAATTGATATGGGCTACAATTTGGTTAGATTGAGTTTGGTTAGTCGGGTTTGATTAGGTTGGGGATGGACAGGCAAATAATCAACCAAACTCAACCCAATCAATGGACGGGTTGAAATTGAGTTGAGTTCGGAAGGGTTATAACAAAAAAAAAAATCTACTTATTAGGGTTTAAAGTCGAATTAAACATGAACGGGTTCATATTGGCCTGACCTAAATTGATGTCGTTGGCGATTAACTTTGTCCTCCTCCAGATGGACTCTCCAAGGCTCTTTGCTTTCCTCTTTTTCCCTCCACAATAAACAACAACAATTATTCCAATTTCTTTCCTCCATTTTATTATTAATATTCATCACCATTTCAGTCTCCATTAGCATTGGATGACTCATCTTCTTCTTCTCCTCTCTCTCTCTCTCTATATATATATATATATGTATATGTATATGTATACCTGTGACTGTGTATTGATTGAGATAACAAGAAACATTTGATATGCATGGTGAGAAGAAGTAATTTAACATAGAGAAATTAATAGCTAAAAGTAGAAAAAAAGGAATGAATAGTGTTACTGCTTCTGAAGAGGATTTCTCTGAGTTTGTAGAGGTTGATCCTACTGGAAGATATGGAAGAGTAAGTTCCTGTTCTCATTTCCTCTCATTTATTTTCATTTTTCGTTTAGAATTTAGAATTTTGTTATTTGGGTACGTTTAGAGTTTAGTTTTTGACTCCAAGTTTGCTGCTTTTTCTGCAGTACAATGAAGTTCTTGGCAAAGGAGCTTCAAAAACAGTGTATGGTTTCAATACCCTTTTCATATTACTGCACAACTTTGAATTTTTATGTGGTTTAATCAAAACCCTTTTCAGATTAATGCCCAACTTGAGTTTTTATGTGGTTTAATCTGAAAGCCTTCTAAATGTATTTCCCAAATTTAAATTTTTATGTGGTTAAACTCAAAACCCTTTTCAAATTAATGCCCAGGTTTGAATTTTTATGCAGAAATATGTTTTTCTGTTCATGTTTATGTGTTGGTTTTTGCAGTTATAGGGCCTTTGATGAGTATGAAGGGATTGAAGTGGCATGGAATCAAGTAAAGCTTTATGATTTTCAGAGAAACCCTGAGGATCTTGAGAGGCTATACTGCGAAATTCATCTGCTCAAAACCTTGAAACACAGCAATATCATGAAATTTTACTCTTCCTGGGTTGATACTGCCAATAGAAACATTAACTTTGTTACTGAGATGTTTACTTCTGGTACTCTCAGACAGTAAGTCTCAATTTTAGCCTTTTTTTTGGTCTGAGTCTATAAATTTTTTGTTGATTATTCAATGTGGGTAATTTTTTTGGATTGTTTTTGTGTGTAGGTATAGGTTAAAACACAAGAGAGTTAACATAAGAGCAGTGAAGCATTGGTGTAAGCAGATTTTGAAAGGGCTTCTCTATCTTCACAGCCATGACCCTCCTGTGATTCACAGAGATCTTAAGTGTGACAACATTTTCATCAATGGGAACCAAGGTGAGGTCAAGATTGGTGATCTTGGCCTCGCTGCTGTCCTCCGTAAATCCCACGCTGATCGTTGTGTTGGTAAGTTATTTCTATTTGGCTTAAAGTCTTTTCAGTGACTAGAATATATAGAATTGCTTGACAATTTGAGGTGGTTGGGAGTTTTTACACTTTCAGATCAACTCATCTTTGTTTTGTTTCTCTCTTTTTCTTTGCTTTCTTTCCGCTTGCTCAGGAACACCGGAGTTCATGGCTCCAGAGGTTTACGAAGAGGAATACAATGAGTTAGTTGACATTTATTCTCTTGGGATGTGCATCTTGGAGATGGTTACCTTTGAATATCCATACAGTGAATGCACTCATCCTGCTCAAATCTATAAGAAAGTTATCACTGTAGGAACTCAAAACTCTCAAGTTACTTTTCCAGATTGGTTTTTGTTTCTTTCAAGTGATTTATGTATTTAATTTTCGATATAGGGGAAAAAACCAGAAGCCCTATTCAAAGTAAAGGATCCTGAGGTGCGGCGTTTTGTTGAGAAATGCTTAGTGACCGTGTCTCGTAGGCTTTCTGCTAGGGAGCTTTTGAGAGACCCTTTTCTCCAGGTTGATGAGTACGGATACGATTTAAGGCCAATAGAGTATCAAGGGGATATGTATGTAATAGGGCCTCTCTTAAGGCAACCTCACTCTGCACTTCACCAAAGTAACAGCTCTTTCAGCAACGGGTATGGAAATTATCTTGGTTACGAAACTGAAAATGATTTGGACTACAATCCGGTTGATTACAGATTGAGCGAAATTGATCTCTTAGCTTGTCAAGAGGACGAGCATTTGGGAGATGTTGACCTCACAATCAAAGGGAGGCGGAGAGAAGACGATGGCATCTTTTTAAGGCTCAGAATTGCAGATAATGAAGGTGAAAGTTTCAGTCTAACTTCTCAAGTATTCTAAATATCATCTCTGTGGTTTGCTGTAAATTTTGAAATGAAACTAAAGGTTCCTTTTCTCTGCAGGCCGCATCCGAAACATCTACTTCCCTTTTGATACTGAGAATGACACGGCATTCAGTGTTGCTAGAGAGATGGTTTCTGAGCTTGATATCACATACCAAGATGTCACAAAAATAGCAGAGATGATTGATGGTGAAATTGCTAGCTTGGTACCGGAATGGATTGGGGGACGTGGCATGGAAGAAATTCCCCATTGCAGTAATGCAAGTTTTTGCCAAAATTGTGCTTCATATGGTTCCATTTTGGATTATGCATCATCAGATATTCCAGGCGTCAATCACCTCCAAGTTCTTCAGTGCTCAAAACACGCATCAGCTGCTGTCCATGGACGTTTCGAAGAAATCACCTACCAAGTTGAAGGCTCAGAGCAAAGTCTTACAGAAGGTGCACCTAGAACATCAAACCATTCTGATGGCTTGCACTATGCCGATATCTGGGCTCAAAGAGAAGGACCGGAATTAAGCTCACAAGGTTCAGGAGATTCGAGAGACATCCAATGCGATGAAAATCATGAAACATTGGATGCAACAAACTTTGGAAAGGAAGAGAGAATCATAGCCATGGACAATCAGAGCAGTTCGAAATCAAGAAATTCTATCTCAGAGAAACTTTCAGCCACTAATGATCCGTTAGATGATTATGAGAATGAGCTTCGTCAAGAACTAAGATGGCTCAAAGCAACGTATCAAATGCAGTTGAGGGAGATTAGGGATCAACAGCTTGGAGCTAAACCGAAAGCTTCAAGCCTAAGTCCAAATTCAGACCACTCAGAGCACAGGGAAACAAATGGAGCTTCAATGTCCTTGGCATCGCCCCAGCGGACCAAGGAAAACAAAAAACCTTCCTTGAAACCGTTTTGCTCTGCGAAGCATTTTACATATTTTCCAGTGGATGCCGAAAAGAAACATTTAGCAAACCCTGGTGCTCAAAATCATGAGGCATTTGATGGGGCTTATAGTCCTGAACAAATCGTCACTGCAAAGAGTTTCTACGCTAGTGCATTGCTTCCGCACTCTCTTCACCGTGCAACTTCTCTACCGGTTGATGCTATAGACGTTTAAGCCCTGCCAACTTCTCTAATTCTGTCACCAGGTTCACACCACAACCTCAAATAATACCAGCAGCTGTCTCTTTTCACCGATATGAAAAAACGCATTGTGATTGATATTATTTGTACAAGCAGAGACGTAATTTACAGCTTGTAGGTTTTGTTCTCAGATGGAAACAATTCTCAGATAAAAAAAAAAGTTGAATTTATGTACGTTACTCTCTAACATGAAAGTAACAAAGCTAGATTCCATGAATTTCTGTCTCATGTCTCTCAGAAGGAAGGAGATAAGAGTTAAAGGAGGAGGATTCTGTGATTTATGATGACTGCAGATGGCAGTGCATCAGTGATGGTGTGTTATAATGACTTGCCAGCCAAAATTATTCTTTCCATGATGTATTTGCATATGTGATGGGAGTAAACTACTTGATACATTTCTTTCTGGTCCATAGAATGCCTTTAAAATGAATATGCCTCGTAACATGCAAGTTCTTCTCGTCAACAAGGCAAGCTTCCTAATAATTATTCCTAATACTTACTACAAGTACCCACAAGAGCTTAAGCTGTTTGGGCAGGTGTCAACAATGTATATAGATCACAAGTGCTTGAACCGTCTGAGAATGTGCCAACAACGTATACAGATCACACAAGCTTAAAACTTCAGGGAATGGTCCGGCAATGTAAATAGTTTACGTAGCACCTTGACAAATTGTAATCTGCTTCTCACTCATTATGATGGTATTGGATTACAAAAGCTTAAGCCGCTTGAGAATGAGTTAGCAATGTATATATAACTTAGAATACTAGGTCAGTGTACCAACAGGCAACAACTACAATTTGGTGTGTTATTAATGATCTACTTCCTTTTACTCAACCCAACCTCCCTTTTCTTTTTCTTCTTTACATAAGGTAAAAGCTCCTTAAACAATACCACTTTAAGCGGCTTTGGGGGAATTGGATCCTATCCGGATCTAAATTGTGGGGATCCTATGGAACATCTTAGCCATTTATCGTGTATCGTACGGTTAGAAATCATTTGATTTTTTTTTATCTAAAATTAAACACAAATAGTACCTGACGAAAATTAGTTGCACAATATACGATGAACGGCTAAGATGTGAGGATCCCTAGGATCCCCAAAAAGTGGATCGCTTTGGGATGGTTGGTGGTTTTACAGTACAAAAGTAGAATGGTCCAGCTAAAAGTCTACTATAGCTCGATTGGTGTACATACCATGAACGTCATTGCAGCGACACGTGAATTTTGGCCTCACCAAGTTGTCAACTTCTACTATGATAATTGAGAACGAGGATTTCCTCCAAATCGAGTATCACTACACCAAATGATTATTGGTTGTTAAGTATATTCAAGGACTATTTCAAAGTTATGTTGAGGTTGACAAGTGAAAGCTATTGCCCATGTTGGCCATTTTCTACTATCCCTATCCTTAAAGTTGCGCCACATTACATTAATGTACTTTGTGAGGATATGTCACTGGGGCAAGGTGTTCGACAAAATACCTATTGGGCTGGAATTATTTTAGAGAATAGATATTAGGGAGTTTTAACGAAAAACCCGCGGTACTGTTCAC
Organism: Malus sylvestris; assembly: GCF_916048215.2. Lineage (NCBI taxonomy): Eukaryota > Viridiplantae > Streptophyta > Magnoliopsida > Rosales > Rosaceae > Malus > Malus sylvestris. The sequence goes on from NC_062275.1 coordinate 16,274,829, forward strand.
TTTAATGAAAAACCACATTTTTACGTTAAAAAGTCTAACCTAGTACTATTCACTTTACCCTTTATTTTGTCCTTATCGTTAAAACTTAAAGTTTTCAAACCATTTTCATTAGTTTTCCTTAGATATTATGGTAGTAAAAAACTTACGACATTCTCTTGAAAATCAATGTTTGAATGTTTCTAATCTTGTCTCACTACGAAAAAATCATGAATTCGCCGTTGCCAATGCAAATAGAAGATCTATATAAGTAAACAATAATTTAGATCATAGTATGCATTATGCAAACTCAAGTGTATCAACCTTTCGTTTCAGTTTTTTTTTGTCATTAGTTAAATTTGGGGGTGGGGAGAATCGAACTTGAGTGAGGTGGAACTTTTCTTGGCTCTAGTGCCACTGCAACTAGGCCCCCATCCTCAACCTTTCGTTTCAGTTAATGTATGCATGATTGCATCCATCCGGACCATCCCCTCGAGTGCAAGATGAAAACATTGAAAACGGCTTTTTGTCTTACGAGTTATAGAAGAAGTGCTTGTACAGTAAGCACTTTCCCACGTAGACAGATTCCATTTCTGATCGGTCTCTTTTAAAAGTGCTTCACAAAGCAACCTTTCCCATGTTGAGTGGGTCAAGTATCAGTTCAGTACATCAGAAAAATCATGAAAAGTAAAGGTAACCGTGCAGAAAGGAAAGAGCAACACATGATCACTAAGGCCATTTCCAACCGAAGGGTCTGGATGGTCGAAAATAGCCCGAAAATCGTCTTTAATCAAGGACTAGGCCGTGGACTCCATTGGACAAAAAAGGGCCAAATGACCAACTGGCCGACCCCAGGCCTGGCCAGAATTCAAATTGCAACAGCTAGCCGTCATTTTTGAAATTTTTTTTTTTACAGTTCTTTTTTGTTCTTTTTTTTTTTACAATTTTTTTAAAATTCTATTTTTTTCCTATAACTTCCTAAGCCATTAAACAACATTAAATTAAATTAAGTAACATGAAACAACATTAAACAATAAAACAACATTAAATAACATTAAACAACATAAAAATTATACAACATAAAAAAAACATTTAACAACATAAAACTTAAACGCCTACTCCATGCTTCTTTTGACTCAAAGATGTGCAACAAGATCTTGTTGTACGTACTTGTTTATGGCACGAGAACGTATTATCCTATAGTGCCTCATGTACTTATTTATAGAGATACTATCAGTTCTTGGAATGAAAGGCAAATTAGACCCATCATATGTTTTTGCATGAGCCATTCTTGACCTATTTGGATACTTTTGGTCGTCATCAGACTCTCCATCAATATACCCATCTCGCTCATCCTCCACAATCATGTTGTATAATATGATGCAAGACATCATGATGGAGTACAAATTTTCTCAACTCCAACCTTTTACCGGTTCCTTGATGATATTCCACCGTGCTTGTAGAATACCAAAAGCTCTCTCAACATCTTTTCGGTTTGCCTCTTGGTGTAAGGTAAAACACTTTTCGGCATCATTTTTAGGGTTTGGAATTGCTTGGACAAGTGTTGCCCACTTTGGGTAGATGCCATTTGCCAAGTAATACCCCATATTGTACGAACGATCGTTGATGTAGTAGTCAAGTTGAGGTGATTTACCTTCTGTCAGGTTATTGAAGAGGGGTGAACGCCCAAGAACTGTAATGTCATTTTGGGATCCAGGGACTCCAAAGAAAGCATGTCAGATCCATGTGTCATACGAGGCAACCGCATCTAACATAATAACTAGCTTTCTTGACCTTCTGCTAAAGCCGCATCGCCATCTGGTAGGACAGTTCTTCCAATTCCAATGCATGTACTCTAATGACCATATCATGCCAGAAAACCCACGGTCTTCAGCTTTGCGAAGGAGCCGATCCAGATCTTCTTGATTTGGCTCGCGGAGGTACTCCTCTTTGTAAAGCTGAATAATTGTGTTATAAAATTCAACAATAGTATCAAGGCATGTAGACTCATACATACCATGGATTTCATCCATCGAATCAACTGGGGAGCCATAGGCCATCATTCGTAATGCAACAGTAACCTTTTAATAAGGTGAGAAACCAGGGTGGCCTGCTCTGTTAAGCTTTTGTTGAAAGTATGGATTGACCTATTGGACATCATGAAGTAAACGCTCGAAGACATGACACGTCATCCCGAGTTGGGGTTGAAGTAGTTGTTCATCAGATTGGCATGCGTCATCGCTCTGTTTCTTAGTTTGTAAGAGCGACCAGCAACAGAATCATCCCATTGAGGTTGTCGCAGCCATGGCTGCCACATATTGTGTGTTGCGCCATGCTTCATCTTTTTCATCAGACTCCTCATCTTCTCGTCTCATCTACGCCTATTTTTCTTCCAATTTGGAATTGGATGATGACCCCTAGTTGGAATTCGAAGAGGATCCAAATTTGGAATTCATTGTAAACTTGAATTGAAAGAGATTGAATTCAAAGGTGTGTGAATTATAGCCCAATATCCATCCTATTTATAGCAAAAAATAAATAAAAATCAAATCCAATGGCTAGCTGACATCAACTAGCCGTTAGATTTGAATTAGAATTTTTTCGGCCAATTTTTTTTTTTAAAAAATATTAAAAAATATTCTTTATTTTCCCTATAAATTTAAGTTGTTATAGTTTTTAAATTTAATTTGTAGTTTTTAAATTTAAGTTGTAGTTTGTAAATATAAGTTGTTGTAGTTTTTAAATATAAGTTGTTGTAGTTTTTAAATTTAAGTTGTAGTTTTTAAATTTAAATAATAAATTATGTTTGGCCCTTTGGCCCTCGGTTGGAGATGATTTTTTGTGACAGGGTTAAAACGAGCCTTATGACTCTTTGGCCTTCGGTTGAAGATGATAAGAAATATGGCTTTGCACTGTTCATTAAAATATTTAATTTCTTGGAGGGCCAGAAGGCTAAAACGAGCCATTTGGCCCTCCTTCGATTGGAGATGGTCTAATAATCTTTCATTGAATATTGTACATCTTTAGTCATACTCATCAGCTCTTAAGGCCATCTCAAATCGAAGGATGGCCAGATGACTCGTTTTAGCCCTATAGCCCTCCAAGAAATTAATATTTTAATAAATAGTGCCAGACCATATTTTTTACCATCTCCAACCGAGGGGCCAGAGGGCCATAGGCTAAACATAGCCCCGTGACAAAAAAATCATCTCCAACCGAGGCGGCCAAAGGGCTATATTGTAATAACTCGTCCCTAATTTTACGATTTTATTAATTTTAAAATAGTGAGAATGCCCTAGAGGCAAGGATTTTGACTTCTGTTGACCGTATTTTCATGACGTGTACGAGTTTCTATTTAGTCATATTCTTGAAGTACTTGACGATACGAATGCATACGCATAATCAAAATAGAAATCGGAGTTACGGTTAAAATTTTATAAAACATCGAATATTGAAGGTAAATTGGTAATTTCATGTTTAGAGATACTTTGTATTGTTTGTGAGACATATAGGGCCCACGCCCCATTCCTTCACCACTCATGTGACTCTTTATCTCTCGGGACACCTATCCTTCATATTCAAATCTCCCCATCTTATTTCCTTCACTAGATGGCTGCAACATCATTTTCTCCCTCTAACTTTTTTTTTCTCTCTCTCTCTCTCATTCTTCTTCTCATTCTCTCCTTCTTGCCGTGTCTTTTCTTTCTCGTATTTCACTAATCTTTTCTCCTTCTTTCTTTCATTTTACAAAGACCAGCAGACCCAGCTACTCCGGCAAGACCCCTTGTCATAGTGCCACCACTCACCATGACGTCGAGATGACACCCTCACCGTGTCTCATTCTCTACCACTTGCTCCACCTCCCTCGCCTCTTCTCGGCCATCTCTGCAAGTGCAGAGAAACTACATCACCATCATCCATGCCATTTTGACGAGCGCATCATCGTGAACTTGGACCTGTTGCGACCACTACCCAAGGATTAACACCATCGAGCATGGAATCTGCACTATACAATGGTCGTATCACTGTTCACTTATCTCTCCAACCATGGTGAGCTTTGAGACCCCTTAAACCTTCCTTATTTCGAAGATCTTATGTTGTTCTAACATTAAAAATGGTGATTGGTGACAATTTAATATAGGAAGTAACTTGGGAAAAATTTCCCAGATTTCTACAAATACTAGGACCCATGGCCATTTGGCCACTTTCAATACGTATATATCAATACATTACATTTCTAGCTTCAAGTTGATTTTTGTATCATCAAAATTAGTTTAGAAATAAGCTCGTTAGGAACTCTAGAAGTCGGAGCAAAAACCTGCAAAATTGCAAGAACTCGCGAGGAAGGCGAGTACGTTCGTACTCGCACGCACGTGGGCGGGCGTGGGCGCGTAAGGTGGTCGGCGCGTGCGGCGCGTGGAGAAACTCGAGGTCCCTTTATTAGCCATACTCCGCTTTCCGAAATTCAACCATTTTAAAATAGTTCCTTTATTAGCCATACTTTATACGAAAACTCATGTATACGTTAGTACGTTACGTTTTTTCATAAATGGTTTCGTTTCTAGGAAAAACGCATCGCAAGGACTCTTTATACTATGAGGCGGGTTGGACTCAACGACATGAAATGTGAGTGGGTCTTTTCTTTGATATATACATATATTTATTTAGTTTCCATATATACATTTAGTAATGAATTCTCTATGTGATTGCCATAATTAAATTAACCTTCGTAAGAAATGCCTCATGGTTGGAAAGTATGAAATAATTCTACGGGATGCTCATGTAAGCTTACTATAAGGGGGATGCCTTAATTATATTTATGTTCATGAATAATGTGAGGTTGACTAGAGTTATTGAGTCACTGTGGCGTGACTACATTTATGTTATCTGCTCATCATTTGATGTACCGGTGTTAATACTCACCTGGGCCAAGGCCAGGCTTTCACGTGTGTGTGCACATCACACTATACGCTCACTTTGGATCCATTGTAGGTGCCAGTCCTGTCGTACAAGTTGCAATAGGCAACTCCGACTCGTATGTGCTGCTCATAGTGCCAATCTTCAATTGATTGTAGTACTAGAGCATATATTATTATTACACACAGTCATGTTCATCTCAAAATACCTATGCATGAACTCGTGTGTCAGCATCTGTTAATGAGCATATATGTTTATTTAGGCGAAAATATGTGATTACAAACGTCATGTACTTGTTTATGAAAGTTGTGACGTATGGCATCCTTGAGGTATTGTTGGTGATGGTAAGCATTTTTATATTATACGTAATATGTATATTTTGGAAACTATACTTGTTTTACGGTGATGAGTTATAACGTTTTCAGAAAGGTTTTATTAAAACTTTATTTTCAGGCTCACTCACCCTTGTTTTTCGCCCTTCCAAGTTTTAGTAGTTGAGTTTTCGTATCGACGAGGATTCTTGGCAAATATTGGTATTGGAGATTACCTTGAATGATATAATTCTCATCCTACTTTACTGTACTTTACTTATGCTTTGACATCACGTGTGAAATGGGTTCATTCATACTCACCAGCGCACTCTTATACTTAGGCATTATTAGGTTTAAATTTATTCACATTTTCCGCATCACTACACTTTATGGCTTTGTCACCTTCGGTGTCGGCCAGCACAGCTTGATTCGAAGTCCTAGTGGACATTCTGGGTCGGGGTGTGTCAGTTTGGTATCAGAGCGTAAGTTGGGCAGTATTGCATTCATCACACGCGTGGTGTAAGCATTATCGCTTCTTGAGCCTAATGTTTGAATCATGCCACCTTGTCAAGCAGGAAAAATGTGTTAGCTTATTCTTAAGTGACCTAGTCGACTTATCGACCTTTTAGAAGAACGTTTTGGTGGCCACTTCTAAATTTTAAACGAATAATCACTGGCCAAGGAAAATCCCGTTTTGGAGACAAGTTTGTGGCCTTGAAACAAGGCTAATATGTTGGAAATTGTGTACCACTAAAGATTCTTTAACCCAGGAAATCATCATTACAAACCCTTTCAAGGTAGGAAACCAGAAATAGTTTTAATTCCTTGGCAGTACCAGTTAATGTACCACCCATTAGAATTTCTATCAAGTTTACTTCATTGAAAATTCCAGAAATGTCTCTAGTGACAATGTGGTGCTAAAGTAGAAGTACTTGACGGAAAAACATCTAGAGATAGCCACTTTTGGTCCCCAATAACAGTAATATTTTTAGACGCACTAGTGATCATTACAGATCTTCAAGAGGAAGACCGACTATCGTTTAAGTCTGTTCTAAAGTAGATTATTAGCAAATTTCTTTTCTGGCCTTAGGACGTACCAATCAATACTAGTTTCCATAATTTCTTTTGGTGATTTACTTGTCATTTTGACGAGCATAGGCTCAGGTGTACGAGTTGTTATACCTACGGGCAGTAGAAATCCCCGAAGTAGCATAGGCTTAGGTGTACGAGTTGTTATACCTACGGGTAGTAGAAATCCCTGAAGTAGTAAGTATTTTTTCCCCTATAATTAATGAAACCACGTCACCAGACCAGTTCCTTACTAATCGTCCAAAACCATCTACCCGAGTGAGCTCTAACCTGTAATCAGCCTACAATGGCGCCACTAATTGACGACTTTAGCTGATATTCTGGAATTGTCAACCAGTATTCAGGCGGTATGATTTATGATACTGGGCATATGTACTAGTATCTGGGAGTGATACCCTTATGCCAGAACGCTGGTTTACAATTTCAGGGTAACGAACAATATCAAAATATCATAATTGTGTTAATTAGCGGCACGACTGATAGATTGATTAGCAGTGACAACTTGAGCTGAAGAAAGTAAAATCATGGAAACTTAGGAACAAACCTTGTAGGAGGACCGTAAACTTGTAGTTGTTTTTAACCATATTTTCCCACTTAGGTAACCAAAACCACTTCGGTCAACCATCTTTCCAATTACTTCCATAATCAAATTTTAGTTAAAGCATGAATTAGCTTCCACTGTAAGAGTGAATTGAATATCAAGAAGGTTGTGAAGATCTATTAGCATGTGGCGTAGTGAAAGGAAGTAGTATGGTATGTTTCGAGGACGTACACCTCTGACCTCATTTCTCCAAATTTTACCTGGACTAATACCAAATGGTGAAGTGAAGTACACCATCGATCCACTTTCTCGTACTACACCAGTTTTCCTTGCATCTTTTCTAACAAGTTCTACATCATTGACAAAACTTAGTAACAAAAACTTACCAATTAGGAATTTGTCCAACCAAACAACTTATCTAGGAAACCTCGAACCTATTCGTGAAGGCGAAAGACCTAACCTTAGGATCGTATCGAGATTTTAGCAACTCAATCGGGTGACGACTAAAACTGTTAATACCTATACTTCGAATCTATAGTCCTTCCGACCAACTTTTGGAACCCGAGTTTCTTCCATAACCTGACGAGTTTGTAGTAGCCTTGTCAACGACTTTCTCACCTATCCCAGCAACGACCTCAACTGTTAACTTTGTTTAGTTGGTACTTTTCTAGGGAGACGTGATCTCCGCAGAAGATATTTTTTTCTTTTCCCAAAAGGATTGTAGCGAAAGAAAATTGGAATTCTCACAAAGTATTGTGAATTTCGAGATATCTTTGGTCTTGTCTATTTTATCGACAATTTGTTAGTGATATTTCGGCTATAGTTAGTTTTCCTCACTTTTCAACCGAGGAAAGTTAGTTTAGTTGTGATGTTGATTATGAATAAAGTTCCTGACAACTAAATTGTTGTCTCACCTTACCTTTGTTTTACACCTTTCGATGACATTGATCATTTTGGAAATTCATGATGACGTGTTCTTTGGATGTTTTGGCTGGGTAGATGCAGCATGATGAAGTATCACTTATATTTCCCAACGGTTAGAACCGTTCGAATGAACCATCTTATTCATGATCTATAGTCAACAATATCATTTTCATTTGAAAATCGAATGACACTTCTTTGTGGAGGAACGTGTCCAAACCTTTATCAACCTCAGACTTCTTAAATACATCTTCATTCGAAATAACCTAAATTTCTGACAGCGATGATGGAGATACCTAATCAATGTCTATAATTGCACTATCATGTATCATCTCGGTGGTGCAAACGTAATTACTGTTTACCACAACAAAAGACATATCTACCCTTGAACATTTCCAGCTTTTCCTATCCCATTCTAGTTGGGGTTCACAAGCATCAAGTTGACGTTATTTACAAATCATCAAGAAATCGTTCGAGTGGTTATAATCACTTATTGTATCCAAATGCAACTGGGGAATATCACTATAAACTTCTGGTACGAGACATCTTATACATGTGGAGATTATGGTGATGTTTTGGTGTTTATAGATAGACTTGACAAATCAACCCATTTTTCATTGGTCTAGAAGGACTACACTTTTGATCACTCGGTAAAATTTACTCATTCTTGAATATATCGGATTTTCTGGCATTTCAATCAACATTCATTCTGACTATGACTCCATATTCACCTCTTTGTGCTGGACGACATTCCAGTCAACCTTGGGTACGTGTCTACCCCATTGCACTTCGTATTATTTTGAAGTCAATAGACTGTCTAGAAGAATCGTTAACATTGGAATTGCAGTTGTGACCATTAATTTCTCAATCACCCAACAAATACTCTACGAAGCGAATCGTTACTATTGGTGATTGAATATTCCAGATGTTATGCATTAATCTAGTTACTTTGTGTTCTAGATTGATGAACTTGTTTTGACTCTCAAATTCTCGAGTGTTCTTTTAACCTCTCGACATAGTTTTTCACTAAATTTGAGATAAATCCATTATAAATCTACTTGCTAAGGCGTTGTGGACTACATGGTGTGCATGTCACTACTATATATGGCTCACAGTGATACGTGTTTCACTTCCAAGTTTTGGGAAGTCTTCTTGAAGGCTATGAGTACAAAGTTGTTGTATGGTACCACATTTCATTCTCAGACTTACGGTCAGTTTGACCCAATTATCCTGACCTTTTTGGCATGTTACGTTATCTGTTCTATAGTTTTAGCATGATTGTAGTAGACACTTATCTTTGTTAGAGTTGCGTGTAACTACGGTTACAGTTTCGGTTTTTGGGTATGGCACCATTTGAGATTTGGCATAGAGATTCTATACATCGACATGTTTGACAGATGAGTATTGTGAACAGGTATTTGAATTATCGAGATTATGATATGGAAAATTTATTAATATTGTTGATGTTACCCGTGAGGGTAGTGTGTGAGTACGATCGAGACTTTGATTAGATGATGTATATATATTTCCCAATGAGGGGCAAGATGGTAATATTGCACCCTCAGGAATTTGTTACTTGCTTATCGAGACAACAGTGAGCGGTTGATATCGTGGGCTGCAGACCGTAATATCAATAACTTATTCGTTGCATTCGTTAAGCAAGTAGGTCTTTTTACGTTAGCATTTGTATTTACTTATTTAATTAGTTACTTATTGTTTGGGCTTAACCCAAAGATACTGCACATTTACCTTCAGAGTACGTGATGCAACAAGTGTGTAGGTGAAAAATATTATATTTTCAGTTTTAATTTCAGTATAATTACTTTAATTTTACGTTATTATATATATGTATTTTGATGGGATGTCATTATACATATATAAATATTTTTGACTTTACGGTTTTATAAAAGCAGTATATTATAGTATTCTATTGAAGGAGAATGAAAGTATTAGTTTGGGGGCATGAAAGATGAATCACTGCACTCCGATTGCGACAAAATGACATTCTTTTTATGCAACTGCTCTAACTTGATTTCTTCCTTATATATATATACTTTCTTCCTATCTTTAAGAGTATATTATGCATAGCAAATGATTTCAAATTTCGGGGACTAAATTTTTTTAAGGTGGGTAGATTGTGATAGCCTGTCCCCAATTTTACAATTTTATTAATTTTAAAAGAGTGAATTGACAAGAATGCCCTATAGGCAAGGCTTTTGACTTTCGTTGACCGTATTTTCATGACGCGTACGAGTTACTATTTTGTCATATTTTCGAAGTACTTGACGGTACGAACGCATAGGCGTAATCAGAATAGAAATAAGAGTTACGGTTAAAATTTTACAAAACATCAAATACCGATGGTAAATTGGTAATTTTATGTTTAAGGATACTTTGTATTGTTTGTGAGACATGTGGGGCCCACGCCCCATTCCTTCGCCACTCCCGTGACTCCCTATCTTTCGAGACACTTATCCTTCATTTTCAAATCTCTCCATCTTATTTCCTCCACTAGATGGCTGCCACATCACTTTCTCCCTCTAGCTCTCTCTTTCTCTTCTTCTCTTTCTCTCCTTTTTGCCGTGTCTTTTCTCTCTCGTATTTCACTCCTTATTTCTCCCTCTTTCCTTCATTTTACAGAGACCAGCAAACCCAGCTGCTTCGGCGAGACCCTTTGTCATAGTACCACCACTCACCATGACGACAAGATGACACCCTCACCATGTCTCATTCTCTGCCACTTGCTCCACCTCCCTCACATATTCTCGACCATCTCTGCAAATGCAGAGAAACTACATCATCATCATCCATGCCATTTTGACTAGCGCATCATCATGAACTTGGACCTGTCGCGACCACTAACCAAGGATCAACACTATCAAGCATGGAATCTGCACTGTATAGTGACCGTATCACTACTCACTCATCTCTCTGACCATGGTGAGCTTTGAAACCCTCAAACCTTCCTTATTTCAAAGCTCTTATGTTGTTCTAACCTTAAAAATGGTGATTGGTGACAGTTTAATACAGGAAGTAACCTAGGAAAAATTTCCCAGATTTCAGGAAATACTAGGACTCGTGGCCATTTGACCACTTTTAGACTAAATTCCCGGCCAACTTCGACCATGATGGGGCTTCCAATAGGTATAGATCGATACATTACATTTCTAGATTCACGTTGATTTGTGTATCATCGAAATTGGTTTAGGAATGAGCTCGTTAGGAGCTCTAGAAGTCGGAGCAAAAACTTGCAAAATTGCAAGAACTCAAGAGGAAGGTGAGTAGGTGCGTACTCGTAGGTGCTTAGACGAGTGGGGTGGTCGGCGCGTGCGGTGCGTGGAGGAACCCGAGGTCCCTCCTTAGGTTTCTTGACATGCTGGACCCGAATATGTCCTCCATTTTCTGGAATTCAACTTTTTTAAAATAGTTCCTTTATTAGCCATACTTTGTACGAAAATGTGTTTATACATTAGTACGTTACGTTTTTACATAAATGGTTTCATTTCTAGGCGAAACGCATCGCAAAGACTCTTTATACTACGAGACGGGTTGAACTCAATGACATGAAATGTGAGTGGGTCTTTTCTTTGATATATACAAATATTTATTTAGTTTCCATATATACATTTAGTAATGAATTCCCTATATGATTGCCATAATTAAATTAACGTTCGTAAGAAATGCTTCATGGTTGGAAAGTATGAAATAATCCTACGGGATGCTCAGGTAAGCTTACTATAAGGGGGATGCCTTAATTATATTTATGTTCATGAATAATATGACATTGACTAGAGTTATCGAGTAATTGTGGCATGACTACATTTATGTTATCTGCTCATCGTTTGCTGCACCGATGTTAGTACTCACCTGGGCTAGGCCCAGGCTTTCACGTGTATGTGCACATCACACCATACGCTCACTTTGGATCCATTGTAGGTGCCAGTCCTGTCGTAAAGGTTGCAATAGGCAACTCCAACTCGTATGTGTTGCGCATAGTGCCAGTCTTCACGTGATTGTAGTACTAGAGCGTATATTATTATTATACCCAGTCCTGTTCATGTCAGAATACCTTTGCATGAACTCGTGTGTCAGCATCTATCGATGATCATTCGATGTGATATGTTTATTTAGGCGAAAATATGTGATTACGGACATCATGTATTTGTTTATGAAAGTTGTGACATATGGCATCCTTAAGGTATTGTTGGTGATGGTAAGCATTTTTATACTATATGTAGTATGTATATTTTGGAAACTATACTTGTTTTATGACGACGGGTTATAACGTTTTCAGAAAGGTTTTATTAAAACTTTATTTCCAAGTTTTAGTAGCTGAGCTTTCGTATCGACGAGGATTCTTGGCAAATATTGGTATTGGAGATTACCTTGAATGGTATAATTCTCATCTTACTTTACTGTACTTTACTTATACTCTGACATCACGTGTGAAATGGGTTCATTCCCGCTCACCAGCACACTTTTATACTTAGGCACTATTAGGTTTAAATTTATTCACATTTTCCACATCACTACACTTTATGGCTTCGTCACCTTCCAGGTGTTGGCCAGCACTACTCGATTCGGAATCCTAGTGGACATTCTGGGTCGGGATGTGTCACATAGGGTCAAACATAATTTATTATTTTAATTTAAAACTACAACAACATAAATTTAAAAACTACAACTTAAATTTAAAAACAACAATTCATCAATTCATATATTGATGGGCATTCAATAAGCTGGAAAATTGCAACAAACCTCAATAGAAAAAAAATGAATGCAAAGAAGAAATAAATGTTTGTGAAATGCTTTACTATCAAATACTTCTACCATCTTATTTTATTTTTTGTTTTAATTTTAAAACATTCTCTCTTTTAACAAATAACTTCATCCCGTAAAAAGATTATATTTTTGTTTCAAATTCCACAACCTTTAGAAATGGACTCATACCAGTTGGTGCATGCTCCATTTTGATATAAAAAAATTATGTTCCCACCCATCAACAAATGACATTCCATTTAAAAAGGTAGAAGTGACATATCCAAGTGCACCTGCACGAGAATGAAAGGCCACAAATTAGCTTTTGTTTAATTCTGCACCACTTTCTTCATCAACGACATTCAAGACCGAACCAGCGGTGCTCGAAACTAGCAGAATGGGGTCGAGATTTAGGTCCACATAAGGCTGGGGTTGATCAGCTTTAACCAGAGCTCCACCGACTTCAGAATATCCTCCAAAAGCATCGCCATTTCCCCCAATCAAAGCCCTAAATTTCGAATTTCGATTTGATCAGAGGTCAAAAATTTCAATTGGAGCCTGAAATTTGATGAAATTGGGAATAAGCTTTTTCCCAAGAAACCTTGCTTCCTTTCCATGATCATCAGCTGCAGCAACCTCCTGAGTCACGGCCTTCGCCTTCCGCTTGCAAGCCATTCTGCGTATGGCCCAGGCTAGTTGGCTGGCTCCTTTGGGCCAGTCAGTTGGCTTGATTCCTTTTTTTTTTCCCGATGGGGCCCACAAGCTCTTTGGCCTAGCTTTCGGTTAGAGACGGTTTTCATGTCATTTCAGACTATTTTCGGCCATCTAGCCCTCTGGCCGGATTGGTTGGAGATGGCCTAACCTCCCCACTTATTCCCATTTACACATCTCTTACTTTACCATCTAAACGTTTGATCAAGAAAACACCATCAAAGTTTCAATGTTGATGTAGCAGTTCATTACTAATTAAATATTGATATTGGTTTTGAAAAAAATTGAGATTTCATCATAAAATTAATTGTCAATGCAGAGAGTAGTCTAATTAGTTATAAGCACATGCAAAGTTCATTGTTCTTCAGATATGAGATTTAATGAGATTTATGCTCTGAACACGGCCCCTAACTTGGGGGGGGGGGGTTAAGTGTAATATGTGGACAATGTAAATCGGGTGATGTGAAACACGTGTGATTATTGAGTTTCACACATGGGGCAACTTACTTTGATATCATAAAGAAATTTTAAGTTTCATTGTAAAACTAATTAGCAATATGAAGAGTAGTCCAACTACTTATAAGCACATGTAATGTCCTTTCTTTTCCCAATGTTAAATTCATACTCACAACAATTCTTCTTAACTTAACCATATTTGCAATCTAGAAGAGGTGAGTTTTATACATAATTTTTTGGTGCAATTAGTAGTGGAACCATTAAGTAAGGTTTCAGACGTGAAATTGACATGCTTCAACAAACATAACATTATTTTTTGACATGAGAATTGGTACCTTGATTTCATTTTTCTAGAAACATTAAGAACCGTTTCTTCTTACAAGCAAACTACAGTTTGTCATCAAAGCATACAGTTTCCTTCCATTGTTACATACTAAGATTTATACAGCAGACTTCACTTAATAGGATAAGGCTCGGTTGTTATTGTTTTGTGCCATTATCTCTTACATTAGGCATGAAATTTTAACAAATTGAGTGTGACATTTGATTTTTATAATTACATAAAGAAAAAGGAAAAGAAGGAATCAACAAAGACCACACAAAACAAGCCCACTATTAGAACCTTTGTTATATATTCCAACTTGTAATTGTCTAATGTTACTTAGAAAACAAGGTAAAACTCACGGAATGTCAGGAGAAAGCTTAGTGCTATGCCATTTGTTTTACTGTTCTTGGCAACAGTATATTGGGCTTCGAATTGCTGATCCGATATGTTCCCTTCCAGATGGCTTCTAACTTCTGATCTGATATGTTCCCTTCCAGATGGATTGGGCCGGTTAGTTTCCTTCATACGTGGCCTTTGGGCCTTGACTAGATAATGTCGTAAAAAACAGTAAAAAATCAAAAATAAAACGCGCTAACAGCAGAAAGAAATCCTTTCGTTTCTGAGTCTTCAGCCGGAGTCGTCTCATCCACCTCCCAATCTCATCCGCGCCGCTGTTACTTTACGGTGTTACCTTCATTATCTTCCCTACTTTCTGTATCTTCGAATTTGCCTTGGAAATGCATTACTATATAATTTTCTAACGATTTATGCACTGAAATTTACAATCTCCCTTTTCAATTTTTGTACAATTCCATTACATGGAGCAGGGCCGTCTCTGAGATTTCGGGGACCCTGTGCGAAATTTATAAAAGAGTCCCTTCTTATAAGACATCTTAAAAAAAATTGAACAATGTATTGATGTTAAAAAGCAATATCGAAATAAACTTTAAAACTCACTAACCATCTATTTCTAAATATTATTAAATGTATAAAAAGCTACAAAGTAACCATAGTACTAATAACTAACAATAAGTTCAATCTAAGGAAACCAAATAAACAAAACTTAAAAAAGTCTAGCACCGAAGTTTCACTTAAAGATGGCTCTTCGTGCATTATTTGCTGCAAAATCATCAATTAAAACTTCATAGTCAATTTTGTCTAAAAAATCACTTTCAATTGATATCAAAGCAAGTCCATTTAACCTTTCCTGCAACATAGTTGACCGCAAGTATGATTTTAATAACTTTAACTTTGAGAAACTCCTTTCTGCAGATGCAACAGTAATAGGTATAGTCAACAAAATTCTGTATGCAACGCTTGCAGTCGGGAAACAACGCATCATCTTCAAGTAGTTCAATATGTCAATTGATGCTTTATTTCTTTTGGCAAACGCTCTCGTAAAAGCTTCAACTCTACTAATAATGCATCCCCATCAACATCAAAGAGCTCATCTTTCTTGAGAAAGTTTTGAAGCCGATCACAAGAATCTTTCAATTTATTGTTGTCCATCGAATTCAACCGTTTTGAAGTGAACAAAAACCCAAATATATCATCATACGCTTGATATTCTTCAAACCTTCTCTTCAGTGAACCAATAGCTTGATCTATTATATACAAGAAGTAATGAACCCTAAAAGATTCCTCCGCTGATTGTTCCGTTGGTTGGGATGATTCACCTTCATTCTCATCAAAATGTCTTTTTCTACGAACTTGACGCTTTTCTGGAAACACGGGATCAATTTCCATTTCAATAGCAAGTTTTTTAGCATTAATCATCGCCTCCGCAAACCCAGTTTCTCTGTACTTTTCAAAATAAGCGATCAATCCTTGTACTTGTTCTATAGCAACATCAATAAACATGTCTTTAGATTGCAAATATTTGCTAACCTCATTAACAGCAGCCAATATATCATACCAAATAGTCATGCCCAATAAAAACTCAAAATTCCCAATGTCATATGTTGCCAAAGATTTAGCTGCACTTCTTGTTACTAAGTCATTGTCACTTTCTGCTAATTGGAGTAGAGCTTTTTTTATTTGTAGAGGTTGAGATTGAATTGCTTTAACACTCGCAACACGGCTCTCCCATCGTGTGGTCGACAATGATTTGAGAGTCAGTCCTTTTATATTTTCTTTTAGAATCAGCCATCGTTTTGTAGAATTTGCGAACAAACTGTAAATACGTTGTACTGTTCCAAAGAAGTCTTTCGCTTTGCCACAAGAGTTTGCCATATCACAAAGTGTTAAGTTAAGACTATGGCAACCACATGGAGTGTACATTGCCCTAGGATTTATATCCAAAAGCCTCTTTTGTACACCTTGGTGTCTCCCTTTCATATTTGATCCATTATCATAACCATGCCCTCTCACATCATCAATATCAAGATTAAGAACTTTTAATACATTTTGCAACTCTTCAAACAGTCCTTCTCCTGATGTGTTATTCACAATCAGATATTGCAAAAAGTATTCTTCAACTTTTACTGGAGTACTGTTCATATCCACACATCTTATGATCAAGGTCATCTGTTCTTGGTGGCTAAAATCAGGAGTACAATCAAGTATCACGGCAAAATATTTAGCTTCTTTGACTTTTTGAATGATTGCAGCTTTGATTTCACAAGATATCAACAATATTAACTCATTCTGGATGGTATGACTAAGATAATGATAACGAATCTCATTATTTTGGAAGCGTTGAAGATGATTCTTTATCAATGGATCAGATTCAGCCATCATTTGAACTAGGCCCATAAAATTTCCGTTGTTTTCTTGATAAAGCTTATCGTTATTTCCACGAAAAGCTAGTGTGTATTTAGCTAGATATTTCACAATGGAGATTAACCTTCGTAGTAACTCCCTTCAATGCTCTTTTTCTTTCTTGATCTGGTATTGTACAACTTTGTCAATTGTTTCGTTTTTCTGCAATCTAAGACGCAAATCAATCCAAGTGGTCATATTCGAGATGTGATCAAAACTGTTTTCATGCTCTTTAATCCTCACATTGAGATGTGTCCAATCTCTGTAGCCATCATTTGCTAATTGACCTTTAAGAGGCCCTTTCTTGAACAATTCGCAACAAAAACAGAACACTTTATCAACATCATTTGAATAGACTAGCCAATCTCTATCATGTTTCTCTCAACTGGATAAGTATCGAGTATAAAAGGCTGCATTAAAACGCCTATTAAACTGATCTTTAGGACCTTTCTCAATTGATAGATCTCTTGCAGGACCTTTTTCTGCCAAGAAATCAATCCATTTGGGATCAAGACTATCCCAAATTTGAGGATCATAAATGTTTGAGGGAATGAATTCACTCGGTTGACCACTGACAATAGGAGCATCCTCATGATTATCTTTCTCATCAAGGTCATCATCAATTTCATCATTGCCCAAATCATTAGCTAATTGCTCATTGTCATCCTGTTGTTCCGTAATTAAATCATCCACTGAACTTTGTGGTTCTTTTTCTTTCAGAAAGAACCTATCAATAGCTCCTTTTTGAGACTGAGTCAATTGTTCAATTTTTCTTTTTCTTTGACGCTTCAAGTAGCCAGATGGATATTTTCTAGTAGGTGCCATCTTTTATATCTCAAACAATATCACAATAAAATTATAGTAAATATAAACAATGAAACCTGATAGTTCGCAATACGTGTGCGTCTAGTGATTTTTTGTGACTGCTCTCCTCTTGATTTTGCCCTGAAAAGTACAAAAGAAAAAAAATTATTATAAATGAGAAATACCCAAATCTTCAAATTCCAAGTCAATATACTTGAATTAGTAAATATCTTACTTTAATCGAAGTCTACATCATTCTGATCAGTTGAATTGTCTTCATATTCAGAAATTTCTCTTCAATTTCATGAACTTATAAATTAGGGTTTACTAATTTGTGGGAAAAAATAACAATAGGAAGAGAGAAGTAAAGTAGACTGCAGCGGCAGTGATGGGAATTTGACACTGGAGTCTGGAACTGTGGTGTGAATTCTAAAAGAAGAAAAGTGGGAGTAGCGATGGGATTTGGGCGTGAGAAAAGAAAACTAGGAAGCAGCAGTGATGGGACTTAACAGCACTGTTGGGAATCAGCCATTAGATTTTTATATACATATTTCTTGATTGGATTAGTATTTTTATATATTATTTTTATATAATATTATTTTGTATATTATTATATTCAGTAAAAAAATATTTTTGGGGGGCACGTATTTGATGGCTTTTGGCCCCATCAGATTTATATATATATATATATTTTTATTTGATTAATATTTTATGTATTATTTTTATATAATATTATTTTATATATTATTATATTCAATAAAAAATTATTTTTGGGGGCCCCTAAAATTTGGGGCCCTGTGCAGTGGAACCGGTCACACCCCTTAAAAGTCGGCTCTGATATGGAGCTTAATTACCAAAAATTATGAATTTATCTGGATTTTTAGACTAATCCTATTAATTATGCTTGTAAAATTATTTGTATTCATTACTATTTTGCAAGATATTCTTTTTCTAACATTGAAATTTAATTTTTTGCCATATATATGTGTGTGCATGTATGTCGAGGGTCAGGAGACACATATTTTGTACACTCTTCTTCCTAAGGCATGTAAAAAAGAAATAGATTTTTACACATATTGTTGAAATACATAGCGAAGTGACCTTACAAAATCGTTAAAATATATATATTTGAAATCATAGGAAAAAGAAATTGAGATTAACTTGTGTTTTTGCTGGACTCAGTAGCTAGATGCAGAACAAGAAGAGAGTTATCACTGAGCTTTACATTCCCAGAAAATGGTATTCAATCTCTAATTTTGATTAAAAAAAATCATGCTCATTGTTTGTTTGTCTATGTAACATCTCACATCAACCAACGGAGAGGGGGTGATGTGCTTTATATGTACATGCCCACCTCCATATAGCACGATGCCTTTTGGGAGCTCACTGGCTTCGGATTCCATAGGAACTCTGAAGTTAAGCGAGATCGTGCGAGAACAATCCCAGGATGGGTGATCCACTGGGAAGTTCTCGTGTGAGTTCCCAGAAACAAAACCGTGAGGGCGTGGTCGGGCCTAAATCGGACAATATCGTGCTACGGTGGAGGCAGGGCCGGGATGTGACAATTTGGTATCAGAGCCACTATGTCGTTCGATGCGAGTGTGCCGACAAGGACGTCAGGCTCCTAAAGGGGGTGGATTGTAATATCCCACATCAACCAACGAAGAATGGATGATGTGCCTTATATGTACATGATTCCCTCCCTATAGCACGAGGCATTTTGGGAACTCATTGGCTTCGGGTTCCATCGGAACTCCGAAGTTAAGCGAGTTCGAGCAAGAGCATTCCTGGATGGGTGACCTATTGGGAAGTTTTCGCGTGAGTTCCCAAAAAAAAAATTCGTGAGTGTGTGGTCGGGGCCCAAAGTAGACAATATCGTGCTACGGCAGAGTTGAGCTTGAGATGTGGTGGACCTAGGGTCGGGATGTGACAATTTGGTATCAGAGCCAATCCCTAGCCAGATGTGTGCTGAGAATGATGTTGAGCCCCTAAACGGGTGGATTGTTAGATCCCACATCACCTAGAGGAGTGGATCATCTACGCCTTATATGTACATGCCTACCTCCATATAGCACGAGGCCTTTTGGGAACTTACTGACTTCGAATTCCATCGGAACTCCGAAGTTAAGTGAGTTCAGATGAGAGCATTTCTACGATGGGTGACCCACTAGGAAGTTCTTGTGTGAGTTCCGAGAAACAAAATCGTGAGGGCGTGGCCGGTGTCTAAAACGGACAATATCGTGCTACGGCAAAGTCGAGATTGGGATAAGACAGAATGGTATCAGAGCCACTCTACTGTGTGGTGCGAGTGTGTCAATGAAGACGTCAGGCTCCCAAGGGGGTAGATTGTAACATCCCACATCGAGCAACGAATAGGGGGTGATGTGCCTTATATGTACATGCCCACCTCTATATAACACGAGGCCATTTGGGAGCTCACTGGCTTCGGATTCCATAGGAACTCCGAAGTTAAGCGAAAACGAGCGAGGGCAATCCCAAGATGGGTGACCCACTGGGAAGTTCTCGCGTGAGTTCCTAGAAACAAAACCTTGAGGGCGTGGTCGGGGCCTAAAACGGACAATATCGTGCTACGGGGGAGGCGGGGCTGAGATGTGATAGTTTGTGTTTATGATTTTAATTTGAGGGTTTGTGTTGAAATTGTGTGGTTTGTGTGTGGATGTACATTTCGGCCACCCACAGGCTGATCACTTCAAAGGATGACGCGTCCGTTTATATTTGATAAGCCCAGTTAAGTTCAATCTGCAAACCTAAATCCACAGCCCATGTCAACAACAATTCAAAGTTCTTACTCCCGCTCAAATCCACAACAAACTTTTTTGAATGAAGATCAACCGGATCAGCAGACATCAGTCCATCCTTATCACAACTTCATCTATCTGTTCAACAATTCTTTGATAAATTTTGTATACATTTAAACTACTTGTATTTATCTCAAAGTGTAACAACCTTATCATTGTAAAGTCTAGACAATGAATGAGAAAGCTGGCTCATAATTATTAAGCTAAGCTTACAACAATTCTGAGATGATATTTATCATAGAGCATTGGTTATCTTTTATGGTATCCAAGAGCTAAAGTCTTACGACCTAAAGCTTCATTTTTTTTCCTCCAAAAATGGCATCCTCTTCTAACCTAATTGTCCTTCCCACCTTTCCCAATGCTTCTAATTTTCTGACAATCAAGTTGGATACGACCAACTATCCCTTATGGCTAGCCCATATGTTTCCCTAGCTTAG
This sequence comes from Malus sylvestris, assembly GCF_916048215.2. NCBI lineage: Eukaryota > Viridiplantae > Streptophyta > Magnoliopsida > Rosales > Rosaceae > Malus > Malus sylvestris. The sequence goes on from NC_062275.1 coordinate 16,295,654, forward strand.
AAGCATGAATCTAGTGGCTTATGTCGACAGAACGAGCAAGTGTCCACCTGCTTTTCTGAAATATACTAAAGGGAACATCACAAATGCTGTCAATCCAGACTATGAAGCCTGGATACAACAAGATGTTAGAGTCCTTTCTTGGATCAATAGCTCTGTCTATCCCACCGTTCTCGTTGCAATCATTGGTAAGACAAGTTCTTATTCTGCTTAGACTTACCTCCATGAAAGGTATGCTTCTCAGTCCACTGAACGTCTTCTCCCATTGCGTAGTGAACTTATGAATATGCATCGTGGTGATTCTTCAATCATTGAGTTAATATGTGGAGAAAATCGAAAATAAATCGATTTATGGTTATGAAAATAGAATTGGGAATTTTAAAGTTTTATTTCTGGAAATTATTATAATTTACGTCGTAAATTTTATCGATATGTGGGAAAAGGAAAAAATGCCCTAGTGGTATAACGTGGATATACGAGGACGTATTTTATTCTCATATATCTTTTCGTATTTCGTAGCATAATTTGATAGAATTCGATTCCATGAGTGTGTAGGCGAAAACCGTTCATCAAACGAAATTATAACGAATAAAATAGAAGCGAACGAAAGTAAGGGCAAAATGGTCATTTAACCATGATTTGGAAAATTCTAGATTTTGGGGTGTTGTGGTGGAAATATGCCACAGGAGTGGCTGACAGGAGAGGAGGGAGGAAGTCGGTTGGAAAAGAAAATGGGGAAAATGGGAAGAGAAGGACTGACCAAGGAGGGCTAAGGGAAAGAAGAGAAAGGAGAGGGAAGAAAAGGAGAGGAACAAAGGGAATTCACCCAACCAAACCGGGTCATCCCATGACCCGTGGCTCGACCTGGCGAAATTGATGATCTTCGACACTGTTTTCAGGCGATTTCTTCGGTGATTAGATGCCACACACCACTAGAAATTGACCTAGCATCCAATCCTCTCCCAATTTCATCAAAACAAACCAAGTTAAATGGGTTAATTTTAGGATAACCCACCACGGGTTCGCAGGGAGTACAATGGAAAATTTCATCATTTCTGAATGTTATCATGTCAACAACCACTACTAATAGACTTCCCTTAACCCTAGGAACAAAAACCCAAGCAATGGTTGGGACGTCGAAGCCTGTTTGGAGTCAAATCAAGAAAACCGAGGGAAATTGGAGTCTTTCCAGGCCAAATTGGACTTGGCCGCAGGTATAAAGTTTGCTCTACTCTTTGAGATCTTCTTTTCTGTAATTTTTGAGAATTTTTAGAAATAGTTGATTTTTTTTGCGAGCCTGGGCAGCAGGCCGCCACTGGTGGCGGCAGACGCGACAGCTCTCGGCCAGGGAACCGACATTGCCATTTTTCATGTAAATTTTGATATTCTAAATCTATAATTTGCAACCATTTGATATGAATTGGATTATGAAGGTTAGTGTTGAATATGGTGGTTACGAGAACATGTTTGGAAATTGGTAAATAATGAATTGTGAACTACGAATGGCTTGATCCCGGTTTAGGGTACGTAGGTAGTCTAACGAGATGTTAGATGCAGCCATAAAATAAGTAAGATTAAATAATCAAGTATTAATTTCTGTTAAGAAGTTGAGATATTAGAAGTAAATTTTGACTTAATAGAAAGCCTAGGCACATGCCTTATAAATTAATTATGTTTATGTTTATTGAAAGGGAGTTAAGGAATATAAATAAAGAATCATGATTTAAAATTTTGTGAAATAAAGCAAAGTTTTTGGGCTGTCACCAATATCATTTCCCGAAATTAATATTTTGGGGCCCGGGGTGTGACAGATTGAGCAATGGGGTTTCTAGGATTTGGGGAAGATGCTCATTTGCAATTAAAGGTGAATTTCTTTGGTTTTTTTTAGGGTTTGGAAGTGGAATAAGGCAGAGGAGGAGGGTAAAGAATATAGAGGGCTCGCAGCGACAACGAGTATTGAGAGGTGGACGATGGCGAGGGGTTGCTGATGAATCTCAAGTCGTTGTGCTTGAAGATGAATTCTGGAGGTTCGTGACGGCGAAGAAGAATGAATTGGAGGCTCTGAGGTCACACATCCCTCTGGCTTTGGGCGATTGTGTCGATCCGGTGAAGTTCGTGCTAGAGGCGATATCGGAGGTGTTTCTGGTGGACAAAAGAGTGGAGATGAGCGATAAGGTGTGTGCAGAGGAGAGAGGTTGCAGAGGGAGGGATGGAGGTGGTCGGGGGAGCTAGAAGACGGGTGTGTTTTTTTTTTTTTTTTTGAACTTTTAATTTCCAGGTAGACCTCTTAATGACACATGGTGTTATGTCATCAGCTAATGGAAGACTTAATAGCCAGACTAACGGATGTATGAGACTGTCCCAAAATTAACACTTTAGATATGACTCTGGGACGAAAAAAACTTCAAGTACCAAATGTTGAAAACCACGAAACTTGTGGGTAATAAACTGAGATTTACCCAATAATTTTTTAATCATCATGGCATTCATCATCATCTTTCTTACCCTCACCATCCCGAACAAAATGGTTTTGCAAAACGTAAACATATACATCTTTTTGAAACGGGACTTACACTTCTTGCCCATGCATCGTTACCTACATCTTTCTGGGGTGATGCTTTTCATACCACAAATTACCTTATTAATCGTCTCCCAACCAAAGTTCTTGGTGGTAAATCTCCATTTCAAAAACTCTTTTCCAAGCCACCCCAATATGAATTTCTCAAAGTTTTTGGTTGTGCTTGTTTCCCATACACATGTCCATACACGGCACATAAGTTGGAATTTCGTTCAAAGTTATGCATATTTTTGGGTTATTCTTTACATTATCAAGGTTAAAAATGTTTAGATCCCTCAACGGGAAATTTTTTTCATTTCACGTCATGTCATTTTTAATGAGCATAGTTTTCCATACAAAGATGTTATTTCAACTCCAGTCTTGTCATCCACTAACACCCCAGATATTATCCTAGACATTGGCCCCTACAACCCATCGTTCTATCCTCCTAATCCTAATCCTAATACAACACCACCTCTGCCCATTATTTCAGCCATCACACCACAACCCAAATCTTATCCCAAATCCTCATCTTAATCCTAATTCCCACACCACTATAAGCCAAACCACACTACCACACATTTTACCCCAGCCCAACCCTTCCAATCCCACCAATACATCTTTCTCCCTTATCCCATGACCATGGAAGTTGCCAATGTACCTACTGGTCGGACCAATTCAGCAATCCTCTCATGGAATGGTTGCAAGAGCTTGTGATGGCATTCAAAAACCAAACCCAAAGTATTCTTGTCTTAATGTTGCTACTAATATTTTGGTTGGGTCAAAATGTTTTTCTTAGGCAAATAAATTTCCTTAATGGCGACATGTTATAGCTGATGAGTTCAATGCACTCCAGCGCACATGCACATGGGTCCTTGTCCTCTTTCATTCTTCCATAAATGTCATTCCTAACAAGTGGGTTTATCATATTAAAAGCAAGTTCGATGGTTCTATTGAAAGATTCAAGGCTAGACTCGTTGCAAATGATTTTCATCAACAAGGAGTTGATTTTGGGGAGAGTCCAATGGTCACTTATGCCACCATACGTCTTGTTTTGTATATTGCCCTTCACTTCCAATGGCCGATTCAACAACTGGATGTGCAAAATGCCTTTCTCCATGGCAATTTGACTGAGGAGGTTTACATGAGATAACCTGCTGGTTTTATTGATCAACAATTTCCATCACATGTTTGTCGGCTTTGTCGATCGTTATATGGTTTGAAACAAGCACCCTGTGCTTGGTTTCAATGTTTTTCTCATCATCTTGAAGATATTGGGTTTACTGTTTCTCAGACCGACCCCTTCCTATTCACATATCTTAATAGATCAACAATGATTTATCTATTAATCTATGTTGATGATACATTGATCACATGTAACAATAATGCTTAACTTGCTCAGTTCATCCAACAACTTAGACAAAAGTTCTCCATGAAAGATTTGGGTCCTTACATTATTTTTTGGGAATGAATATTCAACGCACTGCTTCTTATATGTATCTTACTCAGTCTAAATACATTCTAGATCTTCTCAAGAAAATGAACATGATCGATGCTAAACCCCTTTCCACACCAGTATCTAGTGGGAAACGTTTAAGTTTGTATGAAAGGGAACCTCTCTCTGATGGCATGATATTTCGTAGTGTTGTGGGAGCACTCAAATACTTGTTGTTCACATGCCCGAACATCGTTTTTGCCGTTAATCAAGTTTGCCAATGCATGCACTCTCCAACCATTGCTCACTGGGCTGCAATGAAACGAATACTCTGTTATTTAAAGGGAACACATGATCATGGCATTGTTTATACACCAAGTTCTCTTCATCATTTCTTTTGTGGATGCTGATTATGTCAGTGATCATGATGATTGATGGTTTATGATCCTGATGATTGCCATTTTACTGGTGGTTATTACACATTTCTTGGTAACAACTTAGTTTCATGGAGTTCAAAAAGCACTGTGGAGTCTCGCGATCCAGTACTGAAGCGGAGTATCGTTAATTTACATATACTTCAGCGCACTTGTCATGGTTTCACAAAATTTTTAGAGACCTGCATCTTTATCTTCCTATTCATTGTCTCTAGTGCGATAACATTAGTGCAACTGATGTTGCCTCCAATCCTATTTATCAGGCACACATGAGACATGTTGGAGTGGATTATCACTACGTTTGAGAAAAAGTCATTAGAAAAGATCTTAGAGTTGGATATGTTGCAACCACTGATCAAATAGTAAATTTTCTAACCAAAGGGTTATCTTCTTAGCGTTTCAACTATCTCATCTCCAAGCTTCCAGTTTGTCAACGTCCCGTCAGCTTGCGATGGAGTGATAAGCCCAGTTTAGTTCAATCTGCAAACCTAAATCCACAATCCACGTTAGCAACAATTCAAAGTTCTTTCTCCCGCTCAAATCCATAACAAACCTGTTTGAATGAAGATCAACTTGATCGGTAGACATCTCTCAAGCACAGTCCATCTTCATCAAAACTCTATCTATTTGTTCAACGGTTCATTTGACAGATTTTGTATACATTTAAACTACTTGTATTTATCTCAAAGTGTAACAACCTTATCACTATAAGTCTATATAATGAATAAGAAAGCTAGCTCATAATTATTGAGTTGAGCTTACAACAATTCTGAGTTTATATTTATCAAAGAGCATTGGTTATCTTTTAAGATTAACATTGGACATCTAGACGAGAACGGCAACTACACTAGCCAATTCTCCACTTTTGCCCTCTGTGGTTACGTCTGCGCTTAGGTTCTACTTCTTTTCCACTTGTTATTTCTGCTCATTAGAGTTCGTCTGTATAGCAGGAACATGTTAATTCTTAAGAAAATGTTCACATGGCAATCAAATTCCTAGTTCCCACCATAGAATTTCGCTTGATTGTAATATGCCAGTTTTATATGCTTATCTAGTCTATGCGTACACGTTCTCGTTATACTTTGAAGACATTTGCAATTCTGGAGTACATTACTATTAGGTTTGTTTCTGATTGTTTTTGTCATCTTTGTTAGGGCATTCAATGAACTATGGTAGAAGAAGAAAACTAAAGTGAAGCAACGTCAGACCGATATCATTTTGTTTGTTTCGCGAACTAATGTGCTTGACGATACAAGTGTTTAGGCAACGAGTATTTTTCTTTTTCTTCGTTACTATTTTGACAATTAATCTATTGAAATACTTTAAGATTCAATTATATTGCTCAACCTCGTACACCATGATGATAAGACAGGAAAAAAAATCAAACTAAAGCAGCCTTGCAAATTCTTTGTTCTAAGGTCCAGAAAATAAAAAATAAAAAATAAATGAGAAAAGCTATAAAGCACCTTCACCCATTCCGTATGCAACTTAAGAGGGCAAGTGGTGAGGCAAGCCATGCCCACCTAAATGCTCAAGCAATTTAAAGCATGTTTGATATTAGCATGACGTTATTCACATATTTTTTTTTGACAAGTGTATTTATTTAGTTAATATTTTTGTCCAATAGCATAATTCATGTAAAGATCTCTAGCGCTCGTGGATAGCACGTTAATTTTTTACTTTTTGATATAAGACTGCACATATTATATTTTAGTTCTCGAGTTAAACGGTATGTTAAAACAGTGCTGATGGATCCAACAAAATACATCAGTAGGAATTCCAACTTTTAAAGTGAATACGTATTTGTAACGGTTAAATCAAATTTCAATAATCTAGATCCCTAGACTTGATGGATTAAGAGGAAATCTTTTCCCAAAACAACAAAAGTGAAGTCGGAAGCAAACTCTGTAAAAACAGTTTCCAATCCCGTGTACCTCTCCCACCGGAATGCCGCCACGTCATTTACCCGACCCAGTGAAGCTATAGACTCATCTGACGTGGATGCATCATACACCGTTCATGCAGTAGCGCCTGAGTCGTGTGAGGATTTGGAGGGAAATCTGGGAAAATTAATGTAGACGCATAAATGCAAAATCTGCAGAAAAAAAAAGGAAAAAAAATAAAAGGAGAAAAATTGGAAATTATAAAATACATACGGAGAAGAAAGTCTCTGATTTTGGAATTTACAAAGTGGCAATTGCATATATTTACAATCCAAACCCAGCCCCCTCTCTCTCTATCTCTCTCCGTCTGACCCTACCTATCTTTCTATGATTGGGAGAATTGCCACGGCGATCGGACGTCTTCAATCGGCGGAGTTCCGGTGACGGAATTCCAGGGCTCTCCGGCGAGGTAAGATTTTCGTGAAATCTTCCTTTGCCCTTTCAATTGAACGGTGTCGTATTTGGGTTCCGTGAGATTAAAGTAGAAGCATTTAGGATATTTTTGGTTCAGATCTGGCGTGCTTTGATTAGGGTATTTTTGCTATGACAGAATTACGGTTTCTGTGTCGGATTTTGCTGAATTTGGGATGAATTGAAGGGCGGGGTTTTTGAATTAGGGTTTTTTTTTTTTTTTTTTGTTTTTGTTTTGTTTCGGGAGGTTGATGTAGATGGACGAAGGTGTGAGATCTGTTGGCCCTTCTGGGGTTTTGGTGAAGAAAAATTCTTCAGGTTGCTTAATTGTTAGGAAGAAACCGGAGAAATTGAGTGGCGCTGTTGGTCCTTCGAGTGCTCGTAAGGTTTTCGAGCCGAAAGAGAAGAAGAGGTCGAGGTTGGTATTGAGCGAATCGGGGTCTAGTGATGAGATATTGGCTCGTCCTCGTAGAAAGGTGGGACCTGAAACTACACGGGTTTGCAATGGTTTAAGAGCTGTAGATAAGGGCATTGCTGAAAATAGTGAGTTTGGTCAAAAGCGGGAGAGATTGGATCCAGTTAGGCGTAGTGAGGATGGCATGATTGGTAAAAGTTATTTGGATGAGAGTGGTGGAAAGAGAAGTAAGTTGGAGGTGTATGAATTTGATGAGTATGATGAGGAGATTTCGAGAAGGAAACGGTTCAGTGATGGGGTAGGTGAGTTTGGGGGAAGAAGGTTTTCAGGAGCGATTCCTGTGCCACTAAGTGGCATTAAGAGGGAATGCGAAACTGGTTCAAGTAGACATGTAGTTGACAAGAGGAAGAATTCGTACTTTGACAGGACGAGTAGCTTGAACCGAGGAGATCATACTGACAGGGGAAGGTTTGAGATGAATAGGGATGGAGCTCAGCTACCCTTATTGAGAGACAAGTTCACAGGTCAATCAGAGGAATCCATTAGGCTACAGGGTAAAAATGGTGTTTTGAAGGTCATGGTGAAGAAGAAAAAGAATGCGGGTGGGCCACTGGAGAATTTTCGCAAATCTGAAGAAAATAGAAAGGCTCTGAGGAGTGAAGATATTGTGAAAAATGCTATCATCCCTCCTTTTTACTCAGAACCAAAGCTTCCTGAGAAACCAGTTTCAGTTGTTAGGCCATTGAAAAACCATCCGAATGTACGAAAATCATTGCCGTCTTTGAACAGTAAGGGCTCCGATTGGGATTCAGAGGATAGTGATACATCACTGAAACAAGGACCAAAGAGTGTCGAAGCCTCTAAACCTAGGAAGATGGTGGTTTGCAAAGATGAAGGTGGTCCTTCATGTGAAAAGACTCCTCCAACCAGAATCAAAGAAGGTAAAGTTAAACGTGGTAGTGGCACAGAGAAGCAAAAACTACGTGAACGAATACGGGAGATGCTGCTGAGTGCAGGCTGGACAATAGATTATAGGCCTAGAAGGAACAGAGACTATCTAGATGCTGTGTACATTAACCCAGCAGGTACAGCTTACTGGTCCATCATTAAGGCTTATGATGCGCTTCAAAAGCAGTTGGATGAGGAGGAAATTGAGGCTAAACCTAGTGTGGTTTCACCTATAACTGATGATGTACTTAGCCAATTAACAAGGAAAACTCGAAAGAAGATTGAGAAAGAAATGAAAAGGAAACAAAGGGTTGATGATGAGGATGAGAATGCGAGAGGAGTCCGTACGAAAAGATCTACAAGTATCAAGCGTGATCAAGGGAGCATGGATAGTGTTAGTTATGAGGATAAACTAAGCACCTACTTAAAGCAGGGTGGTAAGACGTGTAAGAGTGAAAATGGTTTGGCCAGTGTGAACTCAAATCATCTACATGAAGGTATTGAAAAGCCATCTTCAGGATCAAGTTCGCATATGCCACATGGAAGGAAAAGTAGAAAGGTTGGAAGGTGTACTTTGTTGGTTCGTGGTTCAAAATATGGGGTTAACTCCGAAAGTGATGGCTTTGTTCCATATACTGGGAAACGGACTTTGCTTTCCTGGCTGGTTGACTCTGGAACTGTGCAGTTGAGCCAAAAGGTGCAGTATATGAATCGCCGAAGGACTAAAGTAATGCTGGAGGGGTGGATTACAAGAGATGGCATTCACTGTGGTTGCTGTAGTAAAATCCTCACAACTTCAAAATTTGAGATTCATGCAGGAAGCAAGTTGCGCCAGCCATTTCAAAATATATGTTTGGACTCGGGTGTTTCCCTTCTGCAATGTCAGTTAGATGCGTGGAATAGACAAAAGGATATTGAACGCATTGGTTTCCACTCTGTAGAAGTTGACGGTGACGATCCAGATGATGATACTTGTGGCATCTGTGGGGATGGTGGGGATTTGATCTGTTGCGATGGCTGTCCATCAACATTTCATCAGAGCTGCTTGAATATACAGGTATGTCGCATTATTTCTCTGCAGAGTGCAGCATATATTGGCGCTTTCTTTATTTTCACCAGTCCATGTTCTGTAAATCTTTTCTTTTGTGATATATTTTGGGCCATTGGGTTATTTTTTCCCTTCTACATATTATGTCCGATGAAGTGAGGTTTACTTTTGAAAGAAAAGGTTAGAGATTGTAGTAACATCTTTAAGTTTGTATATGCATTGTGGCATTGGTTGTATGTTTTTCTGGCATGGGAAATGCTTGTTTGTAAGTCTTGACACTATTGAGAGATTAATATATGAATTTTATGGATCAATGGAGGGAGAGATTGAATGATCTGAGTTAGCTCCAAACACTTCTGATGCTCTTTATCAGGATTGTAACTCATATATGTTTGGAAAGGGAGACTGCCTTTGTGCAGTCATGCTTAAACTACTTTGCTCTTATGGTTGAGCTTTTGTGTTTCAATTGTAATTTTGGTTGTTGTGAGTACATCATCAGTTCAATGACATTGCATGTAAATTTTGGAAAGGAAAATCTTGTTTAGATGTGTTCTGCCTCACCAAGTTGTGGATACATTGATCCAGTTTACTATAGACGCAAGCTAAAACAGTGTTAGTGTTTGTCAACTTATTTTTTTGTAGTTTTGTGAATTTGCAAAATGATTTCATTCTGATTGTACACTCATAATTAGGTATTAATACTTTTGTTCTCATTGCAGATGCTTCCTCCTGGTGATTGGCACTGTCCAAATTGTACATGCAAGTTTTGTGGGGTAGCAAATGAGAATGTTGTGGAAGAGGATGATATAACTGTTGATGCACTGCTCACTTGCAGCCTCTGTGGGAAAAAATGTACTCATCATTTGTTTCCTTGCTTCTGAAATTTTTAGCATCTGCTTATATAATTTCTTTTCTTTCCACTGCTTTCAGATTCACTGCTTGAAAAATGATTTTCTGCTTTTGCAGGTCACATATCATGCTGTCAGGACATGGATGGTAGTCCTGCTGCTTCTCCTAGTTTAGACTCTTCCTTCTGTGGGCAGAAATGCAGAGAGGTATCACTTCTTTGCGGTTCCAGAAATTTTATTGACTTGATAATTGATATGTATGCACGTGAGGTGTGACTGTAAATACCGAGGTTCTTAGGATATGAAATTATAAACTAATAATGCCCACTTGGGGGGTAATACCTAAATTTTCTAATAAATTCCGGCTTCCCATGTATTTAGGTCAGTCACGTAAGTTGACCACAATGCATGTGGTTTGTCACCTTGAAAAATATCAAGCATTATTAGTCATAGTAATTGTCATTGCCATTGGCCAAACCCTCTCCTGCTTATCCCTGGTCAGCATTAATTGCCCCCAGGGAGATTCCTTTTCATCTCTATAGCAGCCGCAGTTCTACTCTCAAGAATTAAATGGATGTAAAATATAACCTCTATGCAAACATCAACAGTCACAAGATAAGATGTCGTCCCGCCAAAGATGGTAAAATTGATGTATCAGTATTTCAGGGTTGATTTATTTCCCTAGAGGGCTGTCCAAGTTCCTGGAATTAGGGAACATGTATAATCTAATTTTGGTTTTGAGCTCAAAACGTGTGAGTAAGATGGATGTGTTTTTGTGATGTCAATGATATTTCCATCAGATATAGCCGAAATTGTAGAAGGATCAAAGGTAGCTTTTTCTTTGCCCCTAGAAACCCAACTACCACATCCAGTGTAAACAAAAGTAGAGGAAGAAGTACTTAAGTAGAAAACAGAGGAAGAAAATGAATGCCTTCTTGATGTCTGGTTACCGAGTGAAGATTTAAAATGCTCTTGCTTTTCAGTAACTGGGGATTTGATTACCACGGAATTGATGCAACATTGAACTTAAAGTTTATTCACAATTTTCATATTTAAAGAAATTTCTCCTTGTTTTGTCACTAATGTTTCCATCAATGCCGATATTTCTACAAATACGAATGAGCAGTATTTCCATAAATATTGACATTTTATCCTTGTCAGCCATGAAGGTGTTTTTTAAATTAAGCAAAGGTTTAAGATTTTCTTTATGAATTACCTAAATGTCAATTTATGAAGTGTTATAAAAATGTAGAGGTCGGTAAACTGTTTGTGAAATAATCGTGTTTATTTTTTTTTCCTGTTATGACCTTGTTCCAACTTCCTTGACAAAGTTTCATATGTTTTAGATTGATGTACAAATGGCATTTTTCTTCCCATGCAACCTCTTATAACTTTTGTGCTGTCCTTTTTAGGCACTGACTTTAACTTTAATTTTGTTGTTCTTTAGCTCGTTGAGAATTTGAAGAAGTATCTTGGCGTCAAACATGAACTAGAATCAGGATTTTCATGGACACTCGTTCATAGAACTGATGAAGATGAAGGGTTCCCTCAAAGGATCGAATGCAATTCTAAGCTAGCTGTTGCTTTGACTGTTATGGATGAATGCTTTTTGCCTATTGTTGACAGGAGGAGCGGCATCAATTTAATTCATAATGTTCTTTATAATTGTGGGTAAGTGCTGATCTCCATTGTTGATTTAGTTGACAGCTGAGAAAGTTTGCTTTTCAACTATTTGATTTTCATGAATAAGACCTGGTTACCTTATCTGGACCTTGACACACCAGATTGAAGGTGGGGATCTTAAATTTTTGAAGTTCTAGATAAATGTCTGTATATGTTGTGTTGTGTTACATTTACAAATGATAATGTGCTTGGCTTTCCAAGGTTAATAAATTGCAAACTTGGTACCAAGCATGCTGTTATATGATTTTTTTAAGGCTGTTGGTTTTTTGACTAATGAATTGTTTTGGCCCATTTTCTTCTTAGATCAAACTTCAATCGACTGAACTACAGTGGCTTCTACACCGCTATTTTAGAGAGAGGCGATGAAATAATTTCTGCTGCATCAATCAGGTACATTCTCATATTTGATAGCTATTTATATCTTAGTTGTTAACTTGTTATGCATGCAGTTTTTCATTCTTAGGCTGCATGTTTGCTTCTTTACTTCCGTTTTATGGATTGCCCCGGTCTATCCTTTTTTTCAGTTTCTCCAAAGACTCATTGGGCCATGGGTTATTTTTACATTTTATCAGAAGGATTATTAGACATATGAGTTAGTGTATGAAGAGGTGTAAATGTAGGAAATAATGGAAATTGAAGTAATTGACAGTTACGTCAGCCTTTTGGAATCTCTTTTTTGTACTTTTTTTTCAAATATTACTGGTATATGTTTGATTTTTAGTATATTTGATTGACAAACAGGGTGCTCTTTACAATAGTATATGCATGTTGGTGTGTGTGTATGTGTAATGTGTGTGTGTGTGTGTGCGCGCGCGAACCCCTTCTTGAGCGCGATCTCACTCAACGGTAGCGATAGCGGGATCCATGTCAATAACATATCAGTAACACGTCGACAGCTGAATAAAGAATATCAACGGCTGTATAAATATCAATAATATGTTGTTGATATTGTTGTCAATAATTCTATATTGGATCTCACTCCAATTACAGTTGAGCTTGATAGCCCTTAAGAAAGTCCTTGTGTATATAATTATATACTGTTCCATTGAGGGATCCCTCGAATTACCTTAGTTGAGGAATACATTGTGGGGCTCGCTTCAGATTTTATTTTAAGGAACCATATATTTTATGCATGCGTGACAATGGATTCAGACCATTACACTGTTTGCTATCTATAACTATATGAGGGAAGACCTCTCAAATTGGTAATGGCAATCTATGGTTCGCTTTTCAATTATCATGAAAACAAATTCTTTTAAATTATGAAATCTGCTTCTGGTTAGGTTTCATGGTACAAAGTTAGCAGAGATGCCATACATCGGAACTCGCCACATATATAGGCGACAAGGGATGTGCCGTCGGCTTTTTTGTGCCATTGAATCGGTAAGTTATGTGAGCCACGCCGTTCTGGTAGTTTTAATTGCATGAAAAAGATATTCAAAATAATTCCAGCTCTCCGTTGTGGTGTTACCTGCTGTGTTTTCTAAAAGGCTTTTGATTCGTCTTGTTCTTTCCATTTTGAAGGCTCTATGCTCTCTCAAGGTTGAGAAATTGGTTATCCCTGCAATTGCTGAACTCATGCATACATGGACAGAAGTTTTTGGTTTTATTCCTGTTGAGGAATCATTCAAGCAAGAAATGAGGTCAATGAATATGCTTGTATTCCCTGGTATAGACATGCTACAGAAGTTGCTAGTGGATCAAGAAAATGAGGGGAACGGGACAGCAGACCCAGGTTATCTTTTAAACTTGTTATTTGCTCTTCCTTAATCACAATATTAGCCTGTTCTCTGACATTGATTTTTTTGTCGATCCTTGTTTTTTTTCCTTTGCAACAGGCATAAAGCAATTAGAATGCAAAGGCAAGGATTTAATAAAGCATGGGAGCGGAAGCAAATCAGATAGTGGTTCACCTGCTACTATTGATCATCATGGATCTGATGAAACCAGTTTGCCTCATCTTAATGAAACAGTTGATGAAGCTGCTGCTATGGTTTCTGGTTCTCGATGTCTCGGTGTCTCCTTAAATGATAGTCCTGTGATGAGTGGTTCTTTAGATGGTTCTGATGAACATAAAAATTTAGATTCCACTCAGAGGAGTGTATCTTCTGACTCTCTTTTGGGGGCTGAATTACCTCGATCTACTTTGGACAAGGACTGCCCTGTTGATACAAGCCACAAGGCTGTTGCAACAGAAGATAAGCCAGTGCTGGATTCTCCTGGTGGAGATAAAATTCAGTCTACCTCTCAGGGTCCTGGTGAGGCTCCAGTGATAGAAGATGAGCCGGCGGTGGATTCTCATGTTAAAGATAAAATGCAGTCTACCTGCCAGGGTCCTGGTGAGGCTTCAGTGATAGAAGATGAGCCAGCGTTGGATTCTCCTGTTGAAGATAAAATGCAGTTTGCCTCTCAGGGTCCTGGTGAGGCTCTAGCAACAGAAGATGAGCAGGTGCTGGATTCTCCTGATGAAGATAAAATGCAGTCTACCTCTCAGGGAACTGGTGAGGCTCTAGCGACAGAAGATGAGCCAGTGCTGGGTTCTTCTCTTGAAGATAAAAAGCAGTCTACCTCTCAGGGTCCTGGTGAGGTTCTAGCGGCAGAAGATGAGCCAGTGCCGGATTCTCCTGTTGAAGATAAAATGCAGTTTACCTCTAAAGATGCTGCTGTTTCTTTGAATGACACTTCCATGATGAGTAGTAGGTCGTCGGATAATTCGAATGAACTTAACATCCAGGTTTCAACCAAGGGGGCCACATCTTTGGACTCCGATCCAGGTACCAAGTCAGCGGAGTATGCTTCTGATGTCAACTACCAGTCTTACCCTGACATAAGCCATGATGAAAAGGTGGAAATAGAACCAGTTTCAGATTCTTCTCTGAAAGAGAATTATTCAAAATCTTTGGAAGAAAGTGCTTTGGATGATTCCCATGAAGAGAATGTTGATGCTTCCTGTCTTCAGCCTATTCCTTCTTCAGGAGAAACTTTCGCCAAGAACCATGCTGAGGAGGTTAATGGAAATCAAGATTCCAGTTTCTGTGGTGCTAGTGAGAGTTCCTTGCTCAACAATTGTGATTTAAATATTCAACTTGATAGTAAGGCTAAAGACGAATCATATGTCGCTTCAGAAGTCGCGTCTGATGCAATGCAGTGTGAAAAGAGCATTCCTCATGCATCTAGTGATGGTTCCAAGGCTGATTCTGGGAAAGCTGAATCTGGTTCTGTTTGATATATCTACGAAATCTTTGCTGAGTTCAGTATGGCGATCCACAAATATCTCTCAATGCAGGAACCTCTCATTTCTTCACAATTCTGCGGGGCATTGGAGATAAAGGCAATGCCTGACTCGGATTGCGTGAATAAGCAGAATTGATTACAACTACAAGGAATTTGAAACCCTTTGCCTTGTTTTAGTATGGTTTTAAGGTTATAGTTCAAATTAAGTGGACTTGAAGATTATTTTTTATCCTTGGAAGTTTCAAGATGTGCGATGTTGCATCTAGGACGGTGTCATGTACTATTAAATCAAAATGGATGGTAGTGCTGTCGAACGCCACATTGAATGTCTTGTAATATACCGATGCTGCTTCATTGTGTGTGCATCTGGATCTGCTTGATGTGAGAGGTTTGGGCTTTCTCCAATGTCAGCTCATGACATGGCGGTAGGTGGTTTCAGAAGATTATTCAGCGGATTCTGTCATGTCATTTTAAGCTTTGTTCCCAGTGCCGCTGCAGCAGACAACACACCTCAGCTGCAGTTTCGATTGCCCAACTGTTTGGAAGCATCGAGTTTCTGTATTGTCAGCTTTGCTCAGATAAGCTTCTCATTCAAAATTTGAATGAAGAGGAGAAAGGTGATCTGCTATCGAACAGAGTTGTTCCCGTGCATTTGATGACGAGTTTCCATAAAATGTCTGAAGCACTCGTTGGATCTGTAGATTTATTGGACGGAGTATTCGCATTGCTCGTAGGTTCATAGGAGCACTTATTTCTGTGCATACGGGGTTGTTTCGTTTTTTACTTTAAAACTGTTCAAGTTTTGTTCATTTAGCTACTCTTGTCAAGGCATTGTCAATTTTTGTTGTCAAACTAAGTCATTCATGTTACATTGTTACCTCAAACTACCTGCTTTGGTTAGGCATGTTGTGGAATTATTAAATGAGCTGTCCTTGTATCATCTTTCGCAATTTGATTCGGAGTTGTGCTAGCGATGGCCTCCCGTGCACTCATGGATGGCTATCAACCGTTGATGCACTGCATCGCAGGACTCCCCTCGTGGTCACGCGCACAATTTGGGGTCATTCGTCCGGCTGTGTGGATATGTATAATTAGATGTCTCCTGCAACCCAACAGGCAACAGCCGGTTGCTTGTCCATTAGTTTTATTTAAGTAAAGCGACGTTGGTGCATGTGACGAAATGTCCCTCTGCCTTGAGTTGAGTTCATATAAAGTGCTTACAAGCAATTGAAGGAAACATTATTTCTCTATTCGGATTTGAGTAAGAGTTAGAAATGCAGAGGGAGGCAATGGACATGTACACCGGCGTAGTCCCTTACCTCTATGGGGTCCTTTGCCGCCGTCTCAAGTGTCGACGGAGATATCAAAAGGCGGAGGTTCAAGAAGAGGAGCGGTGCGGTTTAATTAACGGAAAGGCTCAGAGATGTGGAAGAAGAGTTGTGGGGATTGCAGCCATAATTTCGAGGTGGTGGAAGAACAGTATGTCTGGTGATATGGTTTGGACTTGAAGTGTAAAATAATACATGATATGAAGGTTTCAGTTCATATGTGGATTGTATTATTTAAATTTTGCAAAGTAGAGGGTAAAATTCTATCAAAATGCTCACTTGTCAAATTATTGTGGTTGATGAAATTTATTGTCTTTTCCTTTGAACCGTGGAACTTGACAATTTCCTTTATTCGTAAACCGTTTTATTTGAGATTGTTTTTTTAAAGGATAATATAAGAATTGTGCTCGATGATGAGCTTGTATTGATATAACCCTTACAAAAAATATAACCCTTATATAGAACTTTACAAGTAGAGTTTGAGTGAAGAACAAACTCTTCAAAACAAACCAAAAGATAAATTACAAAAAATATAAATTCAAAATATTAATATACAATCTGTTTGAATTCAAAATATTAAAACAGCTAAAGATTAGATTGAGGCGAGCCTTCCTGTTGACTGATTCCATTGTTATCTCCTTTGATTGTTGTGGTGGGAACGGAGCTTTTCAAACGTGGTTTATCACACCCCCGCAAGTTGAGTGTTTGCGGGTGAACGGGAAGCTTGGAGAGATGGTAATGAAAACAATAAGAGAAATCTGCAAGTTGATCTTGCGTGGCAACATAACCAACCTGCAGCTCATGGCGTGTGACCTTTTCTCGAATATAATGATAATCAACTTTAACATGTCGTGTTCGGGCATAGTCAGAGTCGGCAAAGGCAATGAGTGTGAGAGGTCCACGTTTATACACAAGCAGTGGCGAATCCAGAATTCTAACATGGGGTGGTCCCAATGTAAGACATCAAAAACAAATTAAGGGAAAATAACATTAAAAAGTTAAACATTAACTTTTCATCCATAAATCATGGTAAAAACAACATAAGAAGTTACAAAATTTAAACATTTTTTTTAACAAACGATATCTACACCAAAGGGGGAGGGGTGGGCTTAGCCTCACAATGGGCTAGTAATAATGTGGTTCAGATTCGCCTTTGGTGAGAATTGAACCTAAGATCTCTCACTTACAAGTGAAGAGGAATATTACTAGACCATAGTACTAAGTAACCTTAATTCCTTTGTTCTCTTACATTGATAGTTTCCTATCTATTACGAAAAAAAAAAAAAAAAAGTTTTTTCTTTGGCAAGAAAAGAAGATAATAGTTCTCTAAAATCGGTTATTTTTTCTATTAAACTATCTAAAAAATGGCAACTTCGAGATAAAAAAAAAAAAATTAAAGGTCTTCAAAGTTAGTGGCCTTTTATCACTCTCAAATTTGATAGCCCATAAAGATGTTAATTGAGACATCCAAAACGATAGCGTGGAAGGAAAAAAAAAGAGTCAGCATCTCTTTCATCTTCCTCGTGAGAAAGCTGGTGGAGCCCTACAATTCCTTCACCTCTTCCATGGATGGATCCGATTTTGAATGGACTATAATATTATTTGACAAAATAATTGCCTTGGCGTAGCCTATATAGTCTTAGGAGTAGATCTCTCCCCCCTACCGAAACATTTGGAGGGTCCCTAGAGGACCTTCATGGGCGTTTTTCCAGCTTTCGGGTGGTCCTGTGACCACCTTGGTCCCTCTTTGGATCCGCCCCCGTACACAAGTCCATGATCAGGAGTGGACTTTAAATAGCGAAGAATTCTTTTAACAACAATCCAGTGTGTAGTGGTGGGTTTATGCATAAACTGGCAAACCTGAGTAATGGAGAATGCGATATCAGGACGTGTAAAGGTGAGATAGTGTAGGGCACCCACTACACTCTTGAATTCGATGATGTCCTGTAATGGTTCTCCATCATACAAACTAAGGCGTTTGCCACTGATGGCAGGAGTTGAAACTGGTTTGCAATCCACCATATTTGTACGTTTGAGCAAATCCAAAATATACTTGGACTGAGAAAGATGAAAACCTTAACCTCCATGCCAAGAAAATAATTCAAAGGACCAAGGTCTTTCATGGAAAATGCCGAGCCTATGTCCTTGATCAAACTATTAATACACTGGATGTCGTTGTCCATTATAAGTATATCATCAACATAGATTAATAAGTAAATACGAATTAATCCATGACAATACACAAAGAGTGATGAATCTGCTTGGGAAGCCACAAAACCAAGATGTTCCAAATGATTAGAAAAACATTGAAACCACGCCCGATGGGCTTGTTTGAGTCCATACAGTGAACGCCACAATTTGTAGACATGTGTGGGAAATTGAGGATCAACAAAACATGTGGGTTGTTTCATGTAGACTTCATCAGACAGTGAACCATGTAGAAATGCGTTCTGAACATCCAGTCATCGTATTGGCCAAGAAAACTGAACAATTAGAGCAATAATCATACGAATGGTTAAATGAGTCACCACATGGCTAAAAGATTCGCCATAATCAAGTCTTGGTTGATGATGAAAACCATTCGCCACTAGACGAGCCTTAAACTTGTCAATCGACCCATCGACTTACACTTGATGTGAAAACCCATTTATTAGGAAGTACATTCATGGAAGAGTGATGATAGGGCACCAAAGACCATGTGCCAGCACGTTGTAGAGCATTGAATTCATCAGCCATGTCTGTTCTCCATTTTTGAAATTTATTAGCTTAACTGTAGAATGTAGGTTCAGACAATGCAGTAATGGTGGAAGTACGGGCATACTTAAGATTAGGTTTGTAAATTCTAGCTTTTGCACGTATAACCATGGTATGGGTAGATGTGGAACCTAGAGAGACTAAGGTCATCTCCAACCAATGGCTGGCCAGAGGGTTCGTTTTAGCCCTCTGGCCCTCCAAGATCCTCCAAGATATTAATATTTTAATGAACAGTACATGGCCATATTTGCATTCGTCTCCAACCGAGGGCCAAAGGGCCAGAGGGCTCGTTTTAACCCTATCACAAAAAACCGTCTCCAACCGAGGGCAATAGGGCTAAACATAATTTATTATTTAAATTTAAAAACTACAACTTAAATTTAAAAACAACAACTTAAATTTAAAAACTACAACTTATATTTAAAAACTACAACTAAAATTTAAAAACGAAAAATTAAATTTAAAAACTACAACAACTTAAATTTAATATCCATAATCAAGATCATCTTCATCATCTGCCATCGTAGGAGTATAGTCAGAGGTAAACAACTGTCGTCAGCTCATAATTTCTTTTTTTTTTTCCTATCAAAATAGGTCTTACGCATTAGAGTGTAATTTGAAGTGTTCATTTCCATATTCTTATCATCCATCTCTTCTTGTATTTGTTTGGCCCGTTCTTCATGCCTAGACTTCCTTTCTTCCGCCTCAAGGGCATTTTGCTCACCAATAATCTGAATGAGGCCGCCACTTCATGTTGAGCGGCGTAATCATCATTTGCCTTGCCCTTTTCCTTCAACCTTCGCGCCTTGTTTCATCCCATAGCCCTAGGTATGAAACCTTCACCACAAGACGGATTTTCTACCCTTGTTTGTTGAATGGTTGGAGATCCATCTTCATCCTTATCTGCAGCTGAGGATGTAGTTCCGAACACCGGAGTAGGAGCTCTCTGTGGTGGATCTTCAAATAACACCCACCCTTTACAAATTTCCCAACAACTGTGAAATTGAAAGGGTTTCGAGCTGCTCTCCATATACAATTCCACCGCTTGGCGTACCTAGAAAAAATTAAAGGAAATTAAATGTAATATAATTAAATATTTAAAATAAATTGTGAAAACACTTACTTCGTTGTAGTAATTGGCGCCGCTTTCATGTCTACTTGTGGCTGCTAACAATGCTTGATGCCATCTGTTCAAACTTGGCTGAAGATGTTTCTTCCATCTTGAAGAACAACTCTCGTGGTTTCGAATATTCACTGGAGTGGTGCCTTCATAGAACTCTAAATATTTTTTGGACACACAAGTCCAAACACCGTTATTTGTTTGACAATTCCCCCTCACACCATCTTCCGACACCCATCTATAAGCCTTGCAAAGTGCTTCATCTTCTTTTCGAGTCCAAGCCCTACCTTTCATTGCAGACGAGGCCATTTGAAAATTATTGAAAAAATTGAAGGATAGATTTTTGAAAGAGGAAATAAAATATGAGAATTGAAATGGTGTAGCAATGGTGAAAATTTTGTGAGGAATGGTGAATTTAGGTATTTATAGGGAAAAAGAAGAATTTTTTTTTTTTAAAAAAGGCCCAAAAAACCTTAAAAAAAAAAATTGAATCCAACGATAATTGGCGCCAGCTAGCTATTGGATTCAAATTTCTTTTTAAGAATTCTTGTCAGTTATAATCGACAGGAATACATTTATAATATTTAATATAAATGTATTAATGTCGGTTAAATATTATAAATGTATTCCTGTCGATTATAACCGACATGATAGATGATTTTCTAGCCAGCCCTCCAGCCCTCTCTGATTTCGTGGGGCCCTCTCAGATTCCACATCCCTCTGGCCTAGCCCTCGGTTGGAGACGGTTTTCGGGCTATTTTCGGCCTTCTGCTCTCTTGACCCTTCGGTTGGAGATGGCCTAAGGGTGTCAAATGAGGGGAGGGTGGAGGGTTAAAATGTGATGGTTCTAAAGGTAAACTATGGGAGAGGAAATAGGGGATAAAGGTTGTGTGGTAGAGGTTAGGTGTGTTTCTGAGATAAAGTTAGAGTGGGTGAAGGAAGTTTGAGATGAAGTAGGGATAAGGACTGGGGAAGTTGGTGGTGAATTAAAAATTATTTCAGGTATCCCAAGTGCAATAGGACTACTATCATGCAGAGAGAACGTTGCGGGAGTAACACCGGATTTTTCATGAAATGGAAAACAATTTTCATCAAAAACAACATGCTTAGACATGAAAACACGACCCATGGATGGATTAAGACACCTATACCCTAATTGATTTTGTGAATAACTTAAGAAAATGCATTTCTTGGAATGAAAATGCAATTTATTTGGCATGTATGGACATAAATAGGGAAAGCAAGCACACCCCAAAACCTTAAAAAAATCATATGGTGGTTCTTGGTGAAACAACTTTGTGTATGGAGAAATGAATTTCAAAACTTTAGTTGGCAGTTGATTAATCGAAAAATTAGCAGTATGTAGAGCCTCAGCCCAATAAGTTTGAGGCATGGACGCATGAGCAAGAAGAGTGAGGCCGGTTTCAACCAAATGACAATGTTTTCGTTTTGCCATACCGTTTTGATCAGGATGGTGAAGGCATGTATATTGACGATGAATGCCATGTGTTTTTAAATATTGTTTGAACTTTTTGTTTATATATTCTACTCCACCATCCATTTGAAAAGTTTGGATTTTTTGTTGAAATTATTCTCCATTTCAGTTTTAAATTTAATATATGTCGAGAACACATCGGATTTTAATTTTAAAAGATATAACCATGTATATCGCGAATAATCATCAATGAAAATCACATAATATCAAAATCTAGAAATTGACAAAGTCGGGGACGTCCATATATCATAATGAATAAGTTGTAAAGGAAAATGTGAAATTGAATTTGATACTGAAAATGACAATTTCTTGCTTTTGCCTAGAGGGCATGAATGGCATACAGAATTGAGATGGTGCCTAGTAAGAGGCACTTTACTAGTTGATACTAAATGCTTCAAGATAAATAACTATGGATGACCAAGTCTGGAGTGCCAAACACGATCATCGACTCTAACTCATATGCACGAAAATAGTCCATGTCTTTTATTGGAATTGAAACATGCATATGGATAAACCCCAATGTTACTCCGGCCAAATAAAAGGGTCATCCCTGATCGGATATCCTGAACATGAAAAAAATTAGGGTAAAGTACGAAAAAAAAGTCATTGTCATAGGAAAATTGGTTGATAGATAAGATATTTTGAGAGGTATCAGGACAATATAAGGTATTATATATAGAGAGTATAAGAGTGAGTGGGAAAGTGAATGTAGGATGTTCCTATTTTGGAAATTTGTAAACCTTGGCCACCATTAACGTCATTAACTTGACTTGTGCCTATGTACTCATATGCATTTGTAAGTTGGCCAAGATCATTTGTTATGTGAGTGTTGCCTTTGGAGTCCAGAAGCCAGCTTATGGGAGCATTGGGTGCTTGGGCTACACAGCTAGATTGAGTAGCAAGTGTTGTGAGGCGAGCATTGGGAACACATCCTTCATAGGAAGTTTTCATGTTGGTGTAGCAGTCAATAGCAAAGTGCCCATTTCTGCGAAAAATCTGGCATTTAAGTAGTGGTCTGTAAACAAAAGAATGACCTGCACCGAGAAGATAACAATTGGAACGTCCTTGATGAGGACTAGCAAGAGCATTGGGGTGAGCTTGATGGGGCACAAAACCATCGCGATGAGGGATAACAGCACGTCCTCCTCTGCGCGTAAAATCTGTAGGTGCAGTGACCCTGCTTTCACGATTAGCAGCCCTGGCAGGAACTAGAGTATTGCCAAACAAAGTGAAGGTGAGATGGCGAGTTTTAGCACTAAGAAGCAATGCTTCCAAAGCTGCATAAGAGATAGGGGTTTCTCGCGCTTGTATGGATGCCACACTGTTCTCATACAAGGGTCCAACATTATTCATTATCGTGGTAATTAAATTAGCGTCAGCTATAGGAGAACCAGATAAAGCTAATTGATCAGCCAAAGTATTGATTTTATCCAAAAAATCGGCAATATTAAGATCATCGCGACGAAGATTTAGAAGTTCCCCACAAAGTTGAATAACTCGATTGTGAGATAAGGATGCATACCTTTCCTGCAAAGCTTTCCATGCCTCAGTAGCATTGATGCATTTTACAACAACATGCATAACAGGGGGAGAAAGAGAACTGGTGAGCCAAGAAAGTACCATCTGGTCTTGCTAGATCCATGATTCAAAGAGAAGGTTGATGGTGTCAAAAAGGTGCCATCAACAAATGGCATCAGACTTCGACTTCGAAGTAACGGAACTAACTGTGCATGCCACAAAGGATAATTGTGACAATCAAGTTTCAGAGGAAGGAAGGTAGAAACGTTGGTAAGGGCAACGGAAAAAGGCATTGTATTTGAGAAATAAATTTGTCGTGAGACTGTTAAAAGGTTGATTCCATGTAAGAATTGTGCTCGATGACGAGCTTATATTGATTTAACATTTATATAGAACTTTACAAGTTTGAGTGAAGAACGAACTCTTCAAAACAAACCAAAAGATAAATTACATAAAATACAAATTCAAAATATTAATATGCAATCTGTTTGAATTCAAAATATTCAAACAGCTAAAGGATTATATTGAGGCGAGCCTTCCTGTTGACTGATTCCATTGTTATCTCCTTTGATTGTTGTGGTGGGAAATGAGCTTTTCAAACTTGGTTTATCAAATAGAAGTATTTATCACAACTAAAAATGTTTCTCATTAGGTTTTTATCACGATTGATCTTCGAAATTAGACCAAAATGGTCCTGAAATAGAGAATCCATCAATTTGGTCATTAAAATAAATTTTGCTAAAGTGGCACACAATGGATCTCACCTATCCAATCTTATGGTGTCACGTAGACTAATCATAAAACCAATTTTTTAAGAAAATTAAAAATTAATTCATGTGGCACTATATGATTGGATAGGTGAGATTCATAGTATGCCACATCAACACACTAATAGAAAGTTTAAGAGAAAAGCAACGAAATGACCAAATTGATTTCCGAGATTTATTATCAAGGACCAAATTGATATGCGAGATTCATTTTCAAAGACCAAATTGATGAATTATGTATTTCACGGACCATTTTGATTAAAATGTTCAATTTCAAGAACCAACTGTGATAAGAACCTTTCTGATTACGTTCGACAAAAAACACTTATACAAAAAATAGTTGTAAGCATAAGTGCTTCTTACATAAGCACTCTCAAGTGAGCCAGCCTTCTAATAAATTCAAGTGTGTTTTAATGACACACTTAAAGCACTTCTTTGTAAAGCGCCTCATTACCTAAAAGTGCTTTTAATGAGTCTTAGGGGGTAGTTTGGGGTTGCTGTGCTGTGAAAAAAACACAAAAAAAAAAACGTTGCTTTTAATAGCAAGGGTAGAACTACTTCTGCTGTTTTGGACCCTTAATTTTAACCAAGAACACTTTTTTTTTTTTTCTATTCACCAAACACAATTTTAACCCAACTTTTTTAAAAGCTGCTTTTAAAATAATTTCAACAATGTCAAACAAACAACTTTTTTTATTCAAACCAAAAAAACACTATTAGCCATGAAAGACAGAATGCACACATAAATGAAATTACCATTAAACCGCGTTTTTTTTTTTTTTTTTTTTTTTTTTTTTTTTCTGCTTCAAAACATTTCAATTTCACTGCAAAAGTCTCCTAACAAAAAGGAGTGAGGATCCGATCCGTTTCACAAAATGGAGCTATCACTTTCCGCGCCACCCAGTATTCCAACCTCTTCACCTACGCCGCTAAAACGGCGGGTTACCTTCGCGGTTTCTCGTCCGAATCTCACACCCGCTCCGCCGTCTCACCGGCCATCACTTTCTTCACTAAAACCAAACCACCTCCACCGCTTAAAGCTCAAAGCCATGGACTCTCAGAGAGCAGCTCCGCCGCGCGCCTCCCTGGCCGAAAACAACGGCTCCACTCTCACCGATACCCCAACCCCAATTAACTCAGGTAAACCCTAACCCTAATCCTAATCTCAATCGCTAAACTGGGTTTAGGAATTTAATGGGATTCCTAATTGCTGGTGCAATTTTTGCAGGGGCTCGAATTGGGGAGGTCAAGAGGGTGACTAAAGAGACCAATGTCTCGGTCAAGATGAACCTGGACGGCACTGGAATGGCTGAATCCAGTACTGGGATTCCGTTTCTTGATCATATGTTGGATGTCAGTAATCTGTTTCTCTTAGCTCTCATAATTATAGCTCAAAATTCAATCTTTGGTGAAAGGCATTGATGTATTAATCGTGTTTGGTTTGTTTTGGATTGATTTTGATAGTAGAAAAAGTAATTTCGGATACCTGAAACCGCGTTTTTTCGGTATTAGGCTTAACTATACTATTCTCTCTGTTTAGAGAAGAAAGTTGAGTGCTTTATGTTTTTGTTTTTGTGGTGCATTTTATTTTATTTTATTTTATTTACTTGTTTATTTCAGCAACTTGCTTCGCATGGGTTGCTGGATGTGCATGTAAAGGCTACTGGTGACATCCACATTGATGATCATCACACAAATGAAGATGTTGCTCTTGCTATTGGAACGGTACGGTAGAAAGCAGGCATCTTGATGTTTCCTTTGGAAAATTCAGAATCTATTGTCTGCCAGCTTCACTTTTTGGATTCCTCTGTATCTCAGAGTAGGCAGCTGATTAAGCTAATTTTGCTTGGTCTGCAGGCTTTGCTTCAAGCACTTGGCGATAGAAAAGGAATCAACAGGTTTGGTGACTTCTCTGCTCCACTTGATGAAGCACTCATACATGTCTCACTGGTATGCTCTACGGCATCATTTCTGTAAGATTAGTTAGTGGTGTTAAAATCTGAAGAGAAACATTTATATTCATTTGAATGTTTAAGAACAAATTAAATGCTATCAGTTGGTATGACAGGTTGATTAAAAACAACTTATGCATTACAAAATATAAACTTACGGCTCATAGGCCATAAATGACCCCTTCGGAGATTTTGGTTATTTCCGGATAAGGTTTGATGCCAAACAATATGATGAAAATGAGTAAAGATTATCCTTAGGGTTCAGCTTCATCATGATAACTTGATTTCACATACAAGAGTTGACTCTTGCACCAGTTAACAGTAGTATCAGAGTGCTATATATATATATATATATATAAGATTCAACTTGTCCTTGTTTATTCAAAAAGTGAGAAATATTTACCTAACTGGAAGTTTTTATTCAGGATTTATCTGGCCGGCCACATTTGAGTTATGATCTTCAGATACCCACCGAGAGGGTTGGCACATATGACACTCAGGTAGTTTACTTTAAGACTTAGGCTTCAAATTCCTGCTGCATATGTTATCCATGTATAAAGCATTGCTGGAGATATTGATTTCATATATGTTACTCTATGGAGCTACATGAGAACTTTTCTTTCTATTTATTTTTGGAAATATTAGGCGTTCCAATTTACTAATTGTTGTTGGAACTGTCCTTTTCATAGCTGGTGGAACATTTTTTCCAGTCTTTGGTGAATACTTCTGGTATGACACTCCACATCCGGCAGGTAACATACAGAGCTTCTTAAAAATCTTGAATCATCCAAATATTTGTGTGTTCACAGACTAGAAGTGAACTTCAACGACTGAATTGCCATCTCATTGTTCATTTCCAACCTTGGCATGGCCCCCAGGCGACGTGGGTCAGATTCTGTTTCTTGTTTCTGACAGTTTTCTTCTTTTGGTTGGGCACAGCTTGCTGGAAGAAATTCTCACCATATTATTGAGGCAACCTTCAAAGCATTTGCAAGGGCTCTCAGACAAGCAACAGAATCTGACCCACGTCGCCTGGGGGCCGTGCCAAGGTTTGAAATGAACTTATCTCAATTGAAAATGAATAATAGTCTTTGAATGGATGGTTTATTGCATTAATTTTTTTTTTTTTTTTTGGACAAAATTCCATTAATTCTCTTTGGCATATGAAACTCAATCTTAACTTTGTGGAGCGTATTCTGCGCAGTTCGAAAGGCGTCTTGTCACGCTCTTGATGCTTCATATCCCGTCTTCCATGTTAAGCCGCAAGTAAAATTATCATCAGATTTACCAGAGTGTCAATGGTTCCGGTGATGGATGCCACGTTGTTGGTCTATGTCTACATGGCAGATCATTGCTGTATGTGTAACATTATAATTGGAATAAACTTTTCCGTGTTGTTGATTCCATGTAGGAACAAAACCAAAGATTTTGATTTATTAAGAGTTTAGTTTGTTCCGAAACTGAAAGCGATCTATATGTTTTCTATGAAAATGTGAAGGGAAAAGAGCCGCATAACAAATAAGGAAACGACGGATGATTTGTTTTCTATGGATATATCTGATGTTAACAAATCAGTCTTCCAACTTCCAAAACTCCGATTTTCCAACTCAAATCGAACTCAAATCCCACATTCTAACACGATCAAGATTATTTGCAAATCTTCCGGGTCGCCTTCTTCCGCTGATAATGAAAAATGGGTGCAATCAGATGTTTGCAATGGCATGCTAAACAAGGCAATGTAGGTGCCAGGAGTTGGCTGCAATCCCTTGTCCAACGTTTCCACAAAGTACATCTTTATAGTGTTATTGTTCCAAAACGTCACGGTTACAGCATACTTGTTCCATGCAACTTTACTCCCACATGGAAGGCATTATGAGTCAACAAAACAAACACACAAAGAGTAGAGCAATGGTTGCAATGGTGGGTGGTATGGTGCTAGCCTTCTACGGTTTGAATTAATGGAGCAGCAGATATTGTTGTCATTGTAGTGTGTGTAAATGAATTGATATCCATTTTGGTTTGGAGTGTGATACAAACGATTAGGGGAGGCGCATTCCAACATCAAACCTCGATTACAACAGTAAACGCAATATTATATACATTAAACTCACTGTTAAGTGACTTCCGAAAATTCCGTTAAATGATGATGTGCCATAAGCAATCTGGCTATTATTTGTTATATTAGCTCATGCTAGTGCATACACATACAACTATTAAAATATTTTTGTTAGCTTCACACAAATGGTACTGTTGCTTTTCAAAGATTGTTTTTGTATTTCTTTTCTTATCTGCAACCCACCTCTACAGCCAAATATAAGGAGGCTATCCCTCCTTCCTTAATTTATGCCATAATCAGCAGCTTTAGGAAAGCTAACAGCAGCTCCTTGAATTAAGGAGTTGACCACTATACAAGAATTGCTAAACACAAGAAAAAGAAAAGACAACCGGCACTTAGAAAACAGTAACTAAATCCCTATTGTCCAAGACTTCCAATACTCCCCCTCAAGCTGGATCCAGAAGATTGATGGATCCAAGCTTGGACAGAAGCCTTTGAAACTGATGAGAGGCCAAGGGTTTGGTGAATATATCGGCCAACTGATCGGAGCTTCTTGTATAATACGTTTGAATCACCTGCGACTGTACTTGTTCACGTACATAGTGACAGTCTATTTCAATGTGTTTTGTCCTCTTGTGGAACACTAGGTTTGATGCTATGTGCATGGCTGCTTGGTTGTCACAAAATAAGTTCATAGGTTGAGTTGTAAACACACCTAAGTCACACAGAAGTCCCTTTAGCCATATCAGCTTACACGCGATTGATGCTATTGCATGATATTTAGCTTCGGCACTTGATCTTGCGATGACAGTTTGCTTTTTGCTCTTCCACATGACCAAGTTTCCACCGACAAAGGTGCAGTAACCAGTTGTGGACTTGCGATCGATTGCATTTCCTGCCCAATCCGCGTCACAGTACCCCATGATTTGGGTGTTTTCATTCTTCTTCATGATGATGCCACGACCCACGGACCCTTTTAAGTAATGTAAGATCCTTTTGACGAGGTTCAAATGATCGATTATGGGAGAGTGCATGAATTGACTGGCGGTACTCACTGAATATGTGATGTCAGGCCTGATGATTGTTAGATAGATTAACTTACCAACCAGTCTCTGATAGTGGCTGATATCTGAGAGTTGCGTGCCCCCTAAGTTAAGTTTGAGCTTGCTATCGAGAGGAGTATTTGCAGGCTTAGCATCACTCATTTTAGCATCCTTGAGTAGGTCCAGGATGTATTTACGTTGATTAAGAAATAGTCCCTTGTGAGAAGTTGCCATCTCTATTCCAAGAAAGTACTTCAACACCCCAAGATCTTTAATTGCAAATCTTTGTTGAAGTGACTGTTTGAGTTTGGAAATCTCTTCAGCATTATCACCTGTAATTATTAAGTCATCCACATATATCAACGCAACCAATTTGCCCACAGCTCTAGTATGAACAAACAATGATGAATCTGCATTGCTTCTTGTGAAACCAATGCTATTAAGCACTGAATTTAGTTTGGCATACCAAGCTCGTGGAGATTGCTTCAGTCCATAAATCGATTTGTGCAATTTACACACTAAATCAGGCTCATGGCATTGAGGATGCCCTGGTGGCAATTTCATATAGACCTCTTCTTCAAGATCACCATGTAGAAAGGCGTTCTTCACGTCCATTTGGTATATGGACCAACCCTTATTAACAGTAACGGACAATAAAACCCTAATTGAGTTCATTTTTGCAACAGGTGCAAAAGTTTCTTTTTAATCCACCTCAAATGTTTGTGTGAATCCCCGAGCCACCAGCCTTGCTTTATGCCTCTCAATTGAACCATCTGAATTAAACTTGATCTTATAGATCCATTTGCAACCCACTGCATTTTTTCCTTGTGGAAGTTTGGTGATGCTTCAGGTTTTGTGTAGGTCTAGTGCTTTGAGTTCTTCTCTCATTGCTTCTTTCCACACATCTTGGTTGTTAGCCTCATGAAAGTTTTGAGACTCACTGTGACTTAAGATGGTGCTAAGAAATGCAGCATGAGATGGAGTCAACTTTTGATACAACACATAATTGGAGATTGGATGCTTGGGATTGTAAGTGACAAAATCTTGAAACCTTGTAAGAGGTTGTCTATTACGCATAGGATTGCATCGTGGTGCTGGTACAGTTGTCTCACACTCGTTCAAATTATTAGCCACACTTTGAAGATTATCTTGGTTGTCGTTGTCATCATCAAGCATAAAACCATCAGGATGAATGCCTTCATTGTTACCTTCAGTGAGTGGTGCATGTGGTTCATCATTATTGGAACCTCTTCTTGTTGAAGCATTATTGAGCCCGATTCTTGGTAGAGGAAACACATCAAATATACACTCCCCCTGACTTGTGGTTTCAAGGGACTTGCTAAAAAAAGGATTAGTTTCATGGAATCGAACATTTTTAGTTATAATCATTTTTCTCAGCTGAGGATCATAGCACTTATATCCCTTTTGTGTTGATGAATAACCAAGAAAAATACATTTAAGAGCTCTAGGATCCAATTTATCTCGATGATGTGGTTGAACATGAGTAAAGCAGACACAACCAAAGACTCTAAGATGTGAAAGGTTAATTTTCCTTCCGTTCATGACCTCAAGAGGAGATTTAAAATCTAAGACTCGGCTAGGAAGTCTATTGATGATGTAGACAGCAGCCATGACTCTTTGAGACCAAAATATTTTTGGTACATTCATTTGTAACATTAATGCTCTAGTATTTTCAAGTATGTCACGATTTTTTCTTTCGGCTACACCATTTTGTTGAGGTGTGCCAACACAACTTGTTTGATGCATGATACCATGATTGCTCAAATATTGTGTCATGATATGGGACATGTATTCGGTGCCATTGTCAGATCTTAAGGTTTGAATTTGAGAGGAGAAATGTTCTTAACAAGATTATTAAAATCCGTAAACACTTCCATTACTTCACTCTTAGACTTTAAAAGGTACAACCATGTGGCTCTAGAGAAATCATCAACAAATATTACATAATATTTATAACCATCCAAAGATTCACACGTTGGTCCCCATACATCTGAGTGAACAAGTTCAAACAACTTACTGGCCTTAGATAAGGATGAGTTAAAAGGCAATCTATGGCCTTAGATAAATGACAGGTTTCACATGGAATTAAATCCTTCCCTAAGTTTGGAAACAAAGAAGACAAAATAGGTTGAGAAGGATGAGCTAGACGTTGATGCCACAATTGATTATTTTGGGATGAATTGGACTTGGCTTGAAACCCTTTGGAACTACTCTTTGATA
This sequence comes from Malus sylvestris, assembly GCF_916048215.2. NCBI lineage: Eukaryota > Viridiplantae > Streptophyta > Magnoliopsida > Rosales > Rosaceae > Malus > Malus sylvestris. Next base: position 16,326,881 of record NC_062275.1, read on the forward strand.
TGTAATAGAGACCATCTAGATAAAACCCTTCACCAATCGTCTTCTTGGTGACACAATCCTGAAAAATGACATTGTGAGAAGAGAAGATGGCTAAACAATTCAAGGTATTGGTGATTTTTCCCATAGATAGGAGTTGGAAAGGAAAAGAAGGAACATATAAGGCCACTGACTCAATTTTGTCTGACATTAAGTTTGTTTGTACCATACTTGACCAATCCCGAAACTACCGAGCACCGGCCAACGCTATACTGTCAAGGACCCAGAAGAGTTCCCCTCCGACCAGGAGGCCAATCACTACTCGACACGTGTCAAGATTAGAAGCCAATCAGAGCGCAGCACGTGTCAACATCAAGAACCAATCATAACATGACACATGTCAATGTGACAAAGCTACAAGTTTTTCTATAAATAGGGGTCATTCCCCCACAATATTGCCTAATGCCATTTGTGTTAAATCATTCACAAGAACTCACTAAATTGAGAGCTTGATCCTTTGTACTTGTGTAAGCCCTTCACTACTAATAAGAACTCCTCTACTCCGTGGACGTAGCCAATCTGGGTGAACCACGTACATCCTGTGTTTGCTTCTCTGTCTCTATTCATTTACGTACTTATCCTCACTAGTGACCGAAGCAACCAAGCGAAGGTCACAAAACCTGACACTTTCTGTTGTACCAAAGTCTTCGCTGATTTTGTGCATCAACATTTGGCGCCGTCTGTGGGAAACGACACTTATCCCTACTCTCTTCAGCTGTGTCAAGCTGGTTTCTATCATTCGTACACTTTCTTTTGATCAGGCATCCCTCTCCAGCATGGGAAGCGAAGGAAGCCACAGCACACAGAATGACACCCCCCTTGCACATAGTGCGAAACAACGAAAGAAGGAAGGAAAACGAGTTCTTCTTCAAGCTAAAGTCGATGAGTTGGAAGCTCAGAACAACAAGATAGCAATGAGGAATGAGGTCCTCCAGGAGCAATATGAGAAGCTCTTCGAGACACTCCACGAAGCTAGGCAAGCTCAGACACGCGAGCTTGTTGCCCCCGTGGAAGTCAACCATCAACTGGGTGCCCTCCAACATGGAGGGTCACATGCATTCGACATAGATATCCCTGATAGGGAACAGATTACCCCTCGACTTGATAATCAACATGAGGCTTCTCTTAACCCAGTTGCTTCGACCCGAACCATGAGAAGTGGAGGGAGACACCTCTTTACTGAAGGGGCAGAAGGATCGAAAGCCGTCTTTCGCGATTGTCGGGATTTCCTGAAGCAACGTCGAGAGAATTCCATCCATATAAGCTCAAAGATTAATGACCCAAGGATTTCTGAGAGACTCAGTCCCCTGCCACGGCCCAAGCCGGCCACCAATTTGGGGAAGGGGCAACAAGTCCCAGAGAGACATGAGGGTACATGGGACTCAGAGGTGTTCCGACAGACATACCCTGGAAGCCAGTACAGCGAGTCCAGGGAAAAATCACATGCCCTTGATCAAACCTTCCTAATTCCAAGAGGAGATGGAGATTTACGAAAGAAAGCTCCAGTGACACATAACTCCGCTCAGGACCCCCTTGTCCTACAACTTCTTGAGGAAGTAAACAAGTTGAAGGCTGAACGTCAGGCTGAAATACCTGACTGGAACCAACCCAGGCCTGGCCCTCTTACAAGGAGGATCCTCAACACCCCCCTTCAAGCAAAGACAAAGCAAAAGCTTGGCTTGCAACTTTATACTGGAAAAGAGGACCCGATTGAGCACCTTAACCTCTTTGAGTCCACCATGGCATACCGGATGCACACCGACGAAGAGCGATGTCTTCTCTTCCCCTCCACCCTCTCTGGTGGAGCTCTAAATTGGTATTGTCGTCTTACACCTGAGACGGTAGACTCATTTGAGGAATTGAGGAAACTATTTGTTTCCCAACACATTTTCCAAACCGATCGCTTGCACTCTGCAGATGACTTGTACACTATCCGCCAGAAGCCAGACGAGTCATTACGTATGTATGCTGGCCGCTTCAGCCATGAATACTCCCGGTGTGCCGAGGCAGATGACAAGACTGCCCTCAAAGCCTTCACGGCAGGCCTACGTGATTGTTTCTTTAAATACATGATCAATGCCAATACTTGGAAGACTTACTCTGAGGTGATGGCGCAGGCTTATAACCATGCCTCCGCCGAGGCAAAGACATATCAGGAGAAACCCCCTACAACCATCCTTTATCAACAAGTGGGAGGTGGAAGCCAGACTCACCTAAATGAGAAGACCTCGACTTCCCAAACAGCAGTGGCACCTCCCCATGCCTTGCATAATGCTTCACCGAATCAACAGACATATCAATTTCAAGGCAAGAGGAAGGATTTCCATCCTCACCACTCTCCTTTCAGTAAAAAGAGTAAGGGACACTATCCCGATAACCAAGGGTATCGCCACAATAACGCTCGCCCCCAGACAGTCAATGCAGTGGGTCAAACCCGCGTCAAGATACCCCCTACCCCAAGGTATGAGACATACACGCCCTTGAATGCCACATGCGCGGCCATTTACCCCAGCATAACTCACCTGATACCAAAACCAAAGCCGAGGCACCCAGATTACACGCCCCCGAATAACGCGGGCACGTTTTGTTGCTACCATGAGCATAACGGCCATGATAGCGAGAAATGTATCATCCTCCGTGATCGTATTGAAGCTTTGGCACGAGAAGGAAAAATTGATCAATTCCTTCTTCACCCTCAAAGGGATAACCGTAACCAACGCCAGGTGAATGTCATATATTCCATAAGCGGCGGCACACCCATATCTGAATCTTCCAATAGGGCCATGAAAAACAGTGAACGAAGTCTGAGGCCTGGTCACCAAGTGTTTCACGTGGAAGACATCAGGGGAGGGAAGTATCAAAAACCTAACTGGGATCCGATATGTTTCTACCCTGAGGAAGAAAGAGGCATCATCTACCCTCATAACGACCCATTGATCGTGGAGGCTCACATAGCCAACTTTGATGTTCGACGAATCCTCGTAGACACAGGGGCTTCGGTCAATATCATGTTTGCCGAAGCTTTCAGGGCGCTCAGTGTAGCTGAACACTTGCTCGATCGCTCGATTTCTCCTCTGATAAGCTTCTCCGGTGATATCGTGCAACCCTTAGGGAGCATACATTTACCCTTTACTATTGGTACAGGCCCTTACACGGCTACCATTACCACTAACTTCCTAGTGGTTGACTGCCCAACGGCATACAATGTCATCTTTGGGCGCACAGGCATCAATGATCTCAAGGCTATGGTATCCACGCATATGCTGTTGATGAAATTTCCAACCCCCCATGGTAACGGCTACATCAGAGGAGATCAGCTTAGTGCACGATCATGTTACAACACTTCAGTTAAGCAACAACACTTGCCCGGACCCAAGGAAACCCTGTCTGTACATGACCAAGTCACAAAGACCAGCCTAGATGAAGCGAACTTGGATCTTCCTGATAGCAACAATCAACCCGATGATCCTCGAGATGACTCTTTCACCCAGCAAGCCCAACCTGCTGAAGAGTTGGAGAAGGTACCTATCTCAAGAGATTATCCAGATCGCATGGTGAAGATTGGCACCACATTGTCACCACCCCTTCGGTTAGCATTGATATCTTTTTTGAAAGAGAACACTGAAGTCTTCGCCTGGTCATACGAGGACATGCCAGGCATCTCTCCCGATGTCATCTGTCATCGTTTGAGTATTGACCCCAAGATCAAGCCGGTGAGACAGAAGCGAAGATCTTATGACGCTGAACGATACGAGGCAATGAAAGCAGAAGTTGAAAAACTCAAAGGCATAGGTTTTGTCCGCGAAGTCAATTACCCGACATGGGTAGCAAATGTGGTCCTTGTTAAGAAAAATCCGACCAAAGAAAGTCTTTTGCTTCAAAAGGTCTTGTGGAGAATGTGTGTTGACTACACCGACCTAAACAAAGGGTGTCCGAAAGATAGCTTCCCTCTTCCTCTTATTGACAGACTTATAGACTCTACGGCCGGGTGTGAACTCCTGAGCTTCATGGATGCTTACTCAGGATACAACCAAATCCTCATGAACCCTTCGGATCAAGAACACACAGCCTTCACTACCGACAGAGGACTATACTGCTATAAAGTCATGCCTTTCGGCCTAAAGAATGCAGGAGCGACTTATCAGAGACTAGTCAACTCAATGTTCGCCGAGCAGATTGGGAAGAGCATGGAAGTTTACGTTGATGATATGTTAGTCAAGAGCAAACATGCTGACCAACACATCACCAACCTATCTGAAACTTTCACTATTTTGAAGAGGTATCGAATGAGGTTAAACCCCAACAAATGTGCCTTCGGCGTAGGCTCTGGCAAATTCTTAGGTTTCATGATTAGCCAACGAGGCATTGAAGCTAATCCCGAGAAGATCAAAGCAATCCTCGACATGAAGGAACCGGTAACTTCAAAGGACATCCAGAGCCTTACTGGCAAGGTGGCAGCCTTAACCAGGTTCATTTCTAAGGCCACAGACAAATGTGCTCCCTTTTTTAAAGCACTTAAGGGAAGTAGGAAGTACATTACATGGACTGATGAATGTGCCGAGGCATTCAAAAACCTCAAGGAGTACATGAGTAAAGCCCCTCTACTCTCCAAGCCCGAGGTAGGAGACATTCTCATTATCTACCTATCGGTATCAGCTTCAGCCGTAAGTTCCGTTCTCATTCGAAAGGATGGGAATATTGAGCGACCTGTCTACTACGCTAGCAAAGCCCTACAAGATGCGGAGACACGATACTCCAACATTGAGAAATTAGCTCTAGCATTGGTCATGTCTGCTCGGAAACTTCGCCCTTATTTCCAAGCACACGCCATCATCGTGCTTACCAATCACCCTCTTCGACAGATACTCCAGAGTCCTGACACGTTTGGGCGAATGATCAAATGGGCGATAGCATTGGGTGAGTTTGACATCTCCTACCAACCAAAACCAGCCGAAAAAGGTCAAGCAGTAGCAGATTTCATTGCCGACTTCACATATCCGGTTGACATTGCTTCTACACCTGAAGCAGTGGCTTCATTACCCCCGGAAGCTCAGAAGGTAGAATCAACGACCTCAGCATGGAGTCTGTATGTTGATGGCTCATCCAACCAACAGGGCTGTGGAGCGGGACTAGTCTTGACTACGCCCGACAAAGTAGCAATGGAGTATGCTCTTCGTTTCAAATTCAAGGCATCAAACAATGAGGCCGAGTATGAAGCCCTTCTAGCAGGATTACGTTTGGCCAAACACCTCGGGGTTAAACAAATTGATATTTTCAGTGACTCCCAATTAGTGGTCAACCAGGTTACCAACAACTTTGATGCTAAGGACAGCTCCATGGCAGCATATCTTGCGCAAACACAACTTTTGCTCAAGCACTTCCACTACCAGATCACCCAAGTTCCTCGAGCGGCAAACAGTCATGCAGACGCCCTGGCTCGCCTCGCCTCAGCTGTGGAAGACAAGATTGGAAGAAAAATTCATGTCGAACTGTTGGCAACACCAAGCACCATGGCCGCAGAAGTATGCAACTTACAACAGGAGGATAGTTGGATCACCCCGATCTATAATTTCCTTGCTCATGGCACCCTCCCAAATGATAAAGTCCAGGCTAAGCAAATTCGATACAAGTCTACCCGCTACCTGATCATCAATGATCAACTCTATAAGCGAGGTTTTAGCCTGCCATACTTAAGGTGTCTTAAGCCTGCCGAGGCGGAAATCGTCCTTCGGGAAATACATGAGGGAGTCTGTGGAGATCATGCTGGATCTCGGTCCCTAGCACACAAGACTTTTCGCCAAGGATATTACTGGCCAACACTCCACCAGGATGCCATCAAAGTATCCCGCTCATGTGACAAATGTCAACGATATGCAACTATTCCTCATTCCCCTCCAGAGCCTCTTACTCCTATGATCAGCCCTTGGCCCTTCGCCCAGTGGGGACTTGATTTGATCGGCCCAATGCCGGCAGGGAAGGGCAAAGTCTGTTACGCAGTCGTTGCAGTGGACTACTTCACAAAGTGGGCCGAAGTAGAACCCTTGGCAACCATTACTGAGGCAAAGATAGAAGACTTCGTGTGGAAGAACATCCTTTGTAGATTCGGCATTCCCAATGCGATAGTCACTGACAATGGGCGACAGTTTGACAACAAGAAGTTCAGGTTGTTCTGCTCTAAGTTCAACATCAACTTATGCTTTGCCTCTCCAGCTCATCCCCAGTCTAATGGACAAGTTGAGGCCATCAACAAAATGATCAAGCGCACTTTGAAAACCAGCTTGGACAAAGCTAAAGGCTGTTGGCCAGAATTTGTACCCCAAGTTCTTTGGTCATATCGCACTTCATATCGGACTTCAACAGGAGAAACTCCATTCTCACTTGCCTTTGGCACAGAGGCGGTTGTCCCTGTTGAGCTCGAGCAAGCAACATTCCGAGTCCAGAACTACATTCAAAGTGAAAATGACAAACAACTCACCCTCAACTTGGATTTAGTCGAGGAACACAGAAACCAAGCTCACTTGAGGAATGTCGCCTACAAGCAGCGCATCTCCAACTATTATGACTCTAGGGTCAAGCTTCGTTCTTTCAAAATAGGAAACTGGGTCTTAAAGAAAAGATTACTCTGCGACAGAGTCCCGAGTGAAGGCACACTTAGTCCAAACTGGGATGGACCGTATGAAGTCATTGGCATCAGTCGCCCTGGCTCTTACACACTTAGAAGCTCCGATGGCAAGACCCTTGGCCATCCATGGAACGCTGATCACTTGAAGTACTACTACAAATAGACTCACGATGTACAAGTGTTGAGCTATAGCCGTTCGGCATCCTATGTAATGAAGGCCATTTGGCAATGAATTCAATAAAGAGGTAATTTAGCCAACTCAGCCCTCACTCTTTTACATTCCTAGCAAGGGAACACTCAAGTGTTGAAACCTCAAAGCAGATATATCCAACACGAAACAAAATCTAAGTATGTGTCGACAAGACTATACAAAGAAAGGAACAACCAAACAATGGCTTATATCCAAACAATAGATCTATTCATACATAGCCAAACATGCATTAATAATAGTGCAAACACTCATAAACACCTAAAATCCAAAACTCTCAAGCTTATAACATGGGCACATGTTATACACACATCAGACTACTACATCCAGAATACATGCAGATAGTAAAGACACTGCTATTCATTCTCATCTGAAGCCGAACCCCTGGCAGTATCACTCCGCGTCCTACCATCATCCTCTGCATCCCCAAGATCCTCTTCACCATGCTGAGTCTGTGCATCAGCACTATCTTCATTATCAGACTCATCTTCGCTGCTAGGATCAACAGCAAGGACAAATGTCTCGCCCTTTCGATGATGCTCATCTATATCTTCGTGGTATTTTCGAAGAATGCTCCCATCATCATAACGATCAAGGACGGCCATCCATTTCCTTTTTTCAAAGCGAGCTTCTTGAGCACAGTAGGGTTTAATAGCAAGATGAAAGGTCGAAGAACTTAAGTATTCTTGCACAGCAGCCTCCCTTTCAGTTGGAATGCTCTTCTCCAGTTCAGAAATCTCAACTAAGGCACCATCCAATTCTCCCCTAACCTTGGATACTTCCAAGGTAGCCACCTCCAACTGTTTTTTAGTTGCCTCAAACAATTTCTTAAGCCTTAGGTTCTCACCATTTCGCCTTTTCAAGCTCTCCATGGTTTCGTCCTTCAGTTGGAGAGCCTGAGTCAAAAGTCCCTTATTCCTTCGGGCCTCGTCCACAAGCTGCTTATTCTCCTTCAGTTTTGCCTTGTACCGCTCAACCTCTTGCAGTCTGTCGTGATACTCGACCATGACCTGCATGGCAAGACGATCATCACTACCTAAATAATGATAATAAAGAGGAAAAAGTAAGGAAATGACAAAGTAACACTCACATATGAAGACAGCTTCAACATCCGGTCGCAATCCGATTCATCCTTAGCTAAGGGCTCTCCGAGCTCATCGAAGGCGAATCGACGCCCTGCCAAGCAATTGTTGATATCCCCAAAATCCTTTGGCCGCGTGGCAACCCTCAAGTCCTTCCACGGGACACTGCCAGCTCTTTCCTTGCCTTTCCCCTCATGGCGGGAACCAGGATCACTTTCCTGGACAGTGTGCTCCATAGTAAGAGGATGAGGCAACAGTCGGCTCCCTTCTCCTGCAACTACGGCAGCAGCATTATCAACGGCCTCGACTCCAGTCTTCCTAAAGGCAGGCCCTTTAAGGACCCCATCTTGGGACTTAGGTCTAACGGATGGTTCCCCTCGGAACTTATGAATTTTCTTATGCGGTAGGATGTCTTCCGAAGGAACTAACACTGGTGCTTTCCTTTTATGGGTGCTAGTCCCTGTTTTCTTGCTTACCTTCTCCACTGCATAAGGAAAATCAAAATAAGAAATACAACTTTCCAAATAAAGTAAGGAATTGAGCTAAGTTTACATGAAGGATACAACTTACTCGATCGTCCCTGGCTCTCGGAAACTAAGGGTTGGAAACCGTACCGACGAAATAAGGGTCGTAGCTTGCTTAAGTGTCTATCCTCTTTGGGCACCCTCAACACCTTCTCTATGTCAGATAGCTCCTGCCCAAACAGTTGGATGGTGCCCCGCGTCACTACATGAAGCAAAGTGTTAGAAGCAAGAAAAGACCACAACAAATAGCAAATAGTACGAACGGTTGATACGTTACAACCTACAGTCTGGAAGTGAGTAAGCACACGTCGCTCAGGCGTGACACCCTTATCATACTCCCAATCATTATACAGAAAGCACCAACGGTTTTTCCATGTGTAGTATGCCTTTTTCTTACCATACACAATACGCTCTCTCTCACTCCGACATGCACACTCGGCATAACCAGTGCATGATTTTGCTGGGCGCATCTTGTAACAGTAACGCCACTGATGGAAGGAAGGCTCACACAACCCACACTCCATCCAAATGATATAAAATCCAATCAAAGTATCCCAGAAACCAGGATTGAGTTGCCCAGGTGCATATCCGATCAAAGATAACATCTTTTGCAACCACGGATGTAAAGGTAGTCTCACCCCTAAAGTCAGTAATATCTGGGTGTAGAACATAACATGACCCTGGGGAGGCTCAGAAGGCCATTCTTCATCATGTACCAAGCGTATCCCTACACTACGAGGGATATTACATGACTGCCTTAGCGCCTCAACCTGCTTCTCATTATTTAACAAGTTATTCTTTAGATGGTCTGCTGTGAACTCAGAGCGAACTATGGGTATGGCATCAAAAACAACCCCCTCACCCAACGCCATGGAGGAAGAACTAGCAATAGCTAAAGTTCGACGGTTGGGAAGATCATCCAATGTTTCTCTAGTACAGGACTCTAACAAAGATCCTGAAGACTCCGACATTGCAGACTCAGACTTAGAGCTAAAGCTAGAAGAGCCCTCATCACTAGAACTTCCAGGCTCTGACATCTACAATAAGAAGAAACAAATTCTATCACTACATGCATGATCAAAACATAAGGAAGTTCCTATATTACCCACATGAAGATGGTGCAAAGCGATGCCGGAACCCTTCTCAATCAGAAAGCAATCCGTCTTCCACAGTCACTACAAAACAAGCAAATGAAGACCGTGTCAAGCGCCAAAAAAAAAAAAAAAAAAAAAAAAAACAGCTTCATCCAAAAAGCTTCACCCGAAAAGCTTCACCTCCAAAGCTTCACCCACAAAGCTTCACCTAAAAAGCTTCACCCACAAAGCTTCACCCAAAAAAGCTTCACCCGAAAAGCTTCACCTCCAAAGCTTCACAAGGGCCCAAAGCTTCACTTAAAAAAGCTTCACCTACAAAGCTTCACCTAAAAAAGCTTCACCTAGAAAGCTTCATCTACATCCTTTCACCATCAAAGCTTCACCATCAAAGCTTCACCTAGACAGCTTCATCTACAAAGCTTCATCTACAAAGCTTCACCATCAAAGCTTCACCTAGAAAGCTTCAACACCAAAGCTTCACCTACAAAGCTTCAACACAAAACCTTGCTCCAAATAAACAAATTTTGTTCACAAAACCTAAACATTTTTTGTTTTACACCCACAAGGGCCCAAAATCTTCCTTCTTATTTATTCACTTATATATGTTCCCAAACATATTATGATAGATCAAATAATAATTCAAAGTCCAAAATTTAGTTATGGACAAAAATACAAGCAATTCACCAGTACTGAAGTTGCTACAAAAACTGGAATCTTCCCCAGCCTAGAAATCCAACAAAGCTTCGCCTCCTTTTCTCTATTAAATTTTTGCAGCTGCTGCTTCTCTCCAATGGAGCTGAATTTTGGACACCCTCTAGTTCTTGAGCAGATGAACAACTTTCAAGAAGGAACCATTTCTGTTTGAGCCACGGAAATTAAAGTGTTGAAGCTCCAAGCATGACAGTCGGATTCTTGCAGATTTCGAAGCTGCTGTGATGTTTCGAAGATCTGGAAATATTTAACCATTAGTTCATTCTGAATTTTTGATATGTTATGAAAGAGACGATGAGGAACAACTTCAATGAAGAAAGCATGCTGATCTGAACAATAGAAAATGGAGTTTCGAAGCTCACAACAAATCTGACGGGTTGACAGAAAAATAATAACCAGTCCTTCATCATACCTGAATTTCTTGAGTTATACAGCTCCGAGGGATCTCAATTTTGGATATGTTGTAGTTCACAAGTTAAGGAACAACTTCGCTGAAGAACGTATGTTGATCTAAGCAAGAGAAAATGGAGTTTTTGAAGCTCACAACAGGTCTGACGTGTTGACAGACAAATGATGAACAATCACTCGTCGTACCTGAATTTCTAGAGTTGTACTGATCTGATGGCTCTCAAATTTGGATATGTTGTAGTTAAGGAATTAAAGAACAACTTTCATGAAGACAACTTTGTGATTCGAGCTACAGCTGAGGGTCTTATATTGAAAACCAATTCAGGTTGTTAGGGGAAATGAAAACCAATTCCACCAAAGAAACATCATTATGATGTTTCATCATTATGGTGTTTTCATCATTATGATGCTTTCATCATTGAGATGCTTCCATCATTGTGATGCTTCCATTATGATTGTCATGCACCAACGGTTACACCCTCTATCATAGCAGTATGTGTGTGTATCTCCCTATAGTCATCATGTGCAAGACTATCGTAGTCAGATGGCTTTCCATAAAACAGCTACCAACCGTTACACCTTCTGCAATTCCACTTATTCGGGCCTAGCAACCTTCATAAACAAAATATATGAAGAAAAAGTCCGGGGCTACCACTTAGAAAACAAAAGAATGAAGTTTTGGTACTTACGACATGGACTATTAGCAAGACACCTCATTCGTCAACTCCCTCGACTAAAGACTTGGGGGACTCCCACCATATGCTACTACGCCTTGGTACTCAAAAGTTCGTGACTACTCAGTGACTTGGATTTTTCAAGTCTCCAACCGAGAAGTTTTCCTCACTCGGGAAATTAAGGGAACACTACCTCAAACTACATGCTTCACTCACAAAGCTTCAACAATACAGGTTTCAACAAAAGCAAAAATTCAAAGAACTTTATGAAGAAGGCTTTGGTGTATTTAACACAATATGTTGAAATGAAGCAAAGCTTATTTATTAATATTTTCGATAAGCCACAAATATGTACATATACATGAGTCAAAATAAACAAACAAAAGGGAGCCTTCACAAAGGTTGCTTAGGGGAAGTCTCAGCAGTCGGTAGAGCCCCAGAAAGAGAAAGCACCGGAGGGTGGTTATCCAGAGCCTCAGTACTTGACAAAACCCCAGAAGGAGGAGGCATTGGAAGTTCATCATTTGAAGCTTCATTACCAGGTACAGCCCCAGAGGACGAAGGCAATAAATGCCTTTGGAACAAACCCACAAACCGCTGATGATCAAGTAAAACCTTACCATCAGATTCCTTCATCTGGTCAAGCTTCCTCTTCATGTTTGTAGCATAGTCATGGGCGAGCCGGTGCAACTGCTTATTCTCATGCTTGAGCCCTCTAATCTCCTGTTTGAGACTCATCACTTCAGCAGCCAATGATTCAACTTGGCGGGTTCTAGCAAATAGGCGTTGGGCCATATTAGACACAGAACCTGCACACTGAACACTAAGAGCCAGAGAGTCCTTAACAGCCAACTCATCAGACCGTTTGGAAAATAGTCTATTATCTTTTGGAGTGAGAAGGTTCCTGGCCACCACTGCAGCGGTCATATCATTCTTCATCACAGAATCCCCAACGGTAAGAGGACCAGTAGGGGATATGAAGGATGGGCGCCATATGTTGTCTGGAGAAGGCGTGGCTGTCTCTTCTCCAAGGTTCAAGTCAAAACGACGGTCGGAGGGTCCAGACATTTTCAAATGTGTTGAAGAAGGAAGAGGTCAGACAAATCAAGATCTTAGAAGTGCAAGAAATGAGCTTCTACTGGTAGAGATTCAAGTGTGCTGTGGAACTTAATGCCAGCCTCTATAAAAATCTGCACTCGACGGAGCTTCAGAAATCGAAGAGGCGTTTGCTTTCTCAAAAGCTGGGCTGCTCAGAGACCACGAGGGCCGATCTCAGAAATCGAAGAGGCGTTTGCTTTCTCAAAAGCTGGGCTGCTCAGAGACCACGAGGGCCGATCTCAGAAATCGAAGAAGCACCTGCTTTTGCAGCCTCGTCAGCACCTGTCACATGCACAATCAGCTTTGCGGAAATTACGGGCAATCTGTCGAAGATTTCTGGTGAAGTAGAAAGCACGTGAATCTTACTGTTCAATCACCGCTCTCCATATGCACCATCAACTCCTCGGGTACCACATATAACTTTGTCAAAGATCTCTGACAAAGTTTAGGCACGAGAATTTCGAAGTTCCAGCTACCCTACTATTACTCATAAGGGTAAAGGAACAGCACCACTGCTTGACAACTGGAAAGTCCCTATGTGTGTCGACCTCCGTGTTTTGCGGCAAGATAGGTTGGCAAGAACGTCCAACCTTTACTCACATTCGAAAAAAGACTCCCAACATAATTACTTTCTTAAAAACCGGAGTAGCACCGTTTTCCGAATCTCGAGAGTCAGATCCTCGACGGGATTGCTTGTTCGAAAACCGAAGAGGCACAACTCTCAGAACTTCGAGAGCCAGATTTCCTTAGATAAAGCTTGTCTGTAATCTTCACACGTAATATCAGCTTTCCAGATACCACATACCACTTTTTCAAAGTGCTCTGACAAAATTAAAACACGTGAAGCTGGCAGCTCCCACTACATTGCTGTGACCAAGAAGGGTAAAGGAATAGCATTACTACTTGTTATTGGGAAATCCCTATATACATTGACCTCCCTCCTCAACGGACAGGCAAACCTGCAAAAATGCTCAACCCTTTCTCGCATTCGAAAAGGCACCCTCAACATAACCTCTCGAAATACTCAGCTTTATTTCCCCCCGATAATACCTCAGCAAATAAGCCACACCAAGAACAAGAGTATCTCATATCATCAGGGTCGAAAGCAAGAGTATCCCATATCATGCTTTCTCCCTGTCTTTGTCTTTGTCCTTGTCCACACCTGCAGGACAAGGAGAAAGAGAGCAGTCAGTCGGAACCTGAAATCAAACCTCCAATTTGGAACTGACTGCCTGGAGCCTTTGCCTGGTTGCTTACTTAGCATTGCTCTCGAGTACTCATCCTCAACTGCTGTCAAGGTCACGAATTCCACCGGCAAATACCTCATGACAGTTGATCAGATATTGGCTCTTTACACTGAAGCTGCCAAGCGGGGATGAGTCACTATGAAGGAATGTTCTGAAGGACCATTTAAATGCAAAGGTTGCACACCACTTCTGCCATGCAAAAGATTGAAGCAGAAGGTTCAACGGTGGGCTGAAACAGATCACTACAGCACGACACCTTTCCATACCACATTCATTATTCCGTCAATAGCAAAAGTATCCCATATCATCAAGGTCGAACGTACTCTAGATTTGATGGACTTGTTTTGACCCTCAAATTTTTGAGTCGGCTTTATACTCTGAAGGGCACCAGAAAACCCTCCAGCACAGTTCAAGAATAAGCCTGTGGAAAGTTACTTCTTCAAAAGCAAAAGTATCTCATATCATCTCTTATCCATTTGCTTCTCCTTATCCTGACAGTTGAATGAGAGACAAGGAGAAGAAGAACAATCAACCGGAAGCCGAAGTCAAACCTCTGATCCTGGGTTGCTTACTTGGAAGTTTGACTGCTTACCTTGTCTGTCACCTCTTTCGGCAGATCTCCTAGCTTGGCGACTTGGGGGACTCCTACTATAGGGTTTGTATCACACTTGACTAAGCCCGAAACTACAACTAAGCTTCAAGTGAAATTGATACATTACCTTGTGCGTCAACATCAGCTAAATACACCATTCCCGGATGGAGGAAAAGTACTTCCAGAGAAGGGCAGATGAAGATCAGACCACACTTCGGTACTTAGAAGTTTCGTGATTACTCAAGGGATTGGATCTTGCAAGTCCCCAACCGAGGAGTTTCCCTCACTCGGGAACTTAGGGGAGCACTGTTTGTACCATACTTGACCAATCCCGAAACTACCGAGCACCGGCCAACGCTATACTGTCAAGGACCCAGAAGAGTTCCCCTCCGACCAGGAGGCCAATCACTACTCGACACGTGTCAAGATTAGAAGCCAATCAGAGCGCAGCACGTGTCAACATCAAGAACCAATCATAACATGACACATGTCAATGTGACAAAGCTACAAGTTTTTCTATAAATAGGGGTCATTCCCCCACAATATTGCCTAATGCCATTTGTGTTAAATCATTCACAAGAACTCACTAAATTGAGAGCTTGATCCTTTGTACTTGTGTAAGCCCTTCACTACTAATAAGAACTCCTCTACTCCGTGGACGTAGCCAATCTGGGTGAACCACGTACATCCTGTGTTTGCTTCTCTGTCTCTATTCATTTACGTACTTATCCTCACTAGTGACCGAAGCAACCAAGCGAAGGTCACAAAACCTGACACTTTCTGTTGTACCAAAGTCTTCGCTGATTTTGTGCATCAACAAAGTTGATTTTTCCCTTTCCTAAAACCTTGGCACTTTCACCATTTGCAGTTGACACTTGAGAAGGTTTTGATAATTTTTCAAACTTATGAAACTTAGAAACTTGGTTGGTCATATGATCTGTGGCACCCGAATCAACAATCAAAAAATCATGCAACATATTTACATTAAGAGCAGTTTTGAATGAATTCATGATACCTTGCATGTCTTCTTGAGGTATGTGTTCAGTGTCTGACATGAAACCAGCAAACTTGCCTAGCAAAGCTGTTGAGTTTTCATCTTCAAAATTGACCGTTTGATCACTTTCAATCCCTTATTTCTTGCTTTGAAGATACTCTGCAAACTCATTTATGAGTGCAGCCGGATTTGCTGTGAAGCTTTTGAGTGTGTCAGACCTATTTGAGGTTGAGGCAGATGCATGGTTGGCTCTATGTGTAGCTCGGTTCAGCTTTTGAAAGCCCTTGTTGTCCTTCATAAAATCAGGTTTTAATTTTGGATGTAAAATACAACATGTCTCTTTAACATGACCGGTATAGTTGCAGTGATGGCACTTCAAGTGTGGATTCTTCCTTTTGTATTTTCCTTCGTTGGTTAGATAGGCCCTAGCTTCAGATACATTGGTCTTTATACCAATGTTCATGACTTTCCTTCGTACTTCTTCACATTGGATTGTTGTACATACACTGGTGAAGGAAGGCAGTTCAGTGTTCATAAGTATGTAGCTTCGTAGGTCTTCATATTCTGCATCGAGACTTAACAAGAGTTGGAATATCTTGTATTCTTCTGCCCTCTTCAGTAGCACAGATGCTTCAGTTGTATAGGGTCGATACAATTCCAACTCATTCCACATGCTCTTCATGCTGCCTAGAAGTTGTACAAAAGGCTTTCCTTTTTGTTGCAGGTTGGAAATGTCCTTTTTTAATTGAAACACACGTGCAACATTGTTCTGACTACCATACATTTCCTTGACAGTCTCCCATAGCTTGAATGATGATTCAGAATAATTGAATATTTCAGCTAGTTTACGTTCCATGGAATTTAGGAGCCAGGACATAATTAGCTGATCCTTGCATAGCCAGGTTTCATAAGTTGAAGAGGAAGAATCAGGAACTTCGATGCTTCCATTTATAAACCCTAACTTGGACATTTCACCTAGGGCAAGACTTACTACTCTTGACCAAGGCAAGTAATTAAACTCATTCAACAAGATTGAGCTTAATCTTTGATTAGGGTTGACATCCATCTTAGACACATTCAAGGAGGAAATGACCTATGAACTTTCAGCTTCAGACCCAGAAGGATTTTCTTTCGCCATATTGAAGGTTGAATAAGATCGGATGATAGTAATGCAGAAGCAGGTTATTTTCCCTGCTCTAATACCATGTTGCTTTTCAAAGATTGTTTTTGTATTGCTTTTCTTATCTGCAACGCAACTCTACAGCCAAATATAAGGAGGCTATCCTTCTTTCCTTAATTTATGCCATAATCAGAGGCTTTAGGAAAGCTAACAGCAGCTCCTTGAATTAAGGAGTTGACCACTATACAAGAATTGCTAAACATAAGAAAAAGAAAAGACAGCCGACACTTAGAAAACAATAACTAAATCCCTATTGTCCAAGACTTCCAATAGGTACGAATGGGAAATTGGAGCGTTAGTCCATCAATTTTAGTCGAGCTTTGCTCTCTGAATCAAAAGTCCAAGAGTATTGGTCTAGAACTTGTCACAATGTGAAACAACAATCCTTTTGAGGTTACAACTATGGTCTCTTATTTCCCTTTAAAATGTTTTATTTTGTAAGATAAAAAATGTTTTATTTTGGATGAAGGTTGTCACGGTGCTATCCAAAATAATTATTACTACACATTTTAATAAATTTACGATACAGACAGAATCACTTTGCATCCAATGTCTCCACATACATTCAATAATTCACACATGAAAACTTGGAATCAAAATTCTCCATTAGAACTGAAAGCATCTCCTTGGCGTAATGCGGTTATCTCTTGCTCGACTAAACAGAACAAACATCAGAATTAAAATTCTACAAGACTCAACACTTACATGAGTAATGAAAGAAAACAGGAATATGGTTTTGATTAGAGAACACTAAACTTGTTCGTTACATCATAATTAAGCGATTAGTTGCAACAGTCAATACGAAAGCATATCTTGAATTACTAATCTTAATGCTACCAGTAGCAATTACACTAAACTTTTTGCATCAGACAACATAACAACAACAACAGGCCAACCGTATTCACTGCATGATGTTCTGAAGCCTGTTTGTCAAGGAAGAAACACAAGGCAGGTGAGATTTGTCAAACAGAATTTCCATGACCTCTTGGACCACTTCACCTTTTCTTCCTCTTAGCACCTCCCTCACAGCGCCCTCGTCAGGCTCAAATCCATTGCCCTTCATCTGATTCAAAAACTCCCTTCCCTTCTCCACTCCCTTGTCCCTCTGCCGAGTAAAGCCCTCAAACACTGCTGTGTAGGTACCTGCGTTATGATGCATTTTCTTTTTCATCATATCCAGCAAGTTAACCTTGGCAGACTTAAACAAGTTTGGATCAGCAGAGAGTGCCTTGATGAGGACACTATAAGTGTACAAGTTATGAGTGATCTTAGCCGCTAACATGTGAAGGTAGGCATCGAAAGCTCCCTTAATCTTGCCAGCAGCAACATAGGCCTGGATGATAGTTGTGTGCATGACAAATGAGGGATATATGCCCGTCTCAAAGACCGGCTCAAAAAGCTCAAATGCCTCATCCCCATAGCTATCATCCACCAGACCACTGAGCATATCAAATCCAAATTTCATGACTGCCTCTCGATCGATGCGCCACTTTAAGAAGATTTCTTTCATCTCCTCATCATCGATTCTGGTGGCATATTCGAACATCCTGAATGTATCAACTGCATCTTCAAGATGGTCGTGGAACTCAAAATAACTTGGGTTGTCAAGCACAAGACCCTTATCTTTAATTTGCTTCATAAACTCTATGGCCTCCTCTATCACCTTCGTCTTGCTGTCCGACTGGCAGGCAATGGCCTCCATCACGAGGGTATAGGTACCGGAATCAGGCTGCATTCCCTTCTCAAGCATTTGTAGAAAGTACTTCTTGGCATACTGAACAGCAGAGGGGCAAAGATTATGGAAGGCGTGCATCTTGATGATCATATTGTACGATTCAGCCTTAATTGGGATCCCATATTCTAACATGAGCAAGATTGTTTCCAAGTCTTCTGGGTCGCCTTCTTTGCCTGATATACTGCAAAAATGGGTGCAATCAGATATTGCAATGGCATGTTAAACAATGACAGCAAGTATGTTAGATAATCTGGAACGAAATCTAGAATTGAGTGAAGGACTAAACCAGCTACATTAGGTAGACTCCCTTTTTTATATGGATCGAAATTGGTTGCTAACTACATAGCATAGCGATCAATCAGCACACAACAAAACTTGGATGTACTCACCATCTTTCTCCTTTAAGACTTTTATCCTCTTAGCTAGCACAGCCTCAGCAAACTCCATGTACTCCATGTCCTCTGCCTTAGCTCCCTTGGACATGGCTTCATAGATATCACTATTAGGTATTATTCTCTTGTCCAACATCTCAAGAAAGTATTTCCTGGCAATCAGAACGAAATCCGAGTCAGCAGACAGTGCCTTGATCAGTACACTGTAAGTGTACAAATTGGGGTCGACCCCATTGACCAACATGTGCTTGTAAGCCTTGAGAGCACCATTAGCCTTCCCAGCATTGGCGTAGGCCTCAATCACGACAGTATGGATGGCCACGTCGGGAATTATTCCCCTCTTGTTCTGTTTATAGAATTCATTGGCTTGATCAACTTGGTTGTCCTTTAACAAACCATGATACATTCTCCATGCTTCTTCCACAATCCAATTGGTGCGCATCTTTTCAAATGTTTGTTGCATTTCCTTATCATTAGTGTCTTTGGTAGCACTTTCAAACACCTTCCTTTGACGAAAAGCAGCTTCAACTAGGCCTTCAGTGATAAATGGAATTTCTTGATCCCTCTCAGCTGTATGAAAATCATCTGGAGGAAGCACAAACCCTTTAGCTTTAATCAGCTCTCCAAACTCCTTTCTATCTCTGCCCTCATCAAGTTTCTCAAACAAGGCAATGTAGGTGCCAGAAGTTGGCTGCAATCTTTTGTCCAACATTTCCACAAAGTACATCTTTGCAAACTTAACGAAATGTGGAAAATTAGGGTCCCTAAGGGAGCAAGAAGCAAGTTCTTTGATGATCACGGTATAGGTGTACGCATTGGGGGTTATCTCGTTTGCTAACATCTTCAGAAACACTTTGCAAACATCACTAGTTCTTCAGGCACTGGCATATGAGTCCATGACGGCGGTGAGGGGGACAACCTTGGGAACAATACCATTGTTGCCGGCCTGGGACCCGATCTCAGCAGCCACGTCAAGGTTGAGGCCGTATCTGGTCAATTCGACAATCATCTTGATTGTCTGTGCGCACATGCTTTCTTGGGTCAACATGTTTTGGAGGATTTGGTCGTAGTCTTTGGGGGCATATTTCATATCGTCCAATTGCTTCAAGTCGCTCAAAGAGAGGTTGCTGGTGGTCTTGGAGGAAGACGCCATTGCTGAAAATGAAAGGAACTTGTGATCGAAAACAAAGAAAATGACAAGTTTGTCAGCCAAAAACTAGTGAAAGAAGAGAGCTTTGTCACCAGAAACCAAGAAAATGAGACAACTTGTATGCAAAAACAAAGAAAATGAGAGAGCTTTATGTCAGCACTGTAAATCCATATGAACCCTAACTCATTGAACAAACGGGATACTCTTAAATATTTTAGCAAGATCTGGAAACTAAATGTATAACCAAACAAGATGATGAAAATACACGCCTGCTGCTTGTGAGGAAAAATAAAAGCAGAGAACTTGACAACACTTGTGGGTAAAACCAAAGAAAATGAGAGAACTTGGGAGAAAAAACAGAGAAAATGAAAGCTTTTGAGCAAAAACTAAGAAAATGAGAGAATTAGTGACTAAAAACTAAGAAAATAAGAACTCTTTTGGCCAAAATCAACGAGAAAATGAGAACAATTGTGGAAAAACCAAAGGAGAGAATTAGTGACAAAAAAAACTAAGAAAATGAGAGGGCTTTTGAGCAAAAAACCAAGAAAACAAGAGAATTAGTGACAAAATACTAAGAAATGAGAGAGCCTTTGAGCAAAAACTAAGAAAATGAGAGAATTTGTGACAATAAAACTAAGAAAATGAGAGAGGTTAGAGCAAAGGCACAGGAAAGGCGACAACTTTGGTGCAAAAACAAAAAAAATGGAAAGCTTTTGAGCAAAAACTAAGAAAAGGAGAGAGCCTTTGATTTTATTCAACAAAACATAAATCCCAACCAAAATGCTACAAAATAAGTAAATGATCAACCAAACCAACAAGAAGACAAGAGAAAAGAAACAAACCTGAAAATGCTTCCGGTGGAATGGATTCGTAGCTGCTGCGAGTGGAGCTTTTAGTATTTGGAGGAAACAAAGTAGAGAGCTTGAGAGGGATTTTTCAGTATTTTTTTCAGTGAAAAAAAAATGACGCCTGAGAGAATCTTAAAGGAAGATGTCAAAATTGCCACGTAAGCATACAACAGTTAAAAATGGCAACAAACTCTGCTTTGTTTCCTACATGGTAATTTTGACATTTTTTTTTTTAAAGATGCTCTCAGGCGTCATTTTTTTTTTCACTGAAAAAAAAAAAAAAAAACTGAAAAATCCCTCTCAAGCTCTCTGCTTTGTTTCCTCCAAATCCTAAAAGCTCTACTTGCTGCAACTACGAATAATATCGTGCCATGTGAAAGATGAATTAAAAGGAAGGATATGTGATTTTGGTTCCAGTTGGTTCAAATGAGGAAAATGACTTATGTGCAACGGGTATTCCAACACAATGATCTTCCGGCTCGCTAACGTAATGCCATGTGTAAGTCTATATTCACATGGCATTATATGATTGAGTCGAATATAACAGTCTGCAGTATACCCATTAGATGTAAAAATACTTTCACATAGAGCAGAGAAATGGTGCTATAATGCTTCCGTTTGAATTAATGACTGTCTGTGTGTCCGATTGAATCAGCCATATTGACCAAAAATTAAAATCAAGGGAGTGGTCTGGCTTCCCAATAATATCGTGCCATGGAGCTTAATTGGTTGTAATTATAAGTTAAATTTTTTTTATCTAGTTTGGTTTGGAATGCGATACGAGAGATATTAAGAGAGGAAATCTCACTAAACCTCAAAATTCTTTCAATATTAAAGAATAAGTGAGGATTTAGTCCTTAAATTGCTATTTGAATAAAAAATAAGTTTCTAAATAATGATTTTTGAGGCTATTATATCCAACTAATTTTCCATCAAGTTAAGGGCTGGTTTGGTATTGCTGTGCTTTGAAAAAAAGCTGCTATGAGAATAAGCGGCTGTGCTGTGAGAATAAGCGGCTGTGAAATAAAGCCAGTAGAGTGTTTGGTAAACTTTTTTGTGAAAGTGCTTTTGGAAAAAAAAGCAGGATGATAGTGTGTCATTTCATTAAAGGAGCACTGTAGCTCCGTGTGCTTTGAAAAAACTGGCTTTTTTTCAAAGCAGCAAATAGCAGCTTCAGCTTTTCCTTTGATTTTCAGCTTATTCTCACAGCAGCTTCCAAAATAAGCCCTTTTTTTTCAGTTTACCAAACACAAAAATGACCCTCAGCTTTTTTTCACAGTGGCTTTTTTTAAAATCACCTCAATCCCAAACGGGGCCTAAGTTACATGACTTGCTTGTAACACAGAATGAATTTAGGAACTCAAATTCTCTAACCCAATTAGGAGTAAAACAACAAAGAAAGAAAAGATTAGAAAGACCGTTCTAGCAGTTAGTTACCAACAATTTAGCAAAAATAAACCAATTTTAATTCAATGAATCTCCCAAAAACAAGAAAAAACGATAGAGCCAACGCCAATGGCGCACGAGGCCTACCATGCCGAGGTTGATGCTTAAAGCGAGTGTAACAAGCGCTCATCTTCCCATCAATATGGTCAGTTTATTTCCCATCAATGTGGAACAACACTCAAATTTGAACAAAATCAGAACCATATGTGCTGGTGTCTGTGATCATGAATCATCAGTGGTACGTCTACGGAATGTATCATCCTGCAACTTTCTTTTTGTTTCGAAGCAGCGAATATCAACCAAAACTGCAAACAGACAAGGCTTATTTGATCCTTTACGTGTGTTCGTAGATTCTTTTATGGCTGAGATACATGAAAAATGAATGATATTGATAATTTACAAACATTGACTACATCGAGCCTGTTGTATAAACATTCTCTGCCTATGTGTTGAGCCTGTTGCAAAACCAACCCAAAATATTCACGCGAGCTTCATAGTTCAGCATTTTACGACACTAATTCCAAGAACGACGAAAGCATTTTACCGATGCCACACCATTGTTTTCTCCACAAGTAATGCCCATTGTTTATGTGATAAGATATAATGCAGCTTCAAAGGGACTCCTTTTCTGGATATCCTGTATGGAGGAGGAAGTGGATAAATAGATCCAATACCCACAACTACAACAGATTTGAGGCAAAGTTGGAGCTTCCCACAAATAATAGTCAATTGATTCTCGAGCTGCACGTATTCGTAAAACTTGGAAGCATTCCGACAAGACAAGGTTTGAAACAAACCATGAAGGTAACTTGAAGTTAAAACAAGATGAAAACATATTCCGCCAAGCTACGGAAAAAACTGGAAAAGCAGCAAAGAAAGAAAAGAGGAATATGATTTACACACCAATCACATAAAACTGGAGAAAACAATGGTACAAATTAAACATACGCCAACATTCCTTCTAGGCTTCCACCATATATTACCCAATTATACATAAGAGAGGAAGCAATATCGATCTCTGATGCCCCGAATAAAGGCAATGCCGTCACAAAAACTCTTCAGCTGTGTTCAAGTCATTCAATATTTCAGACTTGACTTGTTCAGGCAGTGGAGCAGATGGCCCTGCCTTGGAGTAAAATCCGGCCAACGATCTTATTGCTTTCTCTATCTCAACGTAAGATTCCTGCAAAAGTGAACCAATCGAAAGGACTTTAGATTATTCTTAGCGATCAATCAACTAACTCGACAATTCCATTCCATGTCTTCGAACATACACGCAAACTAATTAGCTATATATACCTCTTGAGCCACCTCTTGTTGTCCTCTCCAAGTGCTCAAATACTCTCGAATCGATTCCTTCGCTGCATCTGCAGTTCGTCGAAATTTAGCATTATCCTTGGTGTCTTCGTTCAGTGATTCACGCAGTGTCTTCACAACCTCTTTTGCCGACTTCAAGTAAGCCCTTGGCAACACTTTTCCGGACTTTGTTTTCTCATTGGGATCGAACAGCGTTTTAAGAGCACCTATAACTCCATCATTTTCCTCTTCGCCATTTGACTTGTCATCGGCCCAAACCGGCGATGGTGCTAAGACATTGCTGATGGTTAAAACCGTTGCAATCGAAGCACCAGCACACGTTACAAAATGTCGGCGACTTGATGAAGCTTCTTGAGAGGGTAGCTCACACCTGGACCGCACTTTATCTGCGATGTTGCAAAACAATAGTCAAAAGAGAAAAAGCTGCCTAATGACTTCAACTATGGCCTTTCATATATCAACAAAAAAATGACGTGAGGAATTTTGGGTAGCCATTTCTGTGAGAAGTACTAAGGTCTCCATTTCAATTCAATCTTCCACACCAGGACGCGTGGATGGAATTCGTCCGCAACCACTGGGTTACCGGAGAACTGCAGCCTAACTACAATTCAATTGGTACAGGAATAGCAGATATATGAAACAAACTTACACTGTTTGGCAGGTTTGAAGGTATTATTTTCCCTCGTCCTGAAAAGTACGGGGAGGCAGATCTTTTCTGCAAGAAGAGCCATATTCTTCATCTTCAACTAATCTCAACCAAATGCGAGAAGAGCCATATTTGCACAGAATTTCACCTTCAGTGGGAGCAGCTTGTGGAGTTTAGTATCTGCCTCAGCTTCTTGCTTCCAAACTCTGCGTCTTCTGGTTTATCTTGTTGCCGGGGGATTTTTATCCAATGGGACACGTCAAGATATTTTGATAAACGTGAAGGATACAATGGTAATTTGATTGCTCCCATTGATGCTTTTATATTTGCACCCCTAAACTTTTGCAAAATTGGCTATAGAGCCTAAACCCTAAACACTAGCAAAAATTCATAATTACTATTTGATGTCTAGTTATTTTTATTTTTCTAAGGTTTAACAAGTGTGCTATTATTAAGAGAATCGTATTTGTTTACCATTTTCTAACAAGTTTAAGAATTAAGCATGTCACAACCCATCCTGGAATTTACTAAATTGAAGGGTATTTTCGTAAATTTTCACTTTAGGCTAGATATTTTGAAATGGGTTTGCTTTTGATCTTAATTGGTATGCCCAAGGGGGGCACCCTTTGATTTTGTCCCCGGCCTAATTTCACTTCCCTTTCTTCTCTCTAAGTTCCTAGTCCTCTCTCTCTCTCACTTTAACTCTCTCTCAAAATAGTTCACTCTTCCCTCAGCCCTCTCACAGCTCACTCTCATCCTTTCCTCTCCCGAGTTTCACACACACGGCACCACACCCACACACTCCAACCTTCTCTCCCTCAGACATTC
The DNA here is from genome assembly GCF_916048215.2 of Malus sylvestris. Lineage (NCBI taxonomy): Eukaryota > Viridiplantae > Streptophyta > Magnoliopsida > Rosales > Rosaceae > Malus > Malus sylvestris. The sequence continues at coordinate 16,351,713 of NC_062275.1, forward strand.
TCACCTTCCTCGTTCCTATTTTCCCTCTGCAAACTAGGGTTGTAGCACCATGGAAACCGGTGCTAAAACTTGGTGAAATTCGGGGAGCATCAACCTCTAATTGGGTGAGCCTCGGAGTCCCTTTCTCTGTCTTAATGGTTGTTTGCCTTGATTTATAAAGTATGTATACCCGTTTTAGGTGAAGCTTTAACTTGAAAATAACTCGGAAGGATTTTCCCCAGATTCCAACATGGAATCCTGTGACTTCCAGGCCATTTTCCAACCAACTTCGGCCATGGCTGGACCAAATTTTGGTATAGATCTCTTCCCCTCCTCCGTAGCTTTAAATCCATGTATCGCATGACTTGTGTTGGTCGAATTTTGGGGTTGATCGGAGCTAGGAATGCTTAAGCGTTGTCAAAAATGGCCAACCCGATATTCATAAACCAATTTCGAACCCAGCTCTAGGCCTAACCCAACTTAGCTGACCTGGCTCAAACCCACTGAGCCCAACCCAAGCTTTGGCCCAACCTGTTGACCCGAATTTGACCCGTTGACTGACCCAACCCGACCTGACCAGAATGAAATATTCTGTCAAGGAATATTCTGTTAGGGAATATTCTTTGTGTTGATTTTTTGTTAACTTTTACAAAATTTGCCCTGGACCCTGTTTTGACGTCCGTTTTTCGAAATTAAATCATTATGATAGAGTTTTATTAATTGGACCATTTATGTGCTTAGGTGCATTTATTGCGGCATTTCCGTCTTTACTAGTTTGCACGGCTCTTCGACGATGAAGTATTTGTGAGTGGACCCCTTCTAAAATGCATATTTTACTATTAGAAATGCATACATGAAAAACATGATTTGTTGGTTATGTTTTATGAAACGTTTATGAGTAATTTGGATTTACACTTTATGAATTATTATGCTTTATCGACTTTACGTTCTCTGTGGTATATATGATTGATGACTATATACCTACTTATGAACGTGGTTTTACAATATGACGTTTCAGTTACTGAGTTCAGATTTGATATATATATATATATATATATATATATATATATATATATTAGTAATATTATGTTAATGTTTTTATGTGCTTACTTAGTGGTTATTCATACGATCTGCCTACGAGCGAATGATACTGCCTACGGGCGAATGATATTAATATATGGCTTCGACCGATCGTAGATTGGTGGCTTCGGCCGGGCATTTGGTTGGTGGCTTCGGCCAGAAGATACTTATATTGACTTCGGTATGGCGTTTGGTTGGTGGCTTCAGCCAGAAGATACTTATATATTGGCTTCGGCTGAGAGATGTAGTGCCTACGGGTGATTGTGATACTACTACTAAGCACAACACTATATGATATATGTTTTACGAAATGTTTTATGGCATGGTAGGGTTTTGGAAAACCTATTACATATTATGCTACTAGTTTTCATAAACTTTGGGGGTTAGTACGTTGATGAATTACTGTTTAAGTACTACTTATATATCAACTTGGTCCACTCATGTTTTGTTTTGCACCTCCTCAGGACTTAGAATCAAAGCATACAATCCTGGCATCAAGGCATTCCTGTATCGGCATCTTCGAGTCCTCTCGGTGTAGGGCCCATCCTTCATTCATTCAATTTTATATTATTCATTTTTAGTGTCTCAGATTAGTTGTATGCTCTGAACACAATCCACAATTGCATATTCATTATAATTAAATTTACAAGTTTTACTTATTTCGGTTAATTGTTTTTAGTTCTCATGCATCCTAGTATGGATTCGTCACCTTCAAGTGTTGACCAGTACGTGCCTACCTTAATGTTTGGAGAATATTAGGGTTGGGCGTGTCAAAGCGAGAGCGACGTCATTAGCTAAACAAAATCTTTAAAATCCTTTACACTATGTTTTGATGAGACAATATAAAAATCATGTTGGCGATTTTTTTGTTGTTGCAGTTGACATGTCCCGACCCCGATATTCCCCGAATACCCGGATAGGCACGTGGTGGCCGACACTTGAGGGTGATGAAAGCCATTTATTGAATACAAGAGTAATGATTAGGAGGAAATAAGCATGAATAATCATTAGAATCTAGAAGTAATAAACATAGTTTAAGAAAATGTCTGGAATGCACAGAACACGTTCTAAAACAAGATCACAAAAGAAAGATCATTACAAGATATCACACAAGTGAGTGATAGATTGCTACTGGTAGGGGAATGCCTCGTACGTCGTGTCGTAGTCCTCGTTTCTAAGACCTGAATAGGGGCGCAAAACAAAGGTGAGTGGACCAAGTTCATATATACAATAATAATAAAACACTTATCAAGATACTAACCCCCATAATTTATATAAAGAAAACTACTAGCATAATAAGTGATGGTTTTACTGAAAACCCTAACATGCCAAAAATATCTCAAAAGACATCGTGGAAAACAAAATATTAAACGCCTCATAGATCGTCTCGTAGTGCGATGTACTGCTAGTAAGATCACTGAATAAATATATCTCCCGGGCCTATGCCAGCACTGTGGTCTCTGCATTCGTAGCCAGAGATTACCAACTCCCGACCTAATGCCTGCTTCGTGTCCCTCAGCCCATAGCTACGGATTATTTCTCCCGGCCTATCTGCCAACACCAGATCCTCGCCCCAGGCGGCATAGTGTCCACTAGGTACGCACAAATTGTTACGCCTCTCATAAATAACCACTTCATAGTATAAAGTCATCCATCGTCTATACTATAAAGAGGGGTTTCTAAAACATGTTCTAGCATCCTATCGTCATCCATCAAATAGTTTACCAGTTCAAGGTTTTTATAGAAAATACGATCTATTAAAATATAGCTCAATATAGGCCAACAATTAATTCCTCACCAAAAAATGAGACGATAAACAACATATTTCATAAACATGCTTAACATAAAAATCAGTTCATAAACTCGTAAGGCATGCATTTCATTTATGCAAATAAACTATAAAATTATGTAAATTTTAGAAGGGGTCCACTCACAGATACTCCGTAGCAGCAGAATTGTACGAAAAATGATTAAGGAAATCCCCACTAGCAACTTCACCTAAGCACAAAAATGTACAATTTATCACACTCCCCAACTATAGAATTTCAAGGAATGGAAACGGGTATTGGGTTTGGATCCGGATTAGGGTTTAGGTTTAGGTTAAATAGGGTTAGGACCTATTGAGTTTTGGTTTTTGGATAGGTTTAGGAACAAAAAGGGTGCTTTGGGCTTGAGCCCAAACCCACATACACGCCAGCACACACATACACACCTGCATGCACAGCACACAAGCACACACCTACACACACATACACACACACACACACGTGCACCACACACTCACACATCACACACACACACACACACACACACACACACACACACACACACACACACACACACGCACGCACGGTCCAACACACACACACACTACCCACACACGCATGGCCCAACACACATACACTACACACACACACACGGCCCAACACACACACACACACTAACTCAGCCCCAAGCAAGGTACGGGCCGCAGGCCAAATAACCCAAAAATAAAAAACTGGGCTAGTCCAAGTAAGGGCTAAGGCCCGTAGGTGTTTTGAGAAGGCCTGTTGGTCTGTGGGGTGTCGGGGAAGGACACCGAAGCTGCTACAGCTCCGGTTGACGGCAAACTTGCAATCCAACACCCAAACCAAGTACCAAAATGAATAGGGAAGATAGCTGAAATGATGGGAACGAAAATATACCACTATGAGTCTCGACTGTGGTCGAGAATGGCAGGGTTGATTCACGGAACTCGTCGGGTTTTTTCGCTGGGTTCTGGAAAACAAAAATATAGGGCATGCACAAATTAGAACCTTCCACTTGAACTGAGAATAACTCAACAAAATAGAATAGAGTAGTGAGCCTTACCTGAGTTCAAGTTTCAGAGATTTGAAGCTCTCGGCTTCAATGACAGAACACACAGAGGTGTTCTACTGATGCATGCAGGGTTATAGCTGTGTTCCTCAAGTCCCAAGGATTCTAGATATGTGGTTAATCTGTTGGGTTTGATTAGTTTTCGAAGAGAAGGAAACAAGAGCTCTCAGAGCTCTAGAGAGAGTGAGAGTTCCCATGAGAGAGAGAGAGAGAGAGAGAGAGGGGTTCGAGAGGAAGTGCTCGGGAAGGAAGGGAAGAAAAGAGAGCTGAGAACCTGCCACTTGGCAGTTTAGGGGAAATAGGGAATCTAAATCAATGACTAGGATTAAAAGAGATAAGGGATTAAATTGATAAATTTACGCATGTTTCAGGGAGGAAAATAGAAATATAACTAAAATGTGGGGGTGGGTGTAACAACGGTCGATCGTTAGGACAAAATTTTGTGTTAGGGTGTTAAGACCACGCCATTTGAAAAACCACCCTTTATACTAGGATATAATCTTCATATATTTTAGTTTAACTATCAAATATAGCCTCATCAGTGTGAAAGTTACTCTAATAAGACAACCATACCAAATATTTTCTCTTGAATTGCAATAGGCCAAAGATTTGCTACAAAGTCTACATGCCATTGTAATTGACAATAAAAATTTGGGGTACCAAAGAATAATTAAAAAACTATGGGGTGAAATTGTAGTACTTTAGAGCAATTCCAGCCCAATTTTTTAGGTTGGCCTAAAGTCCAAAAAAAAGGACGACACCCCCCAAAATCACTGCAGCCGAACCTAATAGGCTGGCATTCGGCCCAAGCCAGCTTCTAGGTTGGCCCAAAACGTGATGAACAAAGGCCCGTCCTATGTGATGTCACGCTGGTGTCAGCATGACGTCGCATAGGCCCACTAATTTTTTTTTTTGCATCAGGCACCTGAGATACACGCACGAGTGGGCCCACGTTGGCGATAGGAAAAGCACAACGGGGCCCGTCGTATTAGCGCACTAACTTGGACCAAGGAGAAGCCACGTGGCTTGTTCTCGGTCGTTGGATTTCCAACGGCTAGTTTTCTGGACTGTTGGATTTCCAATGGTAAAAAAAATTGAAATTCAAACCCAACGGCTAGTGACATGGTGCATTATGGGCCGTCTGATCCTAAGATCAATGGTCCAAGATTTTTGGCCCAAAAAACGAAAAAAAAATACAAAACGGTCAGAATTATGACCGTTGGCCACATGTTCACATCTGGGCTGTTGGATTTGAATCTTTTTCAAATCCAACGATCCAGATTAATTAACTTATTAAAAATTGTTTTAAAATACAAAAAAAAAATAATTATTTTGTTCTATAAATACCTAACCATCATCTTCCACCTTACACCACATTTCAATATTTTCAATACTTTCAACCAAAGCTTTCATATAATTTTTTTGTGTGAAAAATATGGCTATGTGGAAGCTCATTGAAGATGTTACGTTATGTCAATGTTGTGTTCAAATTACTCACAAATAGTACGTTCAGATAATAACACGTGGCATGACAAGGTTGGTTTAAAATCTGATCGAAATCTTGTGTAAATTATTGTAAACAGATAGTGACACGTGGAGCGTCAGGATTGGTTGAAAATCTTATCGAAAATCTACCTTAAAAATAGTACTTTCAGATAATGACACGTGGCGTGACAAGATTGGTTAAAAATCATATCCAAAATTAAAACTAAATTTTATTATTATTAATTTATAAAAAAAATTTAATAATATTTAAATGGATTGGGTGCCAGCGCATTTTTTAGAGGTGGAGATGCATTTGTGCCAGCGCATTTTTTAGAGGTGGAGTTGCATTTGATCAATTACTATTCATTAAGATCAATCACTATTCATTTGAGTGGATTAAATGGTCTGGGTGCCATCGCATTTGATCAATTATAATAGCTGTTGTTGGGGCCAAATCTTCAATGAGCAAAGTATAATAAATCGACGGCTAGAAAATCATCACTAAGTAATGCACGTAGGGATTCGCCGCAGCATATAATTACCATCTAGGGTTTTAGGCATTACGAAGTCGCTTAAATCTGATCCTTTAAAAACCATCTTCTTCCTCACAAGCCCCCTCTCACCCGGCGCGCCCACACTCTCACACACAAGCACGCAGAGTTACAGAAAGCAAATAACCGCGAAACCCTAAGGTCGCAGCCATGGTGAGTTACTCGCTCCGATTCGATCCATTCGCTTCGACGTCTCCCTTAGTCTTCAATCGTCAACCCTAAATCTTAATCGGATTTTCCTTTGTTTTGCAGTCTCTCGTCGCAAATGAGGAATTCCAGCATATTCTGCGTGTGCTGAATACCAACGTGGATGGAAAGCAGAAGATCATGTTCGCCCTTACCTCCATCAAGGGTATCGGCAGACGTTTCGCCAACATCGTCTGCAAGAAGGCTGATGTCGACATGAACAAAAGGTTCATTTTTTCTTAGTTAGTTTTATCTATTTTCTGAAAGAAATTCATAGATCTATTTATTTCGATTTGATTAATCATTTCGGAGGTTTTTTTTTTTTGTATGTAAATGCAGTCAATTTAGTTGGGGTTTGTTTATTGCTCTAATTTATGATCGTAGAAATTATCTAACTTGTGTACCGCCATTTGATTTAGCATGAATTTAGTTTGTTTTGACCAAAAAATTTGCATCATTTTATGGCTGGAATGTATGATTTATTTTGCAGTTCTAAAAATCGGGTTGAATGTTTGTTTGCAATTGTAATATTTGAGCCGATTTTATTTGCAAATGCAATATTTGGATTCACCCAATATTGTCCCTTATGCCACTAATCAGTGATGTGGGTTCGCAAAAAGCGTTCCTCTTTTATTTTTTCATGTTTCTATTACTGTATGATTCATGCTTATGACAATCTAGTTCATTGGGCAACACTGCAGGGCTGGTGAGCTATCTGCTGCCGAGCTCGACAATCTGATGACTATTGTGGCAAACCCCCGCCAGTTCAAGATCCCTGACTGGTTCTTGAACAGAAAGAAGGACTACAAGGATGGTAAATACTCCCAGGTGGTCTCCAATGCTTTGGACATGAAGCTCAGGGATGACCTTGAGCGCTTGAAGAAGATCAGGTCTGGTTTCTATTCAATTCTCTTGTTGTTCAGTACCAGTTGTATTCTTGTTTTGAGTTCATGATATTGTTATTGTTTGGTAAATTGGTATGCTCATTGTTTCAATAGTTGAAGTTCTATACCAGTTCTATTGTTATGCATTGTTGTCAATTGAGAACTGTTCGTCATCTTAATTGTTCCAAGTCATGTATGTTTGTGGTGCTAAAGTTTTTATTATACCATATGATTGGTTGGCAGTATTGTTCAGTAGTTGACATTTGTTCTACGTTGTGCTGGCCATTTCTCCTAAATCATAGAAGGCTAACAACTTCATCTTAAATCCTACCATTTAAGAATACTTTTGCATACTCTTTCAAGAATTACAAATTGTAAGCTTTGACTTTTGTTCAGTTATTAGTTAGTTGAGTATCACGAAGACTTAGAGGTTCCATGTACATTGTAGCTTACAGCCACTCCCTCTACCCAATCTCTTTCTGTGGTAGTCAACTATATCTGGCTTTTCGGCTTTATAGAATCTTCTGCCCCTTTGTTGAAGCTCAAGACAAGGATATTCCTCTGATATAAGTATTTATCTATCGGATTTTTACTTGATGCTTGTTTCTAATGTCTTTGAGCGTATATATGTATTACATATTGAGATCTTTTTAACGATTGTTGTGCTTGGAGAGTGACTGGTGTTTCTTTCTTGATGTTCTTGATGTGCAGGAATCACCGTGGTCTTCGACACTACTGGGGCCTTCGTGTGCGTGGACAGCACACCAAGACCACTGGCCGCAGGGGAAAGACTGTTGGTGTATCCAAGAAGCGCTGAAGAATTTTACCACCTGTCCCGGATGTCATGTTGCGAAAGTTGTGTTACTTTTTAAAATACCCTCTAGCGTTTTAGCCTCAATCGACTTCAGTTTTGATGGATTAATGCAGTGTGTCTAGCTGTCGTTTATTTATATTCCTTGATTGAGACTGCTTGATCTTTGTGTTTGAGGACGGTATGCTATGCAATGGAATTCGATTCTCTATGTTAAGCTGATATTCTCAGTTTATCTGTTGTATCAACATTATTTCGTTCGGCCCTCAATCCTTTGCAACTCGCATTAAACTTTAGGCGCTCTTTCTAAATGGTCTAAAAGAGTCATCCTGCACATCTCCATCTATAAATAAAATAAAAGGCCAATATCGGTCTTACATAAATTTTATATTAGTAACCTCTCTCTTCGGTCTCAATTAGTAAAGCTTGTTTGATATTGTTTTTCTTCACAGAAGACTGCTTTATATTAAATTTTCGCATTACAAAAATGTTTAGTAAAAGTAAAATATTCTACTTATTTTAAAAATCATGGCCTATAGGTTACTTCTGTTTTAATAAAAAGTGGAATTAAACATTTAATTAATACTTTTAATTCTTGTAATACCATCATTAGTTTGTAAAAATGGCATTGTTTAATTTTTTTTTAACTCGTTTTATCTTTTAGAGAACAAAGAGATTGCCACTACAACCATTACAAATACTAACCTTACAACACTACTGCCACCACTACCATTACCACCGCCATCACAATTGCCACTAGTCTCGTTGTCCTCGTTGCCAATGTTCGCGCACCTGCCGCCACTGCCACCACTACGACCACACCTACATCCACAACCATAACCGCACCATTGACTCTGCCGCCACCCTTATAACCCTTGTTACCTCTACATCGTAACTGCCACACCCTGTAATACCACAAACATTACAACTACCATCACCATTGCCACTACCACTGCCGCTGTCCTCACCACCGCTATCATCACCACCTCCCTCACCACTCTCACCATTGCCGACGCATCGCCAATTCTTCCTAAACCCTAAACCCTTGAATGAGTCCTCATAATTAGTTTGTAATGTCATTAAAAAAAAGAAAAAAAAAAGAAAAAAGGAGAAAAATCTGTCCTACAAGTACAAAGGCTTTTCCGAGTATGGAAGATTCGAAACAAAAGGCCCGATTACGCATCCGTAAAGACAAAACTTATAAAAAAACTCCCAGCAAACAGGAAACATTGTCCTCCTCATCCCTCCTCTCCCACTTTCACACTCTCAGTTCTCTCTCTCTCTCTCTCTCTCTCTCTCTCTCTCTCTCTCTCCTTCTTCTCCTTTTTAATTTCATTCATTTAATTTATTTATTTTCCTCCAAATCCCTAACCCCAGGATGGCCGGAGGTCCCCATCCCAAGGGCCCACCACTCCACAGGCCATCTTCTTCTGCCTCCGCCTCCAGCCGCAAATCTCGCTGGGAATCCTCGGCCAACGCCGCCGCCCCCAGCACCACCACCACCACCACCACCATCACCAACAACAAAAACCCACCCGATCCCAAATCCTCCAAGGCCAAAACCGGCCCATCCCCAAAACCCAGCCCCGCCCATCCCAAGCACCCGCCTGGCCCCTCTCCCGGAACCGCTCCCTTCCCCTTCTCCGACCCGGCTGCTTTCGGCCCACCACCTCCCCCGGTATACGATTTCCACATGCTCGAGCGCCGGACTTTTGTTCTTGCCGATGGTAGTGTTCGATCCTACTTCGCTCTTCCGCCCGATTATCAAGACTTTCCTCCGCCCATGAACCCGCCCCGCCGGTTCATGCCATTTGGTCCGGGTGGATCGGGCGGGCCGGGTCCGGATTACTGGAATTCGCTCGGGCTCGACGGGCGTGGGCCTGCAGAAGGGCCCGCTAAGAGGAAGTACAGCGGAGAAGAGGAGCAGAGGGACAAGGCAGAAGAATTGGCGATGCGTCGGCAGCAACTTATGCAGTATGGGAATCCAAATGGGTTTTCGGTGGGTCCCGGAGGAGGTCGGCCAACGAGTAGTCCCTTTCGGCGGGAAACGGGCGGCGATGAGGGGAGGGCTAACAAGTACATGAGGATTGGTGGTGGTGGTGGAGGTCATGATAGTTTGGGGTTTAGGCAAGGCGTTGGTGGCGGAGGTGAGAATGCGGGTCTGAAGCATCTTCAAGTTGATCAGAGTGCGTTGAAGAAGGCGTTTCTTAACTTTGTGAAGCTGATTCATGAGAATACGCAGCAGAGGAAGACTTACTTGGAGGATGGGAAGCACGGCCGTCTGCATTGTCTTGCTTGTGTCAGGTCTTGTGCAAATTAATTGCTTTAACTATATTTTTGTTCTTCGATTACGTTCGTTGTTAGTATTGGTAATCTTTCGTTGAGTTAGGTATCATTAGTTTATACCTGGAACCCGAACTATTCTAGCTGTTACTTTTTCATTTTCGTTCTTCCCTTTGCCATAGGAAGCCATCAGTATCCAACTAGCAGTATTAATGCGTTATTCATATCGAATGGCAGCAAGAAACCTTTTTGGAGCTTTAGGAAACTTTCCGTTCATCAGTTAGATTCGGTGCTTACAATGCATTCATTTTGAAGGAGTATAGTGAGGTCAAATAGGGTCTACTTAGACTTAAGAGAGAATTTGTCTTAAGAGATGTAAGTTGTATATACGTATAGAGTTCGTTTTCAAATGCAAGTAGGGTTTACTGATTATGTTGTCTTTGTTGTTGTTCTTGGCACTCTATATTTGGTATTAGCTATTTGGTGAAGTTGAAGGATAGCCATGTTGACTTCTCGTAAATGTTTTAATCTGCTTTTGCGTGAAATTATCTTCTTCTAGGATATAGTACCTCCCACCTAATGTTTAAGACATGCTTGCACAAGGATATGCACTTTGTGCTATGTGCTGTGGTAGGCTTCAAGGAAAAGTCATTTCACATTTGGTGGATAATGAAGGCTGGTTATATCCTTGAAAGCGAGAATTGTATTCCCTTTCTGTAATTACAAGGGTTGCACTTGTTTTGTACGAGACTTCATTGTAGGTTTCTGAAATCTTGCGTATTGCTTCAGTCGCTAAGCAACAGCTTGTTGCATGGTAGCTTCTGTTTATGGTGTCTCTTCAAGGAGGTTTTTTCATGTCTTGGTTTTTTACCCCCTATATGGAACTGAAGGTTAGTTGTAGAATCTATTCTATCATCTCTGAACTTTACCAACCTTACTTTTTTGATACTGATGGTCTGAGTTGTTTGATAAGTTAGACTATTCTTTGAGGTCTGCAATTCTATATATCAACTATCAAGTGAATATTACAGCAAAGTGTGCTTATTTGGCTTTGAAGGCTGCAAGGCCATGTCAAAGAGTTCAATGGATGTAATGTCGACAAGTTAGAAGCTTTAATGTGTTTCTGTTTTGAATTTTTAGTTCATTGGTTATCCTTAGTGATAATTATAAGTTAAGACTTGTGTGGGTGCACACATATGATGCTTATTTTCTATGTAAATTCATATAGAGTTGGTAAGTATATTGTTGTGTGGGCATTTGATGCTGACCTGATGCAAGCCATTCAATGCAAAGTCAAAAAGTTTGTTCGATATCCTTTAAAATGATAAGTAGGTTTATGAGAATATTAGGAAGTTGCTTGCATATGTGAAAAATTCATGAATGATTCGTAGGATCACTATATATTTGTCATTACTGTACTGTGGGCATTGTGAATGTGTGTTTAGGATTAGGAAGAGTCTTAGTACTTTAGGCTTTTCCCAGATTTCTTTTAGAGATCTATGCTCCAACGAAGTTTGGAGTATGATGAGTCCTTTAATTGCTGTGTAAGGGGATGTATATTTTCTATTTATAGGTAAAATAGTCTATTACCTTCTGGAAAGCGCTACAGAGAGGAGAGAACGAGTGTCTCCCAAAGTTCGTTTTCTTTTCATGTTATGCTTTTCTTAGATTTCCCTTTAGAAATCTAGACTCCGACAGTGTTTGGGGAATCATCGGTCCTTTACTTATTGTGTAAGAACGACTTGTTATTTACGTATGACCTTACTATCAGTCTATACCCATATTATCTTATTATCGTTTATAGTGAAGGTGGTTGCTGATTATTCCTAAAGGTCAAGCGACCAGGTTGGTTTAGCCTAAAGCTGATTGAGATGAGCTTTTGTTTTGGTGTTTCTGACTTTGTCATGTCAGGCTAAGATTCAGTGGGCTGAGCTGGGTCGTATTTGACTTGGGCAAGTCTCAGTCCATCCCAGCTTAGATCCCTGATTATTCAGTGCAACTGAATGGAAGTTGGGTGTGTCCATTTGATTTGATCCATGCTCTGTTCCCATAAGAGTGTTGGTTGTGTTTTGTACAGTTGTTTTAGATTGTTACGAGTGCTGCCTAACTTGTTGCAAAATGGGCACTAGCTCTTTCTTTATGAGCTGTTGAAGTCGAGAGGCTGAATTTGTTCGATTGAATCTTTGTTTTGGTGTTTTGGAATCATTGGAATCTAATTTTTTCCTTGTGAGAATATGTATACAAGGAAGCTCATGCGCATGTGCATGTTTATTACTTAGCAGGATTTCGGTGGTTACTAAGAGCTTATACTTTGAATTGTATTAACGGTGCATCAGTGTACAAACTGGTATGCTTGCTATTCCCGGATGAATCCATATGCTAATATCCAATACTATCTTCTTTTTTTTCCTGGTCTCAGATGATGAAGAGTAATATCTAGGATATTATCATTTAGTTTCCTATTTGTTATGGAATTCAGAATATTTTGCATCATTGAGGAGCAATGGGTACGACCTGCGTAAAGCGGGAGCCTTGTGCACTGGGTACGACCTTGTATTGAGGAGCAATGGGTAACCGTGTTCCTATATTATTTAGTTTCCTACATTATCAGGCTTCTAAGTACTGGTAACTGTTTTGTCTGCAAGTATATCTTTGCTTGCTCTTTTTGAAAACTTGTTGCTTTTCGATGACCTTGTATTGTGAGGAATGTGAGGCTGTATTACAATTGCTATTTAATACTTGTTTGTGACGTGGTTTACTAGATGTCACTTGGTTCCATATTCTGTTCTTGTTTGCTCAGCTTCTGTTCTTTTGTTGGTTAGTGGATGTAGTGGAATGGCATTGATTATGCGGCACACACCATAACTTCCCTTTCAAACTTCATTCTTTCTATCCTGTTACTGACAGAAATAATTATGGAAATGTGCAAGGCATGGATCTTGTAGAAAATGCTTGTTGAGCTTATTTTATTGATAAGGATTCCGTTTGCATACATCTCCTTTCTGTTTCCCCACTCGAAAGAATCGGATGCCTCCCGACATTCTGTTACTGACTGGTTCATATTGGTTGATGCCCTTGTTGACATCCAAGTTCTGTATTGAATGTGAGTCATAAAGGACTTTGTTGGGTGACAAATTTTTTACTATTTTCTTCTTTACACATGTTTTTGTTCCATTTCAATAAGTTGGGTTTTCTTGCGGTTAGCTTTGCATTCATGTGGTTTGACTTATATTTAGTGGTATGTTTCTTGTATGAACTTTACAAGAACCTCTTCTAATTGATTCTCTTCAAGTACTACGACCTCTTATCCTTTTTGTTTCTGTATAATTTTTAAACCTAGACCACGTACCATCACATTCACATGGATTATTCCACATGATTCATTTACTAGAACACTAGGACTTTCTTTGTGTACGAGTCGAACAGACAATTTAGTAGGTTGAAATAATATGAATGCAAAGACTTAAACTATTACTTTGCATTGGTTGAATCGAATACCAGTTAATGGTGTGTGTGGCTCAGTTGACCTGGTCTGTTTGATAGAGTTTACTGTAGCGTAAGTTTTGTGCAAAGTTTAGAGGCCAATTTTGCTTAAGTAAGGATTACATGAGAATTTAAGGTTGCTATTTTGATGTTGATGTCGATATTTGTTTTCTTTTTCCCCCTCTGAAATTTTTGCATTAGTAGTGGAAATTAAATGCCACTGGCGTGCTAGAGAATCTAGTTTTTATTAGTTACAATAGGTGCATTTTTTGGCTTCTTATGTGCAGTAATTACTCCGTTGTTATATAGTGCTACAGTTCCCCGTCTAATTATATTGTTATCTATCAGCCTTGTGTTTAACACATTTATTATGTATACTCAAGCTTACCAAATTATCCCTTTTTGTTGTAAATTATTTACCTTGTGTCAGGGTCTTACACTAAGTGAAAATACCTAAGTATTATCATCTGATGGAACTAAGAAAATGAATGTTTATATATCGTGATATAATTATATCAGCTCACTAGGATATCCTTGGTAAATGCATCTTCGTCATTGCCCTGTTGAGTTCTGAAGTTGTAGGGTCGTAATGCTATCTAAGAGGTAAACCTGAAATATATTGTTCAATTCCCTTGGTATGCATTATTTCAGGTCCTCTAAAGATTTTCCGGATATGCATAGTCTCATCATGCACAGTTACAACTCTGATAGTGCTGACATGCGGGTGGATCACTTGGGGTTGCACAAGGCTTTGTGTGTTCTAATGGGGTGGGACTACTTGAAGCCCCCGGATAACTCAAAAGCATATCAGTTTCTTTCTGCTGAAGCAGCAGCAGCAAATGTGGATGATCTGATTATGTGGCCACCTGTGGTGATAATTCATAATACAGTTACAGGAAAGAGTAAAGATGGCCGCATGGAGGGTTTGGGCAATAAAGCAATGGATAGTACTATTAGAGGTATAGTACTCCTTCATAGTTCATATTTGCTCATTCTTTATGATTTTTCTATCAGAATGTTCATTGGAGAGGTTGGTCCCAGGTCAAGTACATGCTCTATGTGTGTCCTATTTTAGCTGTGAGCACTTCCTTTGAATCTGTAAATGCATATAGTATATTCAGATGCCAATTTAATAGATTAAACATCTGTATTGGATGGAGTGAACAACCTTTCTTAGTACAGCATACAGCATACAGCATACAGCATGTGTATTTCATAGAATATTACTGCTAGGTTGCCCTCCTCCTGGGGAGTCTTAGATACAGCATACAGCATACAGCATACAGCATACAGCATACAGCATACAGCATGTGTATTTCATAGAATATTACTGCTAGGTTGCCCTCCTCCTGGGGAGTTAAGTTAAATAGTTTGGCATAGAATACCAATGTTTACAAAAAGTTTAAGCCATAGTATCTTGCAAGGATGTTCAAAGGGCTTACGGGGAGGTGAGATGAAAAGAAAAGCCACGCATGCTAGTACCTCTAGTTTTACTGTCACCCTTTACAGTTGATTTGATTGAGTGTGGAAGGGGAGGGTCTTGCTGGTTCATGTGAATCAGTATTAGTGCCTCCCTTCATAATAGATATATTTATGTTATATAATTTATTTGGAACTTTTTTTTTTATCATACTGGAATGGCTTTA
The DNA here is from genome assembly GCF_916048215.2 of Malus sylvestris. NCBI lineage: Eukaryota > Viridiplantae > Streptophyta > Magnoliopsida > Rosales > Rosaceae > Malus > Malus sylvestris. The sequence continues at coordinate 16,366,957 of NC_062275.1, forward strand.
TATCGAGCTTAGTGGCATAAATAGAATGCATTTGCAACTGTAGTTTGCAGGGATTATATGATGTGGAGATTTGTTGTTCCATATAATCTTCTTTGGTGTGAGATACTTGTGTTCTCTGTGGCAATTAAAGTATGGTTGAGATGTGCATCTCATGAACGGAGCCTAATGCAGGGTTCCTAGTTTATGGACTTTATTATTATTGCATTGCTCTCTGATCACCAGGGAGAAATTTTGATTGGATGGATCTCATTCTTTATTTTTAAATGGTTCTACCAATGGTTTGTTCTCTTGTTTGGGATAGTAGGTATCATGTATCTTTTTCAATCTGCTACCACCCCCTGCCTTTACTCTTGGATCAGTTTGACATTATTAATCATTTTCTTGCTTTTACTTTGGACCGAAAAATTCCTAATTTTCGTGATCTAGTGACTTTGGACATGCAATAACTAACCTCTGTGATCCAGTTCAGTCCAAGTTTTATTATTTTATCTCAGTTGAGCCAGACTGTTGTACTAACTTTTAATAGTTGCATTTTCTTTACAGCCCTTCCTGGTTGATTTATTCATTTTAAATTTTATGTGGTGAATGAAATAATCTTATGCATAAGCTTGGCTTTTCCTCATACCTGTACAACCGCTCGTAGTGTTGGTTAAGAATGAGGGAATCTGGTTAGGATTACCAAGGTTTGTTATCCACTATTTTGCTATATTTGCTTGAGAGGTCTTAGCTAGTTTTGCTAAATGGTGGATTTCTTATCCACTATTTTGTATTTTGCGTTTTTGTTTTAATAAATTGTCATCGTTTCTTCACCCCACCCCCCCCCCCCCCCCCAAAAAAAAAATTACCAGGATCTTGGGGCTTCCAATGTTAAAGATCATCAAGCACAATGAATTCTAAAGGCTAAGTAGCTAGTTGTAGTTTGCTTATTATTTGGTTGCATCTGAATTACAACTCTTTCAATTTGAATTATTTTTTTCCACTGTCTGCTGACTGTCACAAACTTTTCATGCCTCACCTAAACCTGTAAGCTAATTGAAAACCATTGTATTTAAGTGGGTTTGGACCTGTTATCACATCTTTTGCCCCTCATTATTGGCACATTTTGTCATCCTACATGATAAACTTCAGATCCTTCAAGTCCATGTACTTGAACGTCAAGCTAGTTCAGCCAAAAGTGGCAAATTGGATAAACCTCTTACTGAAGCGAGACAACCAAGAAGGGGCAGTGTTTGGCATAACGAGCAATGTTCTCTCAGATCTCCCATAATATAAGATATCTGTTTGTGCATGTGGTTAGCTTTTTTATTTCAAGTTCAACATGATGCCAGTTGTATAATTAGGATGGTGACCTTAGCCTTGGTTGGAGAGTTGGTTCCTTGTTGCGTGCTGCATTACACTAGGAATTTCAGGTGATACATTGGGGTTTGGAACCCAGTCGAGGAAAGTATGGGTGAAAAAGCCGTGTTGCTGTTAGCATATAATACAAACTTTTTTCTTGTTTGGTTTTTAATAGTTTATCCTCGTTTTAATGGATCTTTTGTGCTTGTGCATGTTACAATTGATATTTGCAGTCTGTCATATTGTAATTACTCTGGTATATAAGCGTTTGAGACTCTACGCTTCTCTTTTATATATGTTTGGTAACTTCAGTTCATTGAGTCACACTTACATATGGTATATTAACCTTGAACCATGTTGGAGCATTTTGGACATTGGTCTGGTGGTCATTGAACGGTTAGGGCCATAGGGGGTTCTTTAAGTCACTTTGGATTTTGTATTCAGAAGCTGTGCCTTTTATGGCTGTTGGCAGCCATTATCATGACATTTCACGTGGATTGATTATGGAGATTCCATTCTTACCCTTGATAATTGGAAGGGCCTCAACGTATTTATAAAAAAAAAAAAGGTAGGTCCTTCTGACAAGTTACTTGTTTTCTCATGTAATTTGTTGTAAACAGATCTTGGATTTGGAAGTGGGAAGTCGAAATCCTTGTACGGTAGAGATGGTCATTTGGGTATGACTCTGGTTAAGTTTTCCGGTGACGAAGCAGGTCTTAAGGATGCCATTCGAATGGCAGAGTTCTTTGAGAAGGAAAATCATGGACGCAGGGGCTGGGCTCGTGTACAGCCCCCAATGCTCGGCAGTAAGGATGATGAAATGAATCCAAACCTTGTGAAGTTTGACGAAAAGACGCGGGAGAAGAAGAGGATCCTATATGCCTATCTCGGAACTGCTTATGATCTAGACAAAGTTGATTTTGACACAAGAAAGAAGGTCGTGATTGAAAGCCTTGGGGAACACAAATCATCCAAGTAGATTCCTGATAGCATTCAAGGTATCGTAGTCTGCTTCAATACATGTGCCATTTATTCACTTGAAGACCATATGATCCTCCTCATGGCCTTTTCTTTTCCTTTTTCGGGTTCAGGGTTCAGGCATCTCATGGCGTCGTAGGTGATGGAAGCAGGTGTGTGTAATGCTAATATATGGGCAGCATTCTCTAATGTCGCAAGGCTTGAAGACTGTCTGAATGCCCGCCCAATCATTCTTGGACGGAGTTTTTGCCGCTACAGGTTTGCTGTATGGGGACATAACAGAAGAGAATTCAGTGTAGCAAAAGGATTTAGAGTGTTGTGCTTGGATGGTTTCTGGACTTAGCAAATTGTATGACAGACACAGAGTCATAGCAAGCAAATAATTGTTAGCTTACTTTTTTGGGTGAATGGTATTTGTCTTATTACTAAGTTCATAAGTTGTAGTTGAGTCTTCTTTTAACTTGTTTGATATGTTAATGGCAAAGATGTTGGTTGAACTATTGCTCGGAACATTTGCCATGGACTTCACTGTCACGTGTTCAATGCACCCTTATACAAGTTAATCACGTGACACACAAAGGTTGCCTTGAGATTTTTTTTTTTTTTTTTGTCAATTTACAAAAAACACGATCTGATACATATAAGTATTTAGTATTATAATACAAATAATATAATTTTTTTTAAGTATCCAATCAATTGTGCTTCAACATTTTATATATCTTATCTCCTTAATTCATTGAATCTTTTTAAGTATCCTATTTTCTACGTACGAAAAATCTCTCCTCAAGCTTTTTATCCATTGAATCTTTTGTCTGCTTGTTCGTTATACAACGAATTTACACTCAATTTATTGATATTTTATTCTAAAATATAAACCCTGTAAAGTAGTAATAATATGCGATGGAGAAGGAATCTTCCCTCCCATCGCCTAACATCACGAGTACAATCATATTCATATTTGGATTGTTGCACTTTACTATGTGACGCACTTATTGTCACTTATTATTATTATTATTAGTATTACAGTTTAGTAGTATTTTATTTCATTTGCAAGCGAAATGTTTTAGGTTATAAGTAAATTAAGTTTGTAAATTAAATTTATAAACTAAACGATGTATCATCGCATGATAATTAATACTTAAATAATACCCGTATTGTAATTTGTAAACCGTAGAAAATGAATGTGCGACTGATGACTGCCTGATGAGGATGAGGATGAGGATGAGGACGCGCATGCGGTCATTGTTTGTTCACATGCATGACTACATAACCCGGCATATGCCTCTCACTTTATCTGACTCCTCCTCACCATCCAATCCCATTCCTGTTCCTCTATATTCCCATCCCCATGTGTTGCGCTCAGTGGGCCTGCCCCACCCCTACCTTTTTCTCCCTTGATCCAACTTCGGTTTCCGAGAAAGCACAATCCCATCATCCAAACACCCCCTTATCCTACGTCAGCATCCCCCGACCCCGACTTTACCAACTCCCTTATCCTGCGCACCCTCCCCCTCCCGCTCACTCTAGCGCCTTATCCCGCCCGCCAGCGCATTCTAGCCACCTTTATGAGACGCCTCTACACGTGTCGATCCCTTCCTCCACCCACGTCAGCTCAATGTCTTCTTCTTTCTCCTGTCCACCGGCTCCCTTAGCTTTCGCTTAAGCTCACAGCTCAAGCTTTTACTTTTGCTTTTTCTCTCTCTCTACCCTCCGAATTCTAGGGTTTCTCCTTTCTCTCTCTACCATATCGTCTTTCCCTTTGGCCGCTGTGCTGCACCGTACGACGATCATGGGGTCGATCCCCGATCCCGGCGAGTTGACTGAGTTGACTCCGCCGAGCTTCGACGAGTTCCAGCGGCAGACCTCTCTCATGACCAGCTGCACTCTCCTCTGGAAGGAGCTCTCCGACCACTTCTCGTCCCTCGAGCAGAACCTCCTGAAGAAATCTGAGGCCATCAAGCTCAAAATCCAGACTCTGGAGCAAGACACCAAGGCGTCGCTCGACGAGCTCGAGCAGCGCGAGGTCACGATCAGGGACAGCTTCGAGATCGCGCTCGGGAAGGTCGAGAAGAGCAAGGAGGTGGCGCTCAAGGTGTTGAAGAGAGGCCGCAGCGACGATGAGTACGGGGAGGTGGACGACGGCGAGGGATTGCTGATGAATCTCAAGTCGTTGTGCTTGAAGATGGATTCTGGAGGGTTCTGGAGGTTCGTGACGGCGAGGAAGAAGGAATTGGAGGGTCTGAGGTCGCAGATGCCTGTGGCTTTGGGCGATTGTGTCGATCCGGCGAAGTTCGTGCTGGAGGCGATATCGGATGTGTTTCCTGTGGACAAGAGACTGGAGAGGAGCGATAGGGGAAACGATTTGGGCTGGGCCTGCGTTCTGTTGCTGGAGTCGCTGATTCCGGTGGTGGTGGACCCGAAGATCGGGAGAAAGAGGCTTCTGGTGACGCGGAGCGTGAAGCAACGCGCCACGGAGATGGCCGAGACTTGGAAGGCCAGCTTGGAGGAGAGAGGCGGCATAGAGAACGTGAAGACTCCTGATGTGCACACGTTCCTGCAGCATTTGGTGACTTTCGGGATTGTGAAGGAGGAGGATGTTGATTTGTATAGAAAGCTTGTGGTTAGCTCAGCCTGGCGCAAGCAGATGCCAAAGCTCGCCGTTTCGCTTGGCCTCGCCAAGCAAATGCCTGGTGCGTTCCCTAATGCTAACTTGTTTCTTTTCTTTGATTGTGTATTTGCTACGTTTTCTATGCAGTTCTTTTGCCATTGCTTGGTGTTGCTTATGGTTTATTGAAAATGTGTCAAGACTTTATAATCTCTCTCTATATATAGGATGAGGAAGTGGTGATTTTTCTATGTGGTTAGTAAATTTTGAGTGAGACAAATGCGATTTATAAGGTCATTTTATATCTCGACAGCCGGCGTCTATGTCGAAATTACCACTCTTTCCAATATTTGTAGAATTTTTAACTAGATTCTTGTTATCAACATTAGTCTTCAGGTGTTCCCAGTGCAATGTTTACCTTATACATGAGATTTGACTGTGGTTTATTTTTTTATATTATATTTTTCTATAAGAAACAAAACCCCCACATGACTGATGTTGGATCTGCCTATATTCCAAATAATTTTTAATTCGAAACTCTGACCTATCTTTAAAATCAGAACATGTGGACGGTACAAACTGTAGATAACGGGTGTTGTATATGTACATGTTTTATGAACAATCGAGGGCTAAATCATCTAGTTAACTTTGAATCGTTAATATTCTTTTTTCCAATGATTTTAACAATATGATGGCATATTCATTGACCTTGTAGTAGTTTCGTAAAGATATTTTTCTGTTCCATCTTGCTATCTGTGTTACTTGGGAATGTTTTGATATGGTTCGTTATGTGTACAATAAGAGTGCAGCATTCTCCAATTTTTAACGTTTGGGGTTGTTACTATGTGCAGATATGATTGAAGAATTGATCAGCAGGGGACAACAGCTTGATGCGGTGCATTTCACCTATGAAGTTGGACTTGTGCACAAGTTTCCTCCTGTTCCTCTACTGAAAGCTTTTCTGAAAGATGCTAAGAAGGCTGCAGCCTCTATTTTGGAAGATCCCAATAATGCTGGGCGAGCTGCGGTATTATTTTAATCACTCCTATTCTTGTCTTGATCTCTTATGTCGTGACTCTGAGTCCTGAATATGCATCCCAAAGTGATGTCCGGTTCTTTCGTGTTTTTGGTTTTCTCTTCACTTTCTCTCTGCATGGAGAGTTTTTGTGCGTGTGTGTGTGTGTGTCACCTTCTGTTTTCCAGAACTCCCGTGTCATTTCCTTCAAAGTTCCTTTTTTCCCACTCCCCCCTTCTCAAATGATTGGGAGGAGAGAAAGAGAGAAGAAAGAAAAGGAATGTCAGAGGAACTTATACCTTTTTGTTTGTGTATAAAGTAGGAGCGGGAACTCCCCCGCCCTCACAAAAACACTCTCTCCTATAATGGAGAGAATGACAGCCATCTAAAAGATATGCAGGATGTTAACATCTTACGCTTTACTAATTACGTGTGAACAAAAAGTCAAATGTATATATATCAAGCCTAGAAAAAGAGTATAATTATATGTTTTCACCATATTTCTCTCTTATATGTCAAGCCTAAAGACAAAAGAGCTGAATTATATATTTTCACTGTATTTCTTTCTTTCCACTCTCCATTTTGAACATGATCAAATTTCTTCCCCACAATTCTTACTAGTTATTTCATCAGGTTTGCTCCCATAGTGTGTATCCATGTCGGTTTTATCTTATTGTTGGAACATCTATATAGTTAGACAAGTTTTGGGACAATAAACTCTTCTGTTTGGTTGGAATATGAGTCCTTTATGCATCAATTAAGTGGTCAAGATGCAATAAGAATTTGTTTTCTCACCAATAAAGCAGGCAGTTCATATAGAAATAAATGCAAGGTATATTGAGTATTGGTGCACCCTTATCTTCAAATTGTTAATAATTTTTCTAATTAGGCATGATGGTATTTGCGATGGATGTCTACATGATAAGGCGTTGTGCAATTATAGACATCATTGTGGGCTTTCTGATTATTTTTTTGAAAAATGCCCCTAGAAGTGCATGAACTTCAGTTTGCTTCCTTCATTATTTGTAGAAACAACTAAACCTGTAAAAACCTGCACTTTCTTTGATCAGTAATCTTTTGTTATGCAGAACCTAGCTGGACGCAAAGAGCTGTCAGCGCTTCGGGCTGTCGTGAAGTGCATTGAAGATTATAACTTAGAGACAGAATTTCCTCCAGAAAACCTCAAGAAGCGCCTTGAACAGCTAGAGAAGGTGAAACCAGAGAAGAAAAGGCCAGTTGTAGTCCCAGCCAACAAGCGAACACGAGCTAACAACGGTGGTCCCATGCCTCCAGCCAAGGCCGGACGCTTGACAAATGCATATGTGTCTTCTTTCCCTACAACTCCACCTACATTTGTCATGTCTCCATCCCATGGCCAGTATCCTGCTGGGTTCTCACCGTACCATTCCCCACCCACCATGTATGGCAGCAGAAGCCCACCAACCCCTTATGCATACTCGCCCGAAGCAGCCCCTCCTCCTGCCGGATCATACCCTGGAGCTCCGATGAACTATCCCGCCTATGCGGCTTATGGCAACGGTATGGTACCAGCTTATCAGCAGGCTTACTACCGATAGACATGACAAAACTCGTTTGAAGACGGTAACCACTGATATGATGACTCCAGATCTCATCAACTTTTATAATGGCTTGTTTGTAATCACTAACCGTTTAAATGGTAGCGATGTGTGTGTTAATCATGATATATCGTCATGCTTCTTGCTTTGACATGGTGGCAAGTTGTATTTCTAATGTTGATCAAACTGTAGTAGTAGGTCATTGTGAAAATGTTGTTAGGATGACTTGAAACATCGACCCACCGTACCGCCACTGCTCTCAGTTTAGTTGTAGAAAGACTATTTACTGCTTCTCTGTGGTGGTCTCTATGGCTCTCTCTTTCTCCCTCTCTTTGGTGTTCTCTTCGATTCTCTATGGCGCTCTCTAAGCTTCATGTTTGGAGGGCCTTTATCTTTTGTGACTGCATATCGCTGCTGTTATGTAGGTTGCGAGGTTAGTGATGGGATGCGCTTGTTTCCGGTTAAAACCTGAATGAGGAGAAAGCATTTTGGTTTTGCCGATATTGCAGTTTCTCTGCCTTTAATCTGTCTTGCAAAATCGATTTCGTTCTGTTTCTTCGAAATCGTCCACGCGAGCTTTATTTGCCTATTTTCTTTTGCATTCTTATTCCTTGAATCCATTTGGTTTTATCACCCGCATTTTATGTTTCTTGATTGTGTCGTGTCTCGGAGTCTGGTAACGCCACGCCGTCGCCGTCACCGTGGGTCGGGTTTACAAAAGCTCAAGATGATAACTAAACAATTCATTGTGGTTTAGTTCAATTTAGACCGTTCAACTTTTATTTGGTCGGATTGATGGCCGTTGCTGGTAATAACGGATGCCACCTTTCCTTCTAAATGGCATTCGTCTGAAGGTATGAACATCTAATGGCGTATCCCTTCCTCCATAAGACCTGGGTCCTAGGACCGACCAGGTGACCAGTTTAGAGAGAGAGAGTGAGAGAGAGAGAGAGAGCTTCATCGCAGCTGGGTGGGACAACAATTATGAGAGAACTCTCTTGATGGTTAGCTGAAACGAGGTATAGCAGTAAATGCCTACCAAGTGTTTGATGATTTGCTCCTTAGAGAACTCTCTTGCTTAAATCAAGATACAATACCAGACCCAAGTTACTCTTTACTATGATGTTCTCAAGGAAAGGAAGCACATTTGCTTCAGCACTATCTCCGCATTTCCCTTCAAGGGCTGCTCGTTTCATCTCTCTCCGTTGTTACCCTCAGATGATTCTAAACCTCATTCAGACAGTTATGGTGTTGAGCTTGTTGATGATGATGCGTGGCAGGTTTCATCCGGGTTGGCATTGGCAGGGGCAGGAATGCAGGGGTCTGCATTGGACTCAAGTGCGTTATCGGATGAAGTGGTTGATGAGCCAATTGATAGTTGAAGAGCAGCTGTTGAAGGTGATCCGGATTTTGATGACATTGACAACATGAGAATTCGCGGCAATCTCTTCTTTAAGCTTGACCGAGATTCCAAAGAGTTTGAAGAGTACAATTTCGACTTCCATCGTAGGAAGAAGTCTTCTAAGCAAAAGGATGACCCAAAGGAAAGTCAAAGGAAGGGAAATGAGTTAAAGGATAGCAAAAGAGACAACCCAAGTTGTGAATTGCCCTCCAGAAGCAAGAAGCAAACTAGAATTGTGGACGATTTTCCACTTGATGAATTGGACACTCATGTTGGGAAGAAGAAGCTGAGAACTCCGACTTATATAATCAGCTGACAGGTCCTTTCCATGAGCCGTTTTGCCTGGACATTTTTATATCAAAGGCTTCTGTTCGTGCGTGCATCATTCACCGAGTCACCAGTAAGGTTGTCGTTGTGGCACATTCCATATCAAAGGACATGAAATTTGACCTTGGTTCGACTAGGAATGCAGCTGCTTGTGCTGGTGTGGGGGAAATTCTCGCGCAGAGGACATTAGATGATGATATCCATGATGTGATTTACACACCAAGGAAGGGGGAGAGATTGGAGGGTAAGCTTCAAATTGTGCTTCAGTCTATCATTGTGCCATGCTCTCCCCTTTCAACAACGAAAACCCTCAGCTTGGGAATTACTCTCTTTCGAGCTAGGAGAGGGGACTGCCATGCTCTCCTGTGCTGAGAATTGAGGACAAAACAAAAACATTAGCAGCACACAACACACATCATGAGTGACAAAACAAAACAGAAATCACCTGTATTCAACAACCCACAACTCAACTCAATACAAACATGTGCCAATTCCCCAGTTGCCAAAATCCAAAAAATTTCACTCATTCGCAGTTGCTAATTGCAGTGACAGCAGCTCATCTTCCGGGATTGTCCGAACGTGACAATCCCATTTCGGGTACGACACGCACAGCAATGTGTACCCGCCTTCCACCACATCATCACTCAGCATTCCTTCGCTCTGATCGACCGTCCAATGCCTTCTCCAGTACTGAGGGGCAGTTTTTGTGTGGTTTATTTTTTTTATTACGAGGCATGGGCTAATGGGTTTGTAAACTTTTATTTTTAATTTTAAACTCTATGTGTTTTTAAATTGAAATTCATTTAATAATTACTTTTAGTTTTATGCTTTTACTAAAAATTAGCAGTTTTTGATTTTCAATGAACATAAAAACAAAATGATTATCAATCAAATAGACACATAAAATGTGATTTTTGCATTTTGTTTGAATAGGGTATAATCATGTGTTTAGCTTTGTCATTTAATTTATTCAATTTAATCACAAAAAAAGGTGATTGGGGATGTCATAAATTGCACGTGCAAATTTTTTGTAGGGACATAAATTGGTGTGATCGAATCTCAAGTTGTACTTTGGAGGCTTGATGCCTAATACGATACCATATTAAGTACGAATACCTAAAAGCAGGCTAGATTCAACATACAACCATAAGAAAACGATAACAGTATTTATGACGTCATATTTCTGAACCAAATATATATATATATACATACACACACACACACACACACATACATCTTGATCTTCTTCTTCACAAGGCGTGTTCATCGGCTGTGAGGTGGTGATTATCTGTCAGTCTCCTGGTGAAATTCTCAATCTTTCTCTCTTAATTAAGTGTTAATCATAGCTTTTAAACTGTTTTTCTTTCACTCATCACATCCACACTCAGCTCATCGTTCTCCAAATTAAACTCATTTTCTGGGTTTTTTTTCTTTCAAAACCAGCGACAAAACCCTCTCACCCTGATCATAATCAGATTACGAAAATCGTTAGAAAAAGTAATTGAAATTTGAAACATTTCAAGAATATACTCTTTAATCCTTTAGTTGATAACGTAGCAGTCGTTTCCTTATTTTTGCTAAATGATTGTGTTAGATTTTTCTAACTTGATTTTTTAATGAATTTTTTTTTTTTTAATTCCATGAAGATTTACAATTTATTGTAATTGTGGTTAGGAACAAATTTTAAGTACCAGGTGTGTTTTTGGTTGCAGCAATTGAAATTTGAAAATTCAAGAAAATATTCTTTAATCTTTTAGTTGATAGCTTAGCGGTCCTTTCCTTATTTTTGCAAATGATTGTGTTAAATTTTTCTGACTTATTTTTTTTATTCCAAGAAGAATTAAAATTTATTGTAATTGTGGTTAGGAATAAATTTTAAGTACCGGGTGTGTTTTTGGTTGCAGTAATCTGTAAAAGAAGCAAAATGGCAGTCGAGAAGGCTGGCATTGCCAAAGATGTTACTGAAGTAAGTTGTCGAATATCCGAGTTTTATGTGTACTAGAGTATGGTGTTTTCAATGGTTTTTTTTTTATGTTAATGATGCTGGAAACATCTGTTTCGTTGTGTATAGTTAATTGGAAAAACCCCGTTGGTGTATCTGAACCAAGTCGTGGAAGGTTGTGTTGCTCGAATCGCTGCCAAATTGGAAATGATGGAGCCCTGCTCAAGTGTAAAAGACAGGTATATAGGCTTTTTAGTTGTATGGCTTACTACTTGATCATTTTGTTGTACGCTTGCTGCTTTCGCGGCAGCTATACCTGAAAGTGTTGCGGTTTTGCTCTGATTTCTGTTATGGTTCCTAATTATTGAAAAACAATGCAGGATTGGCTATAGTATGATTGCAGATGCTGAGGCGAAGGGCCTTATCACACCTGGGCAGGTTAGTTATTTTATAGGGAAACTTGCTGGGTGAATTTGTGCATGAAACAGAGGACGCAACCACCTTCCCCGTGTACTATTCTTGGTTTCTCCACTAGCAGGTGTTTATGTCAATTTCTAATGATGAAAAAGATGCAACTACGCTTTTCTCATGGGATGTCTTAGCTGAAAACATGAGTGGACTGTGTGTGATGAGAGAGATTTTTTTGCATTAGAAATATTAAGCAAAAATTGCAAACATTTAATAATAGTCTACATTTCGTAAAACTACTAAAAATTTTGGTTTCGGCAATTTTCTGAGCTTCCCATGCGATGCTGGTATAATGATAGAAAGATGATATGGGATTTTTATTTGATGGAAACTATGATCTGACTGATTTTCATTGAATCTGACTTTGGTTGGATGGTGTTTTCTGAAGAGTGTCCTCATCGAGCCAACAAGTGGTAATACTGGGATAGGATTAGCCTTCATGGCAGCAGCTAAGCATTACAAACTTATCATTACAATGCCTGCTTCAATGAGTCTTGAAAGAAGAATCATCCTCCGGGCTTTTGGAGCTGAGTTGGTTCTCACGGATCCTGCAAAGGGCATGAAAGGGGCTGTTCAGAAGGCTGAAGAGATATTGGCAAAGACACCTAATGCCTACATTCTTCAGCAGTTTGAAAATCCGGCCAACCCTAAGGTATCTACTCCATAATCTACATCATATAAAGCTGACGCAACTTGAAGAAAAACTAAAGGTATATTGTGCTCGGAAAAAGTGATTCGATTTTTTTATTGCAGATACATTATGAAACCACTGGACCAGAGATATGGGAAGGTTCAGGAGGGAAAGTAGATGCTTTTGTTTCTGGGATAGGTACAGGTGGAACTATAACAGGTGCAGGGAAGTTTCTAAAGGAGAAGAATCCTGACATAAAGGTTAGCTCGCATCTTTAAAGTTTAATCTACAAGGTTCTTAAGTATATTTGTTTATGAGCTTCTTTTGAAGAAGACCTGAACAATAGTCTGTACTTTCTTCATATTCTGATGCTCTTTTACTTTGTCTTATTGTGTTCCTTTTTATTTCTTAATGTTAGCTGTATGGTGTGGAGCCGGTCGAAAGTCCTGTCCTAACTGGAGGAAAGCCTGGTGAGTTATACTGCATTGCTGCTCTGAGATTATTTGTATGCCTTGCATAATCCAGTGCCTGCAATCTATTTACTGGCCTTTTCACTTGTTTAGAGAAAATTTTGTTCGTAATTTCATTTAAGATTTTCGGCCTAGCAAATGTAATTGGATTTCTGATGGAGATAGGGCTGTAATAAACAGTTAGAGTACTGATCTCAGATGTGACTGGTAGCATAGAGAGGAGTTTCGTTGTGGGATACTCAGTAACTACTTCGGTGGAATGAGTCTTTTGCTTCTGTTACTGACAGAATGTTTTAAGACTCTTATTTTCTGTAGCTTCTGGTTTTCAACTTTCAGTTGGCTTCTGATTTATTAACTAGAAAATTTGTTGGAGTGAAAATTGTTCCTAAATCCTAATTCTACCATACATGGCGTACATAATATAGGTTTCCCTCAATCTTTTACATAAAGCACACTTATCTTATATGTTTATACATGACGGGCAATTCTAGTTTTTGCTTGCACGTTGTTGATGCTAATTATTACGCTCCTTCTAATGTAAAGGTCCACACAAGATCCAAGGAATAGGAGCTGGTTTTATCCCCGGTGTTTTGGAAGTCAATATCATCGATGAAGTCATTCAAGTAAGGCTCAAAGGTTTTTTTTTTTCTTAATTGATATAAATCGTTGTATTGTTATTTGTGATACAATCAGTTTTGGAAATGGCACTTGAGCCGGATTTATTCACTTGGTAGTGTTTTGATGGACGAATGTATGAATGGCCAACAATTTCTGTGAGCTGGTATAAGCACGGCCATTGATTATTCATTTGGAATGCCTTTAACTCTCTGCAAAGAACATAAGAAAAACAGCTTGTTAGTTTGTTTCTAACAGCTATTACTGCTTCCCGTTTATAAATCTGTGATGCATTGCAGATATCAAGTGATGAAGCAATTGAAACTGCAAAGCTTCTCGCACATAAAGAGGGTTTGCTTGTAAGTTCTTAACCTAAAAAAAAATCAGTCGTTAGTTAATCTTTGTTTTCGAGCCATCACATTTGAATATCTGCCATAACTATGATCAATCACCGCATTACAGCTTTTGAATTGAATTACAAGCGTCTGATTATCTGTTCCAGGTGGGAATATCATCTGGAGCTGCTGCAGCCGCTGCAATAAAAATTGCAAAGAGACCAGAAAATGCTGGAAAGCTCATTGTTGTAAGTTGGATCACTCCCTTTCAGTTACACTGACCTTGTATTAGCATTTTGTCCAACTCCTAATACACGTCTATGCATTGCAGGTGATATTTCCAAGCTTTGGGGAGAGGTATCTCTCCTCTGTGTTGTTTGAGTCGGTGAGACGGGAAGCTGAAAGCATGACTTTCGAGCCCTGAGCTGATTCCTCGATTTCTGGCTGCTTCAAGTGCGGCCAGTGGTTCCGAATTGTCTCGCTTCTTGAGTTAAAACTAGGATAATCTGGCTGTGTTTTGAGCCCTGGTCTGTTCTCCGGGTTTTGGCACTTTTTCAGTCCATTTTCTTGTACCTTTCTCTTTGCATCTGCAACGACTAAATTAACTTCTTAGTCGTATCTTCACTTATTTGTTCCTTCACAAAATAATTCTAAAGGTCTCCTCAGCCTTCAATAAAATTAATTTCCTAGTAACAAAGGATATAAGAAATTTAAATAGATTTTTTTTTTATTGCATTGTGTACATTTCTCCAGGAATTTATTTAGTAAAGTGATTTCTGCACATGCTTAATTTTGCCCCTTAATAATTATTCGGTCGTGTTATTCAATCTAATGGCTAAGAGAGTGTAGAGGTGATAAAAGCATGTATGACGTGGTGTTTAGTTGGCTTGGCAATTCTCCCGCGCACTTGTTTTTCACATGTGAACCGTTAAAATTTAACTAAATCTTAAATCTCAACCGTTCATATGTATAACAACAAAACTTTATCCCGACTAAGTGGAGTCGAGAGCCTGAGGAATTGCATATCATCCGTTAAGAGATTGGCTCTAGCTTGTCCTGCAGAAATGCCAGGAGATGATTTCATCCAAATCTAGCTCTTCAATTGAACAATGCATCGCATACATTGATGCATAGTAGAGAAACTCCAAACCACGAGTCTATTCTCGTCTACCTCCAAGGTCCAGTCACACCTCAGATCAAATGAAATCCTTAGACACCAAATAGAACACCCTGTTCAAGGAAGAAATAGTTTTACGCATATATTCTCAGAACAGAAAATAACATCTCTTTTAATACTGTCGAAACCGTCAGAGCCTACCTTGAAAATTCTCTCCACAGCTCTGTACAGGGGCCAAGAAATTGAAAATGTTGATGGTCAACTCCAAAATTCAACCAACGTCAACTTCAAGTTTTACTTTTAGGCCTCTTTGGTGTATCTGAACTTTCAGGCTCAGCTTTGCGCTTTATTCCTAAGAAATGTTCAACCTGAAGAAAAAAGAACAAAAGAAAAAAAAAAGATAAGAATTATTCTTTCTATGGAAATGAATGAAAAAAAAGGGAAGAGAAAAGAACGGCACAAATGAATGAACACAGATATTCTACTACAAACTATCAGCACCTGCTGCACATAAACAATACACTACGTAATATATCATCTAGAAGCATTTTATATAGATCAACATCAAGAAACCAGGGCAAAGTACTGTACGAGTTCACTCACCTTTCTGTCACCAAGCATGGGGGTCAAGCTTCCTGGGAGATCCCTCTCAACTGTTGCAAAACCACTTCTGGGATCGCTAGTTTGCCTGGAAACATGAGAACAAAGTTGGGAAAAGGGTAAATCAATTGGGAATTCGAATGTCGAATAAAGACAGAAAAGATAAAGCAGGGAAGCATATACCACAGCTCACGTTTCTTATTCAATTCTTCAAATTAAGATATTCAGGTAAGTGTTTAAAATTTCGAGAATTAATTGAGTCATTTTTTTAAGTTGTAAATCACCGTTATAACATATGAATATCTCACACATACCTACCTTACTGATTTTCTTGTTTAAAGCTGTAATAGTCAAATCCTACTGAAACTAGCAATAATTGATCCAAAACCAAAAACAAAATGAGTTGAATGAAATGATTGAAAAGCATACCCTGGTTTAACATGGCCACTGAGGACAAGATAAGGTGTCTGCAAGCGAGCTTGAGTGTCCCTCATCCTCTCTGCAGACAGTGATGGCGTATCTAAACTCTTCATCTGCTTCAACTTTAGTTCTTCCTGGTATTGCTTCATGCGCTTTTCTTGCTTCATCTTTCCAGGCCCCTTCCCATGGAACTTATGAGAAAGTATCCTAAAGTCTTCCTTGGGCGTCAACTGGTGAAAACAAGGAATGCGTTAGCAGCGCATAATAATAATAATACTACATGATCACTGATGAAGCAAAGATAAAAACATACAAAATAATGCATGCACCACAGCTTTCCAAACCCAAAACTTCTTCGTGGAATAAGCACAGGAATATTTAAATTGAATGTAGCTAATATACTATCGCTAATGAAACAAAGATCAGAACATACATATTCTTGCCTACTACTCAGCTTTTAAAGAGCAACACATCCAACCCTAAAATTGAGGCCGTGTAAAAGGCATAAGAAATTATCAATTGACTAAGGCTAATATAACTCTATGACCAGATTCACCACAATGTAACCATGTCAAACCATAAAAACAAATTAACTGTAAAAGAACTGAACAGAAGTACTTACAGTTCGGCCAAATTCATCGGTTCTCTCAATGCGAATATCCTTTTCCTGATAGACTTTAGGTGCACGAGTATCCTTTTGATGGCTGGAAGAGGATGAACGAGTATCCCTTTGTTCATCCTTTTTTTCACGTGATGTATGGGTCTCCTTTGGCTGCTCCTCATCATCATCATCTACAATACCAAAAAGTTTGCTCTTTTTCTTGTCCATGTTTCTACCACCCCAGTCAATACCTTCTTTAAGGGTTCCTCGATCTTTAAGCAGCTTCAGTACACCTGATAAGCCCTTCCCAACTGCAACTTCATGGATTGTTTCATCAGGAACTGTCTCCTCCTTATCCTCATTAGCAGGTTGTTTGTCTTCACCCATATCATTAACTTCAGTCCATCCACCAGGTTCATCCATTTTTTCTTCATGAGTTACTTCGGGTTCATCTTCTTGCATAAAAACATCTTCACTTTCAGGCTTGTGGGATTCTGAAAAGGTACAACAAAGGATAAAAGTCATTTTCTATTATAGATGAAACTGTGATGTAGCGCCAGGACATTCAAAAATTTCACAAGTTTAGAAGGTTATAATCAAAACCTCCTTGAGAATAACATTGTAAAGCTTGCAGAAGGCTCACAACTTGACACACCATTAAACAAATTTAAAGCAGAAAAACAAAGATCTAATTGGCATGTAAAAAGTCGCAACATCGTACCCCTCAACTGGACATTCATAATTAACGATCTGGAATTTGGTGGAATAGAAAGATGGCCACCAGCTAACTATAAGATGATGACCATTATGACATGATGTCTAAGATGGGAAAGGAAGGACTCCCCACCCTCAGCCAATAGAAAATCAATTACACATTACCCTAAGGTTGAAAAAGCGAAAACACAAAGATAGAATATACCTTCATCAAGCTGGAGGCCCCAGACAAACTCTTCCATCTCGGTCAAGACAACCTTGTTATCCTGTGCCTCTCCAGTTGAGGGGATTTGCTCTTCTGCAGTCTGACTGCTGGCAGTGGTGGTGGCAAGGAGAGCAACTGCTTGTGGACCAGATACAGCATTTTCCTCCTCCTTTTTAAGAGCCAATTTCCTTGCTTTCTCTAAGGATTTATACAGATCATCGTCATCATCTACGAAGACGGGAGTTTCATCTTCCTCTCGTTTAACTGAAAGAGTTTGTTCCAGTCGCAATGATTTAGATGCCTCATCTGCTCTAGCATAAGCCAACTGGTATGCCCTATTTCTCCTTTCAGCTTCCAATCTTTCTTGCTCCTCTTTATTGGCACGCCTCCTTGCATCATTCCTAGAACCAAGGTCTTCAACACCCAACCCTGCAGATACTGCTTCTGCTTCAAGGGCTTCTAAGTCTAGCTTCTCCCTCTTCCGCAAGGATTTTTTTTTCTTAGGTTTTTTAAACTGAAGCATTTCATCTTGAGTATTGATCTTCCCAGACATGTTGAGATCTTCAACGCAGTTCTTTGTGGGAACACCCTGTATCCTCTTATGTAGCTAGCAGAAAGAAAAAAAGCCACTGTTATTCTTTTCATTTTC